>NC_042999.1:122744045-122866545 GCF_006345805.1 Octopus sinensis
TTAATTTATCGACCCCCAAAAGGATGAAAGGCAAAGTTGACCTCAGTGGAATCTGAACTCAGAACGTAGTGACAGATGAGATGATGCTAAGCGTTTCACCACACATGCTAACGATTCTGCCAGCTTGCCTCCTTTCATTGAATATTTATAATGATAATATTTCTTTCCAATTTTAGGCACAAAGCCAGCAGTTTTGAAGGGTAAGGACAAGTCTATGACATTGTCACAATATTTGACTGGTACTTTATTTTATAAATCCTGAAAGAATAAACAGTTGAACATTGAGTTTGAGTTTAGAATGTAAAAACCCCAGAAGAAATGTCCCTATGCATTTTGTCCAATGCACTCATGATTGTGCCAGCTTGCTATCACCACCACCACCACTATCACTACCACAACAACAATAATAATTGTAATCCTTCCTACAAAAGGTACAAGGCCTGAAATTTGGTGGGAGGAGACAAGTTGGTTACATCGACCTTAGTGTTTTACTGGTACTTAATTTGTTCACTCTGAATTTGAACTCAGAACATAAAGACAGACGAAATGTTGATAAGCATTTTTCCTAGCATGCTAACGATTTTGCCAGCTCACCACCTTAATGATAATAATAATCATAATAATTCTTTCTACTGAAGACACAAGACCTAAAATTTGACACAAGACCTAAAATTACACCAACTCCAGTATTTCACTAGTACTTAATTTATCAACTCCGAAAGGATGAAAGGCAAAATCAACCACAGCAGAATTTGAACTTAGAACATAGCGATGAGCAAAATTCTTATACTTTCTCCCTTCTCAGAGCACATCTTACACTGTGGTGAGTGAGTGCCTTTATCAATGTGAAATTTGGAGTAGCTTGTCCTAAAAGCTTGTTCTTGAGCGCTGTATACACTAATGCCTCAGTGGACCCTTTTAAGTCTCCTTTCTGCAGCCATTGCCAGGTTCTATTCCAATGAATCTCATCTTAATTCTTCAAGAACTGACTGTGCATTTTCTTGTCTTACCAAATTTTCTTCATCTGCTCTCTCTGGCCTTTCTTAAATTGTGTTGGATCTACAGCTTCGTTCACTTTTAAGGTTCCCTGCATTTCCACTGCTTCAATCATTTCTTCTTTACTTCTCTTGATATACCAAGCTAAGCTATTCTCCTCTTCCCTTACACAACCTTCACAACACATTAATCCCCATCCTCCTTCTTTTCTCTTTACATACAATCTTGACACATCATTCTTTGGGTGTAGTCCCTCTTTTCATTGTCATTAATTTATATGTTCTCCAGTCTATCTCTTGTAATTCATGCTTCTTCCAAGATAATATTCCTGCCCCATATCTCATCAAAGCAACAGCCCACGTGTTAATTGCTCTAATCTTATAGTGGCTATTTAGCTTTGATTGGAGCACAAGCTGAGTTCTCCTCAAATACTTTCCTGTACATTTCTTTCATCTTGTGTTCATTCATCTTATCTCTTTCAATGATATCCAAGCATTTATATCCTTCCTCTCTGACTTCCTCTATAGTTTCATCACTTTCCAGCTTGATCCCATAGCTTTTACTGATTTTCCCCATTTTGAGAGTCATTACACCACATTTCTCGATCTTAAATTTCATGCCAATATTATTGTTATTATTATTGTTATTATTATTATTATTATTGTTGTTTGTTGTTGTTGTTGCTGTTGCTGTTGTTGTTGTTGTTGTTGTTGTTGTTGTTATTATTATACCACCACCTTTGTGGCACTAGTTCCAGCTCTTTATATTCAGAGCTCAAATCCTGCCATTGTCAATTTTGCATTTCATTTTTTTTTTTTGTGGACAATAAAATGAAATGTCATCAAGTGCTAGAGTTAATTTAATTGACTTGTCATTATCATTAATATTATTGATGATGTCATTCATTTGTGAAACTCAAGGTATCATCATTATATCTCCAATTTATTCATTTCTATTTCATAAATGTTTAAGAAAAAGGGTGAGTGAAATAAATGACTTGATCATAACTATTTCTTCATTTAGAAAAATTTCTTATATATAGCCACGAAACAGGTGTCATTATTCTACCAAAGTATTTCAAGATATTTTTATGAAATTTTGGTAAATATATGTCAAAATGAGATGTCACTGTTATTTTCATTTTTGCGTAATTTAGATGACAATTTATTCACTGCACCCTGTATATATATATATTAAATACTGTATATTATAAACTTATAATTCATCACAATTCAAATATCAGCATATTACCTCTATTGAAAATATGCTATAACTAATTCTTGAATGAGCTATGTTAGGTGTGTAGATGTTATTAAATATATATTTATTGCTTATATTTTGCTTCTAACTGTATTGTATATTTATCTTATGATTATGCTGTACATGTACTGTCATCATCATCATCATCATCATTTAGCGTCCGTTTTCCATGCTAGCATGGGTTGGACGGTTCTACTGGGGTCTGTGAAGCCAGAAGGCTTCATCAGGCCCAGTCAAATCTGGCAGTGTTTCTACGGCTGGATGCCCTTCCTAACGCCAACCACTCCGTGAGTGTAGTGGTGCTTTTTACGTGCCACCCGCACTGGTGCCAGACAGAGCTGGCAAACGCCCCGAACGGATGGTGCTTTTTATGTGCCACCGGCACGAGGGCCAGGCGAGGCTGGCAACGGACACGAAACGGGGCGGTGCTGGCAACGGTCGCGAAACGGAAAGTTCTCTTACATGCCACCGGCACTGGTAACACATCTGCAATTTCCATTGATCGATTTCCATTGATCGATTTCGATTCTGATCCTCACTTGCCTCAATGGGTCTTCACAAGCAGAGTTTCGACATGCCACCGGCACTGGTAGCACATCCGCAATTTCCATTGATCGATTTCGATTCTGATCCTCACTTGCCTCAACACGTCTTCACAAGTAGAGTTTTGTGTCCAAGAAGGGAAGGTATGCATACGTAGGCTGGCTCCATCCCATGTAGAAGGCCACGGGTTGTGGACTCACTTGTCCTGCCGGGTCTTCTCGCGCACAGCACACTTCCAGAGGTCTTGGTCTCTAGTCATTTCCTCAGTGAGACCTAAAGTTCGAAGGTCGTGCTTCACCACCTCGTCCCAGGTTTTCCTGGGTCTGCCTCTTCCACAGGTTCCCTCAACCGCTAGGGTGTGGCACTTTTTCACACAACTATCTTCATCCATTCTCGCCACATGACCATACCAGCGCAAACGTCTCTCTTGCACACCACAACTGATGCTTCTTAGGTTCAGCTTTTCTCTCAAGGTACTTACACTCTGCCGAGTGTGAGTACCGGCATTACACATCCATCGGAGCATACTGGCTTCATTTCTAGCGAGCTTATGCATATCCTCAGCAGTCACGGCCCATGTTTCACTGCCATGTAGCATGGCTGTTTGTACACACGCATCATACAGTCTGCCTTTCACTCTGTGCGAGAGGCCTTTTGTCACCAGCAGAGGTAAGAGCTCTCTGAACTTTGCCCAAGCTATTCTTACTCTAGCAGTTACACTTTCAGCTCACCCGCCCCCGCTGCTGACTTGGTCACCTAGGTAACGGAAACTATCAACTATTTCTAGTTTTTCTCCCTGGAAAGTGACGGAAGTTGGTCTCAGAGTATTTTCAGTGTTTATTGTTCCTGAGCATCTGCCACATACAAAAACCATCTTCCTAGTTAGCCTTCCTTTGACATTGCTGCATCTCTTATGTGTCCATAGCTTACACTTGTGCATCTTATAAGTTTCTACCTACACCTTTTCTACAGATCGAGCAGGGCCATCTACCTGAAGGTGTTTGTGATTTGTCTACCTTCCTACTGATTACGACTTTGGTTTTAGCTAGATTGACTCTGAGGCCCTTCGATTCTAATCCTTGTTTCCACACCTGAAACTTCTCCTCCAGTTCTGATAGCGACTCAGCAATTAGAGCAAGGTCATCAGCATAGAGGAGCTCCCAAGGGCATCCTGTCTTGAATTCCTCCGTTATTGCCTGGAGGACTAAGATAAATAGGAGGGGGCTGAGTACTGAGCCTTGGTGGACCCCTACCTCTACCCGGAATTCTTCACTGTACTCATTTCCAACCCTCACCCTACTAGCGGCGTCCCTATACATGGCCCGCACAGCTCTCACTAACCATTCATCTATCCCTAGTTTTCTCATTGCCCACCAGATAAGGGATCGGGGGACCCTGTCGAAGGCTTTCTCCATGTCACAAAAAGCCAGGTACAGGGGCTTATCTTTGGCTAGGTATTTCTCCTGCAGCTGCCTTACCAGGAATATAGCATCAGTAGTACTTTTCCCTGGCACAACCCAAACTGCATCTCATCTAAACTAACTCTCTCTCTAATTAGTTGGGCTATGACCCTCTCCGTAACCTTCATCACCTGGTCCAACAGCTTGATACCTCTGTAGTTATTTGTATCTAGGGCATCACCTTTACCTTTGTAGCAGTTGACTATTATACTGCTACACCAGTCATTGGGTATGACCCCTTTATAATTCTTTTCAAAAGGAGCACCATCTGTACCAGTGCATTTGTACTCTTAACTTTAAAATCAAATAGTTAGTGAATGTGGTTGAGGATTTTTATGTTATTTTATCCACAATAATATAGCTTTCAAGTTTTGTCGTTACTTACCAAGCTTCTAATACTTTGCAACTAAATAAAACCAAAATAATTATTCTGACACTTTCACTCTATATATAACCAAAAGAATTGTTAGAGATTTATTTCATTACCTTTTCAACATATGTTGCTATCTTTAGTTTATTGTGGCTCATTTGCGTACAGAATTTAATAGTGTGACAAATATATAGTAATCAAAATTAGTATCGGGTACAATGATTTTATGTTGAAGACAGCAGGTGAGAATGCAAAGTTAGAAGCAATTATTTCTATCTCTTAAATCAGTTTGTCATGACTTCAAGCAAGAGTGTTGTCATTGATCCTATATAGCAATATATTATTATTAATAAATGTTATATCATAAAGAGTAATTGATATTTGAGAAAAATTCAGCAGAGAATGGTAATATGCCAAAGGACATCACAATATATTGTGCAGTTTAAATGATTAAAATTACATCAATCATAAATATTTGATCCTTATATTGTTTCAGAGTGAAAGAGTTCAGCACTTGGTACCATTTCTCCAATATTCAAGTGAATGAATATTTCTATCCTTATATATATATATATAATAACATAAAATTATTGTCATGCTGTTGTGAAATTTGGTTGTCATTGCATTTAAATAGATATACATAAAAAATAAATAAATTGTATTTGGGAATAAGTTCACTAACATACAAAGACCTCAGTATTATCTTCTTAAATATTAGCATAACACATACACATATGTGTGTGTATGTGTGAGTGCATATATATAAGTGTGTGTGTGTAAGTGTATGTATGTGTTTGTATATGTTTGTATATACATATATATATATAAACACACACATAAATATATGTATATCTCTGTGTGTATATATGTATGCATGTGTATAGGTATATATAGTATATATATTCATATATACATATAGTTATATATATATAGATATATATCACACATGTATATATGTATATATATATATATATATATATACATATATACACACACACACATACACACTTATGCATGCATACATACATACATACACACACATACATACATACATAAATATGCAAACTACTATCTTGAATCACAAGGAATCCCAAGAGAAGAATATTTCTTTTACCAAAATGATAAAGAACTAATTCAAGTTAATCCCAACAATATTTTAATATTGCTTCTATTTCTGTCCTGTTTCTCATATGAACACTGTTTATTGAATTTGTTTAATTATCTGGCTTGCCACACAATTCTCAGTCTGCTTAAATAAACCGTTGGCGTGATTGTTTTCAAAATCAGTTATTTTTTTTTTCTTCTGGCAGTTATTCAGAATATACATAGAATAATTATAGAATTCCTGTGTTTCTGTGTTTGTTTTTATTTATGCTATGTGTATGTGTGTAAGTGTTTCTGTGTGTAAATTTTCTCACTAGAATGTTTAGAATCTACTATCTCTGAATAAGCCATAAGATGAATGCCAATCTTCAGCAAGTAAATCAATAGGATGTCTTTACTACTCTCTGGATTTGTTACACAAACTGTTACTAGGGAAGTCAGCGGAGTTAAATCTCAGTTGCATGCTATTTCAATCCAGTTTTAGTAGCTCATAAATTCTAGCACCTTTCTAGTTATGCCATATTGAATTCTTTATTTTTGACTTGCTTCACAATATTTTCATATTTCAGACTACTTTCCTTTTTGCCATTCTTGAAATTGAAGAAGTTTTCTCCAGCTTTTGTCTTGTACCATTTTCTTTTTATTTTGAATTTAACTGTTAATTTATTTTAGATTTTAAAGGCTCAATAGTTATTTAGTTGGACAATTTCAAATTATGTTTATATATTTCTGTGCAGATGAAGATTAAGAAAACCAACATCTTTATATTCTGAACTTAATATATTTCTTTCATAATATAAGAATATACTAGCTTAAATTATAATATAGAAAATGCTTTTAAGCAACTGTATGTATTTTTGTTTTAAAGATGTATGTTTAAGAATACAATAAATAATATTACTTTAGTTTATATGGTGACCAGTAATAATGAAAAATATTCCAAAATACAAGTATAGATGTATGACCTTTTTATTTTCTTTTTTCAAAGTAATTCAGTTAGTACAGTGAAATTTTAATTAGGGATATATCAGGGATGAAATAAATGATATCAACCAGTTAGAATAATTTTATTATTTTGCTTGCTGTATAATACAACTGTGCAAAAACTAAATAAGTTGACCATGCTATGTTAACAATATGTGCTTGACATTTTCAAATTTCAAATGAAAGAATGAGAAGTATAAAAATTTAAATCAGAGTAAATAATTTGATTCGATTTTAAGGTCTCAAACCACCCTAAAAAAATTGTAGTTTAGATTAGTTTGTTCTCTTTTACTTCATACTAAAACATATTGCAAATTGCAAAATATTTCACCAAAAGATTATTTCATTTGTTTTTATTCGTTTTTTATGTCTAATATTCTTAATACAGTTATATAGTAAATGATAGTCTGGTAGTTCAAATTCTATATCATTCATTATGTTTGAATTACAAGTCCATAACTTTGCAAAGATACTTAGAAAGAAATTCTTTATTTATGAAATTTCTTTAAATATTTTAATTATTACTGTTATATTAGTATTTATAAATCATATCAGTTACTTCAGTACAGAAGTTTGATACCAATAAAAAGTTATGCTATCCTTGCTAAATTTTCACCTCAGTAACAAATGTCAAACAAAAACAATTATTTTTTTAATTATTCATTTGTTGACATTATAGATGAAACCAGAAAAATCAAAATTAATATAATAATACTATACTATTAATAGATCTAAAAGTGAAAAGACAGGTTAATACCAGAGTATTTTGTTGTTGATATTGAGTATTTTTTCTTACTGCTATTCAAAGATTTCCAATTAAAGCTTTAGATAATCTTTAATCCAAAACTTACATGTGAGATTTGTAAGATATCAAAAGTTCACAGATATTAAAATGATACTTAACACTGAAAAAAGCAATGTATATTGATGTGTTTTATTTGTTTTTAAAGCATATAAAACAGAAAATTTGGTTTCTTAGATGCTAGTCGTCTATTAAAGTTTAGAAATTATTTTATTTTCCTTGTATGGTGTTGGACAAATAGCACTTTTCTGTAAATAATACTGGAGTACATTACCTAATCATAAAAGGACATAATTTATCAAAATGTAAATTAATAGGTTTTGCCTTTTGAAGGCAGGAAATTATAGACTTTAATTTAGTGCAGAATGGGAGATATCTTTTTGAATTAAACAATTGAAATACTATAAAGTATTGAACTGAGAGTTATTTCATTGGAATCACATGAATAATTTTATAGACTACAGAATATTTTTCTTTAAAAAAACAAGCAAAAATTTCTTTTGATTAAATAGAATGATTTTTCAGTTATCATCCATAGCTTCTTTTTAATCACTCTGACAATTAAATTTAGTAAATTTATTGTATAAACATTTTATACACTACACAAATAATTAAATAAATAATATTCATCTAATTCTTTTTTCAAAATTAATGAAAGATAGAAGTTCGTTTGTATTTACAAGCGTGTGCATATTACCTACTCTCCATATTATATATTCATTGAATTAGGATCATTTACTTAGCAGATATGACTGAGATAAATATTTACCAATTTAGAACTGAACAAATCAGGTTTTGTGCTATAAATCCATTGTATATCTATAAAAAAAAGTAAGTGAAGCCCTTACAGAATTAAAGCTAGTTACAAAATAACTCATCTAGGTCTACTGCTGCTACTACAACTATTACTACTATTAACGCAGCTACTACTACTACTGCCCTTGCTGCTGCCACTACTGCTATTACTACTACTATTGCTGCTGCTACTACTACTACTATTGCTGCTGCTATTATACAAGAGTTAACTACACCCTCATAAGAGTAAGCCATTTTGATACATAAATTAAAAGAAAAGGCAAAAATAATTACTTCAATAGTTTTGCTACATAAATGAATTCAAGATTCTTGCTGTTACCCAAGGTCAGCTTCAATTGATCCAAAATCCTGATATGCAAGCAGTTGCGTAGACACAATCCACAGAACTATTGTGATATACAATGACTCAGCCTAACCGAGGCCCATAACAGAATAGTGTTACATCAAACAGTGCATAATCTGTATGATACAGTGTTAGTTTCCAAGTGTTGTTTGGGTAACTGTGAATTGGAGGCATGGTTCTAGGTATGTCATGTATGTTTTATATATATATATATATATATATATATATATATATGTGTGTGTGTGTGTGTATGTATGTATGTATGCCTCACAGAGGCAATGACAAGTGACTGAGCCCTTTGGAAATATGCTGTGTTGAAGACCTGTGGAACCAAGTGAAATCATAGTTGTGGCTAATGCCAGTGCTGCCTGACTGGCAGCCATGCTAGTGATATGTAACAAGCATCATTCAAGCATGAATGATTCTAGTGCCGCCTGACTGGCACTCATGTTGGTGGCATGTAAAAATCACCATTCAAGCATGGCCAATGCCAGTGCTACCTGACTGGCTCCCATGCTGGTGACATGTAAAAAGCACCCACTACACTCACAGAGTGGTTGGCTTTAGGAAGGGCATCCAGCTGTAAAAACCTTGCCAAATCAGATTGGAGCCTGATGCAACCTTTCAGCTTGCCATTCCTCAATCAAATTGTCCAACCCATGCCAACATGGAAAGCAGTTGTTAAACAACGATGATGATGATGTATGTATGCATATTACTGTATCATCATCCAAATCAGATTGGAACCTGGTGCAGTCTCCTGGCTTGCCAGTTCTCAGTTCAGCTATCTAACCCATGCCAGCATAGTAAGCAGACGTTAAACATCAATGATGATGATGTATGTTTGTTTGTATGTATATTACAGAATCATCATACATCACAAAACTTACTGAATGAAAAAGGTTATACTCATTGATATGTCTTAGACGACATGCTGTTACACACACACACACACACACACACACACACACACACATTCTACAACATGTACAACATGCAATACAAAATTATTTGTAATTCAATATTTATTTAGATACTGTAATACAGTAAATTTTTATTTTTATAGTTCCTTATTAAATACAATGGCTAATATCCTAAGTGGTAATAATCTGGACTATCTTGATTTAAATGTTATGTAGGATGATACAATTTTTTTTAGTTCCATAACACTGTTTTTTTACCATTAGTTTTATGTGGCTGTATTTTTCAAGTGTTTTTATTGCATACAAGGATAATTTTGTGTGTGAAGTGTTGAGATTTTCTTCATGTAATGATGTGACACTGAGAAGTGAAATAGCAGCATTACTTTCTGTTTTTCCTGGAATTGTCATTATTATTCTTTGATTGTATCTATGTCAGTATTATATTGAAAAATATTTACCCTTTTAAAGTCCTGCTCCTTTCAGGGTAATGTTGTTACTTTCAAATTTTGCCCAAATTCGCCAAACTTTTTGAAATATATGTTGAGCAACTATTACTATGTTAAATTTGCATTGTTTGACTTGTAAACTGTGATTTCGAAGAATAGGTATTTAACTGTAGACACATTTCACCTTTCAAATACTGACATCTAACAAATCTGGTTCATCTACTGCCCATGATAAGTAGCAAACACACATGTGTACCGGGATTCCTATCGTCTCGCATAATCCTACTGTTAGGAATTAACATAACAATATTAGACATTTAGAGAATATCTTCTCTTACATTTGCCAGACATCAAAGAGCATTTAGAACAAATGTCAAAAAATTAAGTCATCTGTAAGTAAATCAAAACCTAGTAATTAACAGCACAGAATATAACAAAGGAAGCAGTCATTGTTTATCATTAAAACATATAATCAGTAAAGTAGGCAGGCATTCTATTGTTCTTTTTGGTCTGTTAGGAATGTTTACTGAAATTGTAATGAATTGATTTGTCATCATTTGTTTCCAAGATTATATTATTATTCTATGAGTTGTAAGTTGCATTTACTTAAATAAGAGAACAGCTTATTGAAAGATTTTCAATTTTCCTCAAAGCTGTCTTGGGCTTCAGATTCAAGGGTTTGAAGAAAATGGCTTAGTGAGACTGTAGCATATCTCTCAGTATCAAACTGAATTGGGATGTAATGGTATGAGAGAATGTCAGTCAATGGTATCTGTCATCTTTGAAACTAATGGGTCTTTTCTAATTGCTAAACTATTTTTATGATAATTCATTAGGCCATTCCTGTGGTTAATGAGGTGTAAAGTAGCTTTGAGTTGATTATATCTTTAAAGCTATAGAACAGAATGATCCAATATTTATTAAAGCTAGAGGGTATCCACCATTCCATGAATTTAACATTTTGTTTGCATTAGGTGAAACTGAGTTGTTTTACATATCAATAGAATGTAGCATTCATTTTGTTCAGAAGAAATCGTTCTAATCATCTAAACATTCCATCAATTTAAAATTTCCAAATTCAGAGCTTTTAAATTGAATGCCATGGTTACAGTGAATAAATCATAAAATACCAAAAAGGAGAATATTGAGGAGAAGCATTGAAAACTTGAGAAGTTGCTTTTCTTAAGGCAAATGGGAAAAGGTTAATGCATAAACTCATCGAGTAATGCCAAAATGTAAGAGCTGCCCATTTTAATATTTGGTTTTGGTTCTAGAGTATCAAGTGAAAGTTACTGCCAATCTCTTTTTTCAAGTGTATAAGTTAGCTAGTTGTAATTTTGATGAGTCAGTCTGCAAATACTCAACATCTTGAATGTTTGTTAAATACGTTAGTAATGCATTTCGGATCAACATATGCAGATGAAACATTCAAAGGTTGAAGATTGCCCTTAAATGCAATCTTAAGTAGCCAAAATTATCAGAATTAAGGCATCCTAGAGATAATGAAATCTATTGTATATAGAAGAATATAAGAGTAATTTCATTTATGAGATAGCAAGTCTTTACTTCAACATTAACAATTGTTTTTACAATTATGTTAACTTTGTTTTTGTCAATCGATCTTGCCTTTCGATATAACTTGGAGAAAGGTTTAATACCAAACTATTTTTCAATATTTTTACTAATTAATGACAATTTAGTAACATTATGAGTACACATTTACCAAATGTACAATCTACCAAATTGTACACATTTACAGTTCTCAGAAGCAGTTGTTTGACAGATGATTATGTTGATGATATTAGCTTTGTAAAATGTTTTTGACATAATTTTGCAAAAGGTTTTCGACATATCTGTAAAATGTTCTGTTATTTTATATTTAAGAGATTGTTTATCAACAGCAAGACATTCTTTATTGTTGTGTAGAGCTTTTGATCCACATCAAAAGTAAGTTTTAACCTAAATGGAAGTTTGTTTCCCATAGAAGCAGCATATGGTTTATGGTTATTTGTTATATTGTCCACCACACTAAAACTGGACTCTCCCATCTCAACTATAGAAATGACATTCTAAAATACAATGGTTTTCTCAGCTTTATGAAGCAAAGCAAAGATAAAATAAACTGCTTTTTGATCACTTACCATGTCTAGACTTCAGCAATATACCATCTCTCATAACCTTTCTTACAAATAATATAGGAAATTTTTTTATGTGCAAGAATAGTGATGAAGTCATGAATAGGTTGTCCATACTGCACAATAAAATAGTTTTTTTCATTCATTGAGTGTATTTTCCCTGCTAATAAATTTAGATACAATTACATATTTTACTCTTGAACCAAATGATATGACACCATCTTCCTCTTTTGCAATTTCAGATCACTGTTTTCCTGTTGCTATATCTGTCAGTCTTAATAGAAATAGATATAAATCCATTTTATCATATTCATTTGGTTTCATATGTCTAAAATATTTTTCAAACTGAATAATAAATTATCAAATGATTCTTCAGAATTATCCTTTAACATAAGGGAGTTGATTTGTATTGTTAACATATTTGTTAATAGCAACTTATGAAATAGGAAAATTATTGTTATCCATTGGATATCAATGTTCAGTATCCAAACTAAAAGTGTATTTCATACTTCAAATGTTGTCAACTAATGAAGTTGTTTCATCCACTTTTCATAATAAATGGTAAACACACATTGTAACTTCACATAATTCATCTAACAGTAATTAACATAACAGTATGAGGCAATTACAGAATTTCCAATATTACATTGGAAGTCACTTCGTGACTATCACATCTTTTCTGTTATATTATAACAAAGAGCAATTTACCGAGTACATTTATTTGTAAGACAGTAGGGTAAACTTTGAAAGAGATGTAGCTGTTAATTCTAACAGGTTGAAGGACTGCATACAGGTTCTTTCATTTACAAATCAACAGAATATTAAACAGTTTGAGGAAAATATGTCATGACTTTGTAGTACAAAGTTATCCATTAAAGCAGTTAGAAAGTACCAGATACCATCAAGCACAAAATATCAGAAAACATGTCCATATTATGTTAACATACAAAGAAGAAACTGAAAAGAAAGAGGATGAGAACATGACAATGATAATTATTATGACTCAAATAAATCATGCTTAGTGTAGATCTATCAGGTCATCCCATAAGTTCTGTCTGATTTTCCCTTTTTTAAATTGAATGAAATTTAATAGTATTTTAGAATGTCTAATGGAAAAAAAAAAATTTATGCATTTGTGTACATTTAAACTAATTAAATATTATTTTACAGAATAATAGAATTAAAATTTCTTTGATTAAAACCCTTTCTAACATGGAAGTATCCAAAGAGCATTTAAGGCTCATAATGCTTTATGAGTACATAAAAGGAAACTCTGCAACTGAAGCAATTCGAAACACACAGTTTATTGGAAAGAATGCTTGAATGAAAGAACTTGCAGAAAATGGTTTGCAAAATTCAAAAGTGGAGATTTCAGCCTTGAAAATGAAGATTGGACAGGACGTCCAGTTGAGTTTGATGATAAGCTCCTTGAGGAATTACTTCAAGAAAATCCTGCATTATCAGTTGAAGAATTGGCAATAAAGCTTAGTTCAAACCATACAACTGTTCACATGTCATCTTCAACAACTTGGAAAGGTTCCTAAACTTGGAAACTGGGTGCCTCATGAATTGTCCGAAAGCAACTGCAAATCCCGAGTTGACATCTACTCTTCCCTCCATTTCCATAAACTCATTTCGCCCTTTTTGGACAGACTTGTGACTGGTGACGAAAAATGGATCTTCTATCGAAATGTTAAATGTCATAAACAGTGGCTTAGTAAAAGGGAAAAGGCTCAGCCACAACCGAGAAGGGAACTTCATGGAAAAAAGGTTCTTCTCTCTATCTGGTGGGATTACAAATGAGTGATTCACTTTGAATTGTTACCACCTAATGCAACAATCAATGCTCAAGTCTACTTTCAGCAATTAGAGTTTTTGAACCAAGCTTTGAAGAAAAAAGACCCGCTTTAGTGAATCAAAAAGCAGTGATGTTTCATCAGGACAATGCACGACCCCATACGGCAAAGATCACATCACAGAAGATCGAAGAGCTTCGTTGGGAAAAAATTGCTCATCCACCTTATTGTCCCAACCTTGCTTCTTCAGACTACCATTTGTTTTGTAGTTTACAGAATCATTTAGAGAACATAACTTTCGCAAGCCAGGAGGTGGTTGAAACTGACATTTCAGAGTTCTTTGCATTGAAGCCAAAAGAGTTTTACATTGATAGGATTAAAAAGCTTGTAAATAGATGGAAGGAAGTCATAGATAATCAGGAAAAGTACATTGATGATTAAATTTCAATTAAATATAACATTTGACCACTTGTTTTCTTTATTCAAAATTCGTACAGAACTTATGGGATGACCTGATATTTTTATCCCTTCTTGAATCTCTATTTTACAAGGCATTAAGGAGAGATGGACTTCATCCAGTATAGGCTGCCAATTTGTTTCCAGTAGATTATTGTGCTCTAGGAATTGAATTGAGGTATTAGAATACTCATAAGTTCCATATTGATGCTACTTCTTACTAGTGAAAATTACACTAGATGTAGGTAGACTTGAATATAGAGAATTAAGTATCCTGTTCACAAACATCATGCAGTACCATTGACAGAACATGAAATGCCAGTCTGGTTATCCAAATCAGTCGTGGTGTCTACCAAATCAGCTGATGTATGGTTGGATATAATTCTCATTGAGCAAAGTTTGATGGCTAGTTTGAGTTCTTCACTGAAGTTTTATTATTTCCTTGAGTAACAATCTCATTTAATTTTAAATTATATCACAAAGATTTCAATAATGCACAGCCTTCAACTTTTGAATCTTGAATTTTTCTGTTTAGTAAATAAAACATGATGTCTCACAGTACATAGATGGTGATCAGAAATAGAAAAACAGGAAATAACCTTAATAATTATTTTTAATTTAGACACAAAACAAGCGGTTTTGAAGGAAGGGATTTAGTTGATTGACACTTGAACTTCATTGGTACTTTATTTTATCAACCCTGGAGGATTAAAAAATAAAGTTGATTTCAACAAAATAGTAATCAAAATGTCAAGAGCCAGAAAAATACTGTATGGTATTTTTACTGGAACTTTAACAGTTCTACAACTTCATACTTTGAATTATAACCAAATGGGGAATTTTCTCTATAAACTCTGACAAATTTTAGTCATTATTACTATTATATTTATGAATGTCCTCTTATTTATGTGGCTGCTTAAAGAAACCTGTTAAAGATATAGCAGCTAATAGTTTGAATTTTAGAAAAAGGATGGATTTATTCAGATGCATTAAAAATAAGTCAATAATTATTAAATTCAGATATGAATTACAAACTGATATTTAGTAAGAGTGATGTTTTAGAAATTTAAACCAATATGATAACACATATCTATGGTTTTATAATTGTTAATTGCATTTAAATTCAATCTCGGTAACTGTGCGTCTGTGCAAATCTTCTACTTATTAATAATTCTTTTTTTTTTAAATTAACACTAGCTTTTCTTCAGACAAATATTTTATAGCATGATATATGTGTTAACATTTAACATTCAACTGTGAAATAGAACTGGCATATATTTGACATGCAACCAGAATAAAACACAGTTATTTTCCAGGTGTATATTCAAACTACTATTCTCAACATGTCTATGTAGAAGCTCAAAACAGTTGTGTTTTATGAAAAAGTTTAATATTGATTTCTAACATAAGCACAAAACTACATGATGAGATCACCTTCAGTGTTTGACTGGTAGCTATTTCATTGATTCTCAGAAGAATGAAAAGCAGCATCAACCCTCACATCTTTTGTACTCAGAATGTAAAAGTATGCCACTTAAACTTGGATTGTCTATTATATGTTTCCTTGAGTGGACAGCAAAGCCTACTTTGCTTCATACCACAAAAACCACAGTGACAGGTAAGGTTTCCATTGAAAGGAGCAGCATTTTGCCAGCATACCCTCATGCTTGCACGAAGTTGGTCTCAACATTGAAGGTGAGTTTGCTAAAATCTGTGAATTGAGAAATAGGACCAGTGCCAGGTCCTGCCTTATGATGCTTTGTTTTCTTCGGAACAAAACATTTATATATATATATATATATATATAATATATATATATATATAAAATAAGTGGAAAATTATGTAGTAAATGCACAAATGAAAAACATATAATGAATGCGCAGACGAATAGAAGTAAACATATATTCAATGCACAAATGGACAGAAAACAAAAACAGTTATCAACCACATGGTAGCAACCAGATGGTATTACTCAGTTATCAACCAGATGGTTTTACTCAGTTTTGCAGCATTAATGAAAAGACTGAGATGCTTCCCATGCTTGTGGTGCCCATTAAAGTTGCAGAGAATATTGGACTGCGAACAAACAATATATGGAATACAAGCGATACCAAAGTAGACATATGAAAGGAAATAAATGTAATTTAAGATGATGGACACAGCTTTCACCAGCACCACCAACATGGGAAGCACCTCAGTCTTTTCATTAATGGTGCAAGACTGAGTAATACCATATGGTTGATAACTGATGAAAAATTAGGGATCTTCTATTTTTCTTTTCCATCCATTTGTGCACTCAGTATATGTTTTTCCTTTCGTCTATGCATTCATTATACATTGTTTCATTTGTGCATTTACTATACATTTTTTCACTTATTAAGTAACAGAACTCAACACACTCTGGTTTTTATTAACAGTAAGTTATTGGTCGTGATTTAGCATATAGGAGTGGCTGTGTGGTAAGTAGCTTGCTTATGAACCACATGGTTCGCGGTTCCGTCCTACTGCATAGCACTTTGGGCAAGTGTCTTCTACTATAGCCTCAGGCCAACCAAAGCCTTGTGAGTGGATTTGGTAGACGAAAACTTAAAGAAGCCCCTCGTATATATATATATATATATATAATATAATTTGAGACAAAACCACTATTTTAAAACCAAACAAGGAAAGACTTACTCAATACATAAAATTTTAATATAAATTAAATAAACCGCCACTACAAATGTTTCATGTCTGTTCCGACAATCTTCAGGTGGATTTTCGATCTTCTAATCAGTATCAAAATTTATTTAATTTATATTAAAATTTTATGTATTGATTAAGTCTTTCCTTGTTTGGTTTTAAAATAGTGGTTTTGTCTCGAATTATATTATATAATATTTTACTATAAAATTGGATTTAACCCTAAATCTGATTTTTCCCTGTAATTTTGGATTCATTCCCTAATATTTATTATTATATATATATATATATATATATATATATATATATATATATATATGTATGTGTGTGTGTATATGTTCGTGTTTCTGTGTTTATCCTCCCAACATCACTAGACAATGTATATATATATATACAAATCTTTATTTTACTGTCAATTTGTAATAAAAACAATTAAATATTAAATGAAGAGTAACTCAATAATTTGGGGCTAGAGTCATCACTGGATTGTGACGGTTAGTGTGCTGAAACTTCAAAGTAACAGTGATCCCCATATTTTAAAAGTATAACATATATACATACATATATATATATATATATATATATATATATATATATATATATATGTATATGTGTGTGTGTGTATAGCAAGGGAGAGACAGAGAGTAGTTATTGGTTATGGGCGGTCAGAAAGTTACCATTAGGTTCATGTCTATTTTCGCTCTTAGTAATATTCATGACTCATAGGCCTGTTGCCAGAGGCACATAACCTCTTTACTAATGGAGGTAAGAATAGTCTTGATCAGCAATGGTTATGAAAAAAAATCCCAGAAACAAAATTTTTCAAAGCAACAACCCCTTCTGGGTGAGATGGAATTATCTCCCTTTCACCAGTTCCTGTATTCTTACCTTCATTAGTAAAGAGGTTATGTGCCTCTGGCCAGCATGTCTATCGAGTCACCTATGTTGCTAAAAGCAATAATAGATATGATGCCAATGGTAACTTTCTAACTGGCCAAAACCAATACTTGAATGCTTTTAATATTACTGCTCAAAGAAATTTTAGAATGTACCTTTTTTCTTTGGACTTATAACTGATTGTATATCATCATCATCATCATATATAATTTATAAAACTTAGATTGGTTTCAGCCATTATCAACCCAGGCCATGACTAACTCAATAGCACATCCTGGATAAGACTTTTAGATGATTATTTTGATATATATATATATATATATATATATATATATATATTATATATATATATATATATATACTAGTGACATCTGTGGAAATTCCACAGAATGAAAAAAATTAGGAAACGCTATTTAAGAAAGAAAGGATTTGCATTTTTATTTTTATCTTGCTAAGTTATTTCACTTCCATTCACAATAATATATTATATGATTTTAAAATTTACCTCTGCTAAGCACTTTATATTTTTCTCTTTCTCCCCACCTCTTCAACAAACCTTTTAAACATCATCATCATCATTTATATATATATACATGTGTGTGTATGTGTCCATGTGTGTGTGTGTGTATGCTGTGTGGTAAGTAGCTTGCTTACCATCCACATGGTTCCAGGTTCAGTCCCACTGCATGGCACCTTGGGCAAGTATCTTCTACTATAGCCTCAGCCTTTTAAGTAGATTTGGTAGATGGAAACTGAAAGAAGCCCGTTGTATATATATATATTTTCTTTTTTTTCTTACTTGTTTCATTCATTTGACTGTGGCCATGCTGGAGCACCGCCTTTAATTGAGCAACTCGACCCGGGACTTATTCTTTGTGAGCCCAGTACTTATTCTATCAGTCCCTTTTGCCGAACCGCTAGGTGACGGAGACGTAAACACACCAGCATCGGTTGTCAAGCAATGCTAGGGGGACAAACACAGACACACAAACATACACGCACATACACACACACACACACACACATATATATATATATATATATATACATACATACATATATACGACGGGCTTCTTTCAGTTTCCGTCTACCAAATCCACTCACAAGGCTGTGGTTGGCCCGAGACTATAGCAAAAGACACTTGCCCAAGGTGCTACGCAGTGGGACTGAACCTGGAACCATGTGTTTGGTAAACAAGCTACTTACCACACAGCCACTCCATGCATATATATATATATATACATGTGTGTGTCCCCCACCAACATCGATTGACAACCGATGCTGGTGTGTTTATGTCCCCATAACTTAGCGGTTCGGCAAAAGAGACTGATAGAATAAGTACTAGGCTTACAAAGAATAAGTCCTGGGGTCGATGTGCTCGACCAAAGGTGGTGCTCCAGCATGGCCACAGTCAAAATGACTGAAATAAGTAAAAGAGATGTGGTATATACATTTACTATTTATTTGAAAATAGTAAGTCATGCATTTCAGCTGAGCAAAAGTTCAAGGCTGCAGAGAAAGCAAAGTGTGGCCATTTTGCATTATATGCAAGATATTATCAATAAATACAGCAATCAACCTGTAAACTTTCATTAACCAAAACCTATATATATATAGGCGCAGGAGTGGCTGTGTGGTAAGTAGCTTGTTTACCAACCACATGGTTCTGGGTTCAGTCCCACTGCGTGGCATCTTGGGCAAGTGTCTTCTGCTATAGCCCCGGGCCGACCAATGCCTTGTGAGTGGATTTGGTAGACGGAAACTGAAAGAAGCCCATCGTATATATGTATGTATATGTATATATATATGTGTGTGTATCTGTTTGTCCCCCCCCCCAACATCACTTGACAACCGATGGTGGTGTGTTTACGTCCCTGTAAATTAGCAGTTCGGCAAAAGAGACCGATAGAATAAGTACTGGGCTTACAAAAAGAAAAAGTCCCAGGGTCGAGTTGCTCGAGTAAAGGCGGTGCTACAGCATGGCCACAGTCAAATGACTGAAACAAGTAAAAGAGAGTAAAAGATATATATATATATATATATATATATATATATAATGTAAATATATGCATATATACATACATATATACATATATCTACCTACATATATATGTATATATGCATGCATATATGGGTACAGGACATCAAAAATACGTAGACAAAATGAGAAACAAGAACATAAAAAGCAAAAACATAGAAAACGAACATTTTTTCGAACAACAAAAGAAACAAACAAATAGAAATGAGACAGGCAACATAAAGAACATTCCCTTCATCAGTTGTCTCTTGTTTTATCTACTCCATGTTCGTAAATTCTGAGGATCAAATTAATCGTGTCCTTTTTCTTATTGACAAATTTCATCAATATATATAATACTATGGTACATGCCGTCAATATATATTCCACTTTATTTTCACTTTCACTTTTATATTCAAATTACTTCCTACACTACAGCCATGTATTTTTTGCTTCAAGTGGTATAGCAAAAGACGTATATTTATTACTCCAGATGTTGTTGATACATGCACTTATTCTACTCTTAATTATTCTACTTCATATATTTCACTATATTCTGCTATGTTACCTTTTACATCAGTTATTACACTGCATACATACGTATTTCTTGCTTTAAGCAAAAATACAAAATGAAAAAGTACGAGAAATGATGTGAAATTACAGATTGAAAATTCAAAAGACCAAGGTGTGTTTGTGCCTTCTTATATCTCAACAAGGACTATTGTTCTTCAGGAACATTTTTACAGTAAATGTGAATAATATTGCCTATCATATACACTTGTGATTCTTACATAGAATTTGTCAAATATGTTGTAAATGAACAGCTTTTGTGTAAACTAAACCTGTAGACCCTTGAAGGCCTGTAGAAAATGTAGGTAACCAGTTTGTAAGATCATATACCCATCTGTAAATATGTATTTGTTTTGATTGTTTTGAATACATATATGTGTATGACTTGTGTGAAATTAGGTTGAGCATTTATTGTAGAAAATAGGATAATGTAGAACAATGAATGAATCATTGACTACATATTGTACATATTAAAAGTAATCAAACCTGTATTATATTTGAGGAGTGATAAATATAATTTTCTTATTTTCCTGTTAATTAGGCAGTTTTATTTACATCCACATGGAGGTGCATGTCTTAGTGGTTAGGGTGTTGAACTCATGATCGTAATGTTGTGGTTTTGATTCCTGGACCGGACGATGCGTTGGGTTCTTGAGCAAAACACTTCATTTCACGTTGCTCCAGTCCACTCAGCTGGCAAAAATGAGTAATCCTGCAATAGACCGGCGTCCTGTCCAGGTGGGGAATTTCTACACCACAGAAACTGGGAAACCGGCCCTTATGAGCCTGGCATGGCCCAAGGAGGAACATTTACATCCACACACTCTCATTAGCAACTTTCATCACATACGTTTCCAACAATACCACCAAATGGAAAAACCAGAAATTCATACATACAAGTTAAAATTTTGTATCACAAATTTAGTAAAACAGCAACTGTCATTATTGACAGCATAAGTACCCTTGTATATATGTAACAACTTCAAACACACACACACATACACACACACATATAATGTTGCAAAATCATTAAAAAGAGTACAATGATCTTGCCATAAAAAGTGAATGTTACTGCATAAGTTTTGCTGATGTAGAACAACACTAGCTTCCTTTGTATCTGATTATATATATATATATAATGTGAAATAGAAAGATGAATAATCTTGTAGTAGATTAATCAAAAGTTTAACCGATACCTTAGTAGCAAAAATCACAGCAGTAAACAGCACGGTTGGAGGTACAACCATCTGGCGTTGCAACCGTGCGTTGGTGCGGATAATTGAAATTAAAACATTATTGGTGAATTGAAGAAATGGAGCTGAACGCAGATTGAACAGAATTCGTTTTATTTCATTCTACACGTGTTTCGAAAGGCACAAATTACCAAATCCCATTATTCAATCGGATTTTGGTAATTTGTGCCTTTCGAAACACGTGTAGAATGAAATAAAACGATTTCTGTTCAATCTGCATTCAGCTCCATTTCTTCAATTCACCAATAATGTTATATATATATATATATATATACTAGCAGTATGGCCCGTCGTTGCTCGGGTTTGTTTTTTTAGTTGCGCTTAAAACGGCAGACTTTGATGTCGTGTTAACAAAGTTTTGACATAGTTTCAATCTTTTTTGGAAAGTAAAAATTTTGCATTATGTAGCTTGTTATTCTCTTTAAGTGAACATTTTTCTGATTGAAATACACCGAAAAATGGCAACACAGCAGTCAATAAATCGTAAAAAAATAGGGATTTTCACAGAAAAAAGTACCTTTTTGATGTAAATAATTTTTGGTGTTAACATGGTCCGATTTGAATTTTTTGTTCTACAGAATGAAGAGCAAGCCTTCTTCTATCATACTCTCAATTTTGGTCAACTTGTCTCGCAGGGTCTTGGAAGAGATAGTGTTAAGTTGAAGGCTACCAAACCTGCCACACACACACACACAGACAACTTCAGCTTTATATGTATAGATATGTGTGTGTGTGTATGCATATGTATAGTGAGAGAAAGAGTGCATATACATGCATAAATACATACATGCACACACACATATATATGCACACATACAAGTATCAGACTTAATTCATCAAACAGTTAAGATGTTTCAAGAAAAAGACATTATTGCACAGTAAATAATGATTATAGCAACAAAAATAATGAATAGTAAAATAATGAATGATGAACATATCGTCATTTCTCAAAAATTCTACTTGCGTCTTCGTCTTTTCTTTTTCTTTTGTTCAGAAGACAGCAGTTATTCAATCAGACATCGATTCAACCAGTTTTGAAGTTAATTCTATTTTTGGTGCACTTAACCAGTTTGAAGGTTTCATTCAGTACTTTCCCTGATGTTGGATTCTTTCTAACCACACACACACACACACACATGCATGCACGCACACACACACACATATATATCACCATTCGAGTGTGGTTATTGCCAATGCTACCTGACTGGCTCCTGTACCAGTGGCACATGAAAAGCACCATTCAAGTATGCTCAATTCCAGTACTGCCTGACTAACTCTCATGCCATTGGCATGTAAAATACACCCACTACACTCTCGGAGTGGTTGGCGTTAGTAAGGGCATCCTTCTGTAGAAACCTTGCCAGATCAGATTGGAGCCTGGTGCAGCCAGTCCTCAGTCAAACCGTACAACCCATTCCAGCATGGAAAGCAGACATCAAACGATGATGATAATGATGATATTATTTGGTAATAGTCTAGTAATTTTTTATTTGGTTCAAATCTAGGTGGTTTCTATGTTATGACCCTAGAATCCGAGTTCATTCCTACAGAACACATTGCTTTTCTGCATTACCATAGTGTACAGATATAACGACTAATGTTAATATCATAATAATCAAAATAGTAAAATATACTTTTACATATCTCTAAATATGTAATGATATATATCACAAATTCTATGATAAAAAATATATACTAATAAATTAAAAAAATAAAGTAAGGTAACGCCAGAAAACTATATAAACTGACAATATCATATAAGATGCAAAATAAGTTATGTAATATAAAAAATATGATACAAAAGATATAGTGTATATATCAGAGACAACATGCATAGTATATACATATACATATATAGTACACAAAGAGTATGTACATATGCATTAAAATGTACACACCATGTATAATGTGCACTTTTATATGTAATAATAAATTATGAATAAAAGGAATTGCATTGAATAACGACTGGATACAAAATAATATAATGCACTACAATATAATACACTATAGTACCTGGTAAAATATAACATAATCTAATATAATACTGCTTATACATATATAGATATATAATAAATCTCTGAGCGAGGTATAAACAGTAGCTGCATGACCAGTTATGCACTCAGGTCAATGTAGTCAACTTAATCCCCTCCCCCAAATTTGAGGCCTTGTGCTTCCAGTAGAAAGGATTATTATTATTATTATTATTATTATTATTATTATTAGTAGTAGTAGTAGTAGTAGTAGTAGTAGTCGTAGTAGCATTAGCATTATTAGTATTATTGTTATTATTATTATTATTATTATTATTATTATTATTATTATTATTATGGCCGTAAAAGAAAGTATTATTATTATTATTATTACAAAGGCAGTAAGCTTGCAGAATAATTAGCACACCAGGTGAAATGCTTCACAGTATTTCATCCATCTTTACATTTTGAGTTGAAATTCCCTTGAGGTTAACTTTACTTTTCATCCTTTCGGGGTGATTAGATAAGTACCAGTTGTGTACTGGGGTTGATGGAATTGACTATACCCCTCCCTCAAATTTGAGGCCTTGTGCCTATAGTAGAAAGGATTGTTATTATTATTATTATTATTATTATTATTACATAAATACATGTAAATACAGTTGCGGCCAAAATGTTCAGAACGGCATTGTTTTCGTCAGAAAAGTAGGTATAATTTTTTATCAAAGTTGTTTTATATTCTATAATTTTCACAGACAATAAATACAATATTAATTGTTATTTTATGAGATTTTGGTGTAATTTGAGAGAATAATACGAAAGTTGTGGAAGATTTAGTAATTTACTGCAAATCCATAGCGGCCAAAATTATCAGAACGGTTGAAAAAATAACAAAATAATCAAAAATGACAGAGAATACTGGAATTATTTGTGAAGCCCTTTAGCTTCAATCACACTTTAACATCTTCGACTGCATGAGGAAATTAAATTTTCAATTTCTTGCTGGATGATCTTATTCCATTCTTCCTGAAGGGCATTCCATAATTGCTCGGTTGTTTTAGGATTTCTGGCTTTCAATCGTTCTCCTAGAATATTCCACACATTTTCAATAGGATTGAGATCTGGGCTTTGAGCAGGCCAATCCATAACAGTAACCTTTTCAGCCTTGAGGAAGTTCACGACCACTTTAGCCTTGTGACATGGGGCATTGTCTTGCATGAATATGGGTGATCGCTTAGTTGAATTTCTCAGCATAGGCAAGGCATGATCTTTTATAAATTGTTTATAAACTCCTGCATTTACCTTTCCATGTAATCGCATCAAAGGGCCCACACCATCCCCAGGTATCATCCTCCAAACCATGACACTTCCTCTGCCGAATTTAACACTAGTCTTAAGGCATTTAGGCGACAATTTTTCACCTACTTTTCGATGGTTGTTAATATAATGCCACTTACTCCATTACCAATTCGTCAGCAGATTATTAAGCTTCAAAAAAAGGATAATTTAAGTATTGGGTCTATTGCAAAGATTGTTAACTTTACTTTTCATCCTTTCGGATGATCATTTTGGCCGCCATGGATTTTGCAGTAAATCATTAAATCATCCATAACTTTTGTATTATCCTCTCAAATTACACCAAAATCTCAGGCAATAACAAATAATATCGTATTTATTGTCTGTGAAAATTATAGAATATAAAACAACTTTGATAAAAAATTATACCTACTTTTCTGACGAAAACAATGCCATTCTGAACATTTTAGCCGCAACTGTAAATATATATATATATAGATAGATATATATATGCCTGAAAATTTGAGAGTTAGGGTCTAATCAAACCCAGTTCTTAACTGGTACTCATTTTATCAGTATCAAAAGGATGGAAGGTAAAGATGACCTTTGCGGGAGTTGAAATACAATACAATATAATAGAATATAAAATAATGTGATATGGTATAATATAATATTAAAAAAAAAAGTACATATGACCAATTTTCCCATCTGTGAGCCAAATAACAAACTTAGATTCATCACTGAATTGCACCGTTTGCCATTTTTCTTGAGACCACAACACATGTTCGGTTTCAAAGGTAAGACGACACTTTTTATTCTTGGAGCTGATCAGTGGTTTCACTGCAGGTGCTCTTGCTTGTAGGTCATGTTCAACTAAATGACGAGACACAGTTTTACGAGATAAAATTTTCTTCAGTACAATGCTCATTTCCTGAGAAACAGCAGCAGCAGTTTTAAATCTGTCCTTTTTAACCAACTTTACCATAGCATGATCTTCTCTCTTGGTCGTTTTTCTTGGCCTACCTGTAGACTTTCCTGCTTCACATGAACCACAATCATCGTAGACCTTAAGAATACCGTGAACAACACTTTGTTAACAATCTTTGCAATAGATCCAATACTTAAATTATCCTTTTTTCGAAGCTTAATAATCTCCTGACGAATTGGTAACGGAGTAAGTGGCATTATATTAACAAAGTACACTGCAGATATTCTTACTAACGTTTAGTTAACGAACCGTCATGTAAACAAATTCAAAACATTAGGGTTCGCCGGTTAAATATTCTAAAACATGGAGTAAAAGCAACCGTTCTGATCATTTTGGCCGCCATGGATTTTGCAGTAAATCATTAAATCATCCATAACTTTTGTATTATCCTCTCAAATTACACCAAAATCTCAGGCAATAACAAATAATATCGTATTTATTGTCTGTGAAAATTATAGAATATAAAACAACTTTGATAAAAAATTATACCTACTTTTCTGACGAAAACAATGCCATTCTGAACATTTTAGCCGCAACTGTAAATATATATATATATAGATAGATATATATATGCCTGAAAATTTGAGAGTTAGGGTCTAATCAAACCCAGTTCTCAACTGGTACTCATTTTATCAGTATCAAAAGGATAGAAGGTAAAGATGACCTTTGCGGGAGTTGAAATACAATACAATATAATAGAATATAAAATAATGTGATATGGTATAATATAATATTAAAAAAAGAAGTACATATGACCAATTTTTGTTTTATTTTGTTATTCTTAATTGTTGATATTTAGAGTTTTAATTTTAAATTTCATTCATTTTATTATATTGCAATTACAATACAATAGAATATAAAATAATACAATATGATATGATATAATATAATATAAAAAAAGCACGTATGACTAATTTTTATTTTATTATTTTGTTATAATCTTTGATTTTTTAGAGTCTTAATTTCATATTTTTATTTCTTTATTTATATTTTTATTTATTGAATTTACTACAGTGTATTTACAATACAATATAATAAAATATAAAATAATTTGATATGATATAATATATTAAAAAAATAAGCACATATGACTAATTTTTGTTTTATTATTTTGTTATTTTTAATTGCTGATTTTTAGAGTTTTAATTTAATATTCTTGCTTATTTATTTTTTACTTATATTTACATTAATTTCTTTATTCTAAATCTTTTGTAGCTTAAGAAAATACTTCTTATTTCAATAACTGCCTACAATTTTTTCCTATTTCAATAACCCTTTTTAGATATCTTTATAATTATATATTGTATTTTCCACTACAGCCCTTTGTTATAATAACAACATTCACAAATCTCAGAATAGTAACAGAAAGGAATTAGGCAGCGAGCTGGCAGAAACGTTAGCATGCTGGGTGAAATGCTTAGCTGTATTTTGTCTGCCACTACATTCTGAGTTCAAATTCCACCGAGGTCGACTTTGCCTTTCATCCTTCGGGGCTGATTAAATAAGTACCAGTTACATACTGGGGTCGATATAATCATCTTAATCCATTTGTCTGTCCTTGTTTGTCCCCTCTGTGTTTAGCCCCTTGTGGTTAGTAAAGAAATAGGTATTTCGTCTGCCGCTACATTCTGAGTTCAAATTCCACTGAGGTCAACTTTGCCTTTCATCCTTTCTGGGTCGATTAAATAAGTACCAGTTACGTACTGGGGTTGATATAATCGACTTAATCTGTTTGTCTGTCCTTGTTTGTCCCCTCTGTGTGTAGCCCCTTGTGGGCAGTAAAGAGATACATAACAGAAAGGAATCGTAGGAATACCGTGATGAATATTCAGCTCTCCTTCTGAACAGAGAGAGTGTGACTAAAGGGTTGAAGGTTTACTTTACAATCACAAGGTCCTTGATTTGATTCTACTATGCAGAGGCACATTAGATGGATTGAACCTGTAAACAAGATCCAGCCTTGTCACAGTGTCATGCTGATTCTGCCCAAAGATTTCAGTAAGGATACACATGTCTGTGGAATACTCAGTCTTTTATATTTGATTTAATAATTAGGTAGTTCAGTTGATTAAACAACTGAATACTCATTAAATTCCTTAAAGTTTATTTACTGTCATTCTAAGAATTTTCCTTTTTATTTATAAATTCAAACACACAAGATTGATATAGATACATAGATAACATCACCTTGATCATCTTGACTGACCAGCCCGTCGGGCATTCATTTGCCACCACTGGTCACAGCATTCTGTCCACTCCTCTCTGGATCGCGCCTTTCTCATCCACGTAATCCCAATCACCCTCCTGAAATCATAACTCAATGGTAGTGAAACATAGATAACATATCTACTTAAATATAAATATTCTTTATATAAAACATGTGTGTATATATATATATATATATATATATACGTGTGTGTATGTATGCATGTTACACACATGCACACATACACACACACGTAGGTAGATAGATATAGATACATAAACATATCTACATAAATATACTTTATATAAAACTATGTGTGTGTGTTACACACAAATGCATGCACACACACTCACACACATACATGTAGATAGATTAATATAGATACATAGGTAAACACATCTACATAATATACTTCATATAAAACATGCATATATATGTATGTGTATTACACACACATAAGCATGCACACACATATACACATGCACACACACACATACATACTCAAATATATGTAAACCTGGTATGCACCCATAGTTGTGTGGTTACAAAATTTGCTTCACAACCAAGTAGTTTAGGACTTGATCCAACTGTGTGACACCTTTGTTTATTACTATTGCTTCAGTTTGGCAAACACTTTCTGAGTAGAATTTAGTGAACTGAAACTGTGCAGAAGCAGGTGCAGAAGTGGCTGTGTCATAAGTAGCTTGCTTACCAACCACATGGTTCCGGATTCAGTCCGACTGCATGGCACCTTGGGCAAATGTCTTCTACTATAGCCTTGAGCCAACCAAAGCCTTGTGAGTGGATTTGGTAGACAGAAACTGAAAGAAGCCCATCGTATATATGTATGTATATGTATATATATATGTGTGTGTGTCTGTTTGTCCCCCCAACATCACTTGACAACCGATGGTGGTGTGTTTACATCCCTGTAAATTAGCAGTTCGGCAAAAGAGACCGATAAAATAAGTACTAGGCTTCCAAAGAATAAGTCCTGGGGGCGATTTTCTCGACTAAAGGTGGTGCTCCAGCATAGCCGCAGTCAAATGACTGAAACAAGTAAAAGAGTAAAAGAGTCAAGAGTAAGTCTGATGTTTGTGTTTGCATATAATCAATGTAAATACCTTAGAGTATTTACAAACTTAAGCAGAGGTAATTCAATGAGTGAACTAAAAGTTTTGATAAAGATCAATACCCAAGTACCATATTAAGCACTGGGTCAATACAATACTAAAAATCCCGGAAGACAAAGCTCAGCAGAGATATAGTCCAATAATGGTAACCAGTAAAAATGTAAAAATAAAGCAAATTTAGATAGAAGTAGAACTATATTGTTAGGGTATGTATAGTAGTGACGAAGCATTGGTACACCTTGAGTTAGGTGGTAGTGTAACACCATCCAGAAGTTTACAAGTACACTCCTACACATTGATTAAGTGACATGCCATAACATTGAAGCAGTTATTGTTATTTTTTTTGTCAGTTTCAGCTGAAAGCTGTGGCCATGCTGGGGTACCACCATTTTGCTACACTGTTATTATTGAGAGCCTTCTCTGATACGTGACATTTGGTGAATGAGGGAGTTTGATGTCACTGCCCTCATTTGCATCTCCTACCACAAGATAGGTTCATCTGGGTCTCTTAACAGGAAGAGATATAGTTTTGATTTGAAAGCACCTACATCCACTTCGTGTAGGTCCCGCAAGCTGTTACAGTAGCTTGTCCTGAAGCACGATGGCATTGCTGGCATCTTTGGCACTGTGCAGTGTCAACCTGTTCCAGCATTTGTGTAGCTTTCAATGCCAAAATTCGGCACAATCTTTTCCAGGATCGTCCAGATGTATATTACTAGATATGATGATATAATTTCTACTTCAAGGTTACTGATTAATCAACGATGTTTCTATTGTACATGTAGTTAAAATATATATATAATTTTTTTCCTTTTTCTTGTTTCAATCATTAAACTGCGGTTGAACGGGGACACTACTGGGAAGAATTTTTAGTTGAATGAATTGACTCCTGTACTTAAATTTTTTGCTAAGACTGGTACTTCTTCTATTGGTCCCTTTTGCCAAACTACTAAGTTATGGCGATGTAAACACACCAACACCGGTTGTGAAGTGGGGGATGAGACAAACACAGACACAAAGACTCACACACACACACACACACACACATATATATACTACCTACTGAGACTTTATAAAAGTAAAAGAGAGAGAGACAGAAAAAAAGGAAAATGTCCTACCTATATTTGAAGACTATGAAAATACTTTAAAAAAAACAATGACTGACAAAGAAGATAAGCTCCCAAGTGGACATAGCCAGGTTACCAGTGATTTTGAATTTTGCTACTAAGCCTCTTCATTCTCATTGGTGGCTCTTACATACACACACATACACACACACACATATACAACAGTTTCCATCAACCAAAAACACCCACAAGGCTTTGGTCAGCCCAAGACTATAGTAGAAGACACTTGCCCAATGTGCCATGCAGTATAGAATGGAACCCAACACCATGGGGTTAGAAAGTCACTGTAATCATTACAGTGTGTGTGTGAAATAGTTCACCTGTACACCATGATTTCTATTCTACATAACATTTCGTTAAACTTGCACATGATCATTCCAGAAACCATGTGGGAAGCATTTATTTTTTAAAATTCAATATCTGAACATGATGCCTTAATTATGCATTCTTGTCAATATTTATTTCTATAAAATGGGTAAAAATTGCAGATAATAGATTAATTTCTTATAAGGTCTTTCTGAATCTATTAGCTGTTTCTATTTTGATAATGACATTTACAAATATTTAATGTTATTGTAACATGTATTAAGTGGAGGTGCGTGGCTTAGTGGTTAGGGTGTCAGCATCATGATCGTAAGATTGTGGTTTCGATTTCTGGACCGGGCGATGCTTTGTGTTCTTGAGCAAAACACTTCATTTCACGTTGCTCCAGTTCACTCAGCTGGCAAAAATGAGTAACACTTTGATGGACTCATGTCCCATCCAGCTGTGGAACACATATTCCATAGAAACCAGGAAACCAGGCCCATGCGCCTGGCTAGGCTTTAAAAGGGTGCATTTATTATTTTTTAACATGTATTACCATCAGTTACTGTATTATCATTAATGACCTTATCATAATCATTGTTACAGTATAGATGACATACTTAAATTGTAAAATGGTTTTTAAACATTCTTTAGCTACCCTATACACCCTAGCTTTTACTTATGTGAGCCATTTTACTGAATTCAGAAGTGAACTTGTGATAAATTCTTTATTACACATATGAGACTAGCTTCTTTGGGTATTGATTATTGATTTTAAAAGTCTAGGACTGGTCATAAGCTTATTTTAATATTTTAACAAACTTATGACCAATATCTTTTTTTTATATTTTATATTTTAAGCTTATGACAAATATCTTTTTAATATTTTATATTTTTTATATCATATTCTTTATAAAGCAAAGAATTTAATCTTTCTGTACATTGGCAAATTGTTTATAGAACTGTTGTTATTGGCATTACTAATTATTACAAAATCTAATTTCAAATGAGTCTATTTTTATGCCTTCTTTGTGAATTAATCATCAAATTCGATATTTAATGATGAAATAAAATTCAACAATGACAGACATATTTAAATAAGTAATGGTATTTCAATGTCATTGGTTTCCCTTGCTTTTCTGATGAAACAAAACATAATTGTAGACTTCCCAATGAATAACTGCTCAGCTTATGTGAATTTTATTTCAAACATATGTGAAAGTGAATATCATTTACATGACTTTAGTTTATCAATGCACTCCAAATAAAACATAATATAGAAACCATTTTTAAAAAAATAGACAAATTAATTTTTAATATATATGCACTTTTGGAACAGATAGTCAGAGATAATACCAAAATAAACTTCCTTGGTAGATATATTAAATTTAGTAAATAGTTTGTAATATCAAGACAGAAATATTTAATGTATCAAAGTAAAAGATAATAAGATAGTTTATTATTTTAAGAATAAATTTGCCTATGTCTAAAGCTATATGCAATAAATAAAAATATAAATTACAATATTTGATTGCTGTTGAGATTGAGCTTAAATCTACTGGACAAAACTAGGTTTGATGCATTTTGAAGAGAATGAAATGACTTAGAAAATATCTAAGGTAAATTGTTTCTTTAGATGTGTACATCTGTGTAAAAAAGTGAAACAGATAATGTTTAAGTTTCAGAAATGTTTAATTTAATAATGTGTAAGGTATGAGGTTCACTAATGAATAATTTTCAAAATTAGCTTTTAAACTTTTCATATAAATACAGTTACATCTTGGGCATTGCCTGATTTTATTTATTTATTTATCTTATAAAGTTTTCTGATAATGCATCTTCATTTGTATCAGTATCATTTCTCACATTAAAAATATGTGTATGTGTGCGTATATATTTATATATATATATATATATATATATATATATATATATATATATATATATCTTAATGAAATAAATTGATTTTTCATCTATTTAATTTTATATTAATATTTTAAAAACCAATTTCAATATTCAAGTGATGTGTTTTAAAAATTAATCAACAAAGAGTTATGATTTGGGGTTATGTCTGTAAAATTCACATCATATTTTACTGAAATATGAAAGATAAACATTTTGGTTCTTCATCACTTTGCGAATAAGTTTTTCATTTTATAAATTAAGCAGTCACAGTTATCTAAATAAAGAAATCCATTAGTGCATCTTTATAACCCTTTTTTAATAGCACTAATGATAGTCAGTTTATCATTTTCAACAAGTTATGATACACAAATTTAATTCTATATTTCACATCTAGTTTCATTTCTCTGATGCAATGCAAAAATAGATAATATCAAATAAATATGTGTATACTGAACTTGCTTTTCTTTTCTAACTTACCAAAAAGGGTTCTTAATTCAAATGTATATAATATCTAGTATCTACTCTGTAAGTCTAAAATTAGAAATTGGTAGAAAACAGATTTGGTAGAAAAAGTAATTCAATGTATTGCAGCATTTAGTTCTACTTCATGTTGCCTTTACTTCACTTTTCACCCTTACAACATCAATAAGTCAATGCCAGTCAAGTACTGAGGTAAATTTAATCAAATGTTCCATTTCCAAAATAACTTCTAATCTTGATTTTACCTTATACACAAAGAAAGGCAGCAGAGGGACAACAATTGTTGAATGATGGACTGAAACTGTAGTATTTAGCTTTGTCTACAATTTAAGTTCAAATTCCATTGCAATTGGCATTACTTTCATCCAGTCAGAGTAGAAGAAAAAGATCCAGCTTTGTACTGAGGCCAAGTCAATCATCTGAAATTTGTAGTCATGTGCCAATGGGAAAAATCAATATGTATTTTTATCTTCAAAAGTATATCTTTGTAGGTAATCTGAAATTTCTTTCTTATATACAATATGAAGTAGTTTATGTACTCTCATACATGGTTACTCCATAAAATAACCAATAGAAATTCTAGCTGTAACAAAGAATACCAATCTTCATAAATCTCATAGATTTGTGAGCTTTCTGTTGTAAAAATTACCAACACAAATATTTAAGATACTTTCAGAGTCTCTTTAAATGGTTTATTTTGGTTAGTACTGCAAAATCTTGAGTTAGGCACTACTTTTATGAGCCCCTAAGGCGAAAATTGTTAACTAAACATGTTTCTGATCAGATAACATATCAACTTTTTTCAGTTTCCTCCTGCTTAAATTGTAAAAGAAAACTGTCAAACATGTTCCAAATATTTTTAATTTTGTGATTTCTTCCCAAAATACTTTGTGAACTGACAATTGTTTATGTTTCTGTAGCAGTTTTCTCAAATATCAATTTTGAGCTTACTTTCACAACTAGGTTTCACAATATTGAACTTCCACTCAATAGGGAATAAACATGGGGATAACTTATACAACCTTGCCAAATTACTACATAATGTCAACATTCTCTTCTACATTCTTTTGAATTCAGTTATATTTTATATCATTTGTTAATACAAAAGTCATCTACATTTTACACTTCAAATAATTTTTTTCAAAATTTTCCCCTGATTAATTGGTAGAAAGAAACACAGAACCAAATCTCCAGTCTTGTTATTTTTTTCTAGTTTTTATTATTACTTTTTTTTACATATTTATTGTTTTCCCTCACCCTTTGCAGCAAAAATCATTCCACAAGATTATAAATTGTCAAATACAATTATATAGTGATTTTTATCATATATTCAATTCAAAATAACACACATCAAAAAATATTGTATATTTTTTGTTGTGGAAAATATATATATTCTAAGTTACTAAATAGTTATTAGGAATATGATATTGGTGCTTTGTATCATTAACTGAAGTTAATTGTGAACCATAAAGAAAGTTTGGTAAACCAACAATCTGTATAGATCTATAAAAATATAACCAACAAATAAAATATCAATGATACTTTTCTTTCATATAATGTATATGTATTTATGTATATACACATACATGCATACAAACACTACATGCATATATATGTACATCATTAATTGTGGCACTTTTGTAATTCATTATTGTAAGTTTGTGGGCATATTAAATTTTGCTTGTATGCATGCATTATATATTCTGTATGATATTTTTAATATAATCCACATAAGTTAGAGTAATTAGAATAGAACAAGCCTTTCCATCGATTATTTGTATCTCATTCATATTTGAAAATGTTGAAACTGAAAAAGGTCAATGTCCTCATCAAAAATATTCTTTGAACACACTTTGTAGCACATAAGAACTTAAATGAATATTGTTTTAGCTCTAATTTGGAAGACATTCAGTATTTGTGACTAAGCAAAGTATCTTTGTCAAATTAAGAGCAACAATCAAATCAAGTCAATTTCTTGTTCCTTACACTCACTACCATTAAGTGGAATTAATTGATATCACAACATAATCAATTTCTCTAAACCAGAACATTAGTTTAATCTAAGCGATAGTTTTCGACACCGCCCTAAACAAGGTTTACTCCAATTCAACCAATATCTGACTTAATCAATAGTTCTTCTTAGCATATCAAACATTTGAGAACCGCGTCTCAGGCAGTTTTCCAATAATGTCATCATATATTCAGTATCCAAACTTATAAATACCTTAATTCCAATGCATTTGCTATTATCTAGAAAACAAATTAGAAAGTAATTGAAAGTATCTTTAATGAATTTTATTCACCAGTTCTGTTTTTAGATTTTATTTCCATTTTGCATTTATAATTTGAAAATATTATGCAAATGATATTCATTATAATGAAAAATATTAGATGTACTCTTAAAATGTACTGTATAAATCTTTGGCTTGGACATTCTTCATTTGTAAAATGTGATTATATGCAGAGAGTTCTATCTACAGACAAATATGTTCTATATGTGGTTATATTCTAGTTCTTATCTGATTGGTGATAATTTATGTCATTTAATTGTAGAGTAAGTAAAAGAGTTAAAAATTAATCTCAGTGGTTTTGAATTCAAAGGTGGTAAATAATCATTAAACATCATAAAACCCTAATCTTATTCTCAACTCTTCAATAATAATTCTATTATCTGTCCTGGAAGAAAATTATGATCTAGGTTATAAAGTGAAGTCTTTTCCATGGGCTACTAAACAGTTTGAAGTATTTTTGAAACACTTAGTAACAGATATTGTTCACTGTGTACATTTCAAAATGATACTAATTATTAAACATCATTTCTTGCTGTCAAGCCAACTGAAAACTCTGATTACTACACTATGAAGGCATTTGATTGTATCATAGTCTAGTATTGTTAACTGGATTATTAGTAAAATAAATCAAATATTTGTAACTGTAAAAAGTGAGAAAGTGGAAGTTGCTATGAGACTGTTGATGTTAGTATTAACTAAAAAGGACATCTAAGCTTTATTGAGATATCAAAGTGTGCTGTTAGCCTAGATCAGTGGTTCTCAACCAGGGTCCATGGGACCCTGAGAGTCCATGGGACCCTGAGAGTCCATATGAGATTTGGGGCGGGGGGTCCACACAACAAAATAGGAAATTGGGGATCCACAATAGTATTTTAAGGGCCCCTGAAAAAATTTTGCTTTAGATCTATGTATTGGTATGTATTGCAAGAAACAGCTAACATTTTACATAGTTCAACTTACACAAGTTAATGTGTGAAAACATTAATAAATAGTATTCTATAAAACTAGTTTTTAAACATTGAATGGCAGTGGGTGGGTCCACCAGAAGAAATAGCAATCATAGATAAAAAAGAATGGTTGAGAATCCCTGGCCTAGATCATTGGATGTTGATGAATTAGTCTGATCTTTCATTTTTGAATTAATTAATATGTAAAGAGTGGCAGAATACGTAATGAAGAAAATATTTGTTTAAAGTATGGTCAAAGTATGCAAAGGGGCCATTTGAAAAGTTTCTTTCTGTTTAAATTTTTTGTTGTTCATATCCAGCAACATATACAGTTCTTCTCCAATTTGTACACATGAAACTATTTGAATTCAACCCTGAATGCTAACAAAACTTTCATTAACCACCAAATTCTTTTGTGACTTAATAGCAGTGAATTTTAATACTCCGGTTGTTTATTTACAGTTATGTGCGTTGGTCCATTCGAGAATTAAGCGATTTGCCTATAGCCACAAAACAGCTTTGGGAATTTATTCAATTTTGCAGGCACTCTTTGACCTATTTAAAAACTAAGCTTAATTAGGTCCATGATGTTATTCTGTTTAATATCCAAACCCAACACTTTAGTTGTGCCAAAAGAAATATTCTTTTCTATTCTAGGCACAAGGCCCGAAATGTTTGGGGAGGAGGCCAGTCGATTAGATCAACCCCAATGCGCAACTGGTACTTATTTTATCGACCCCGAAAAAATGAAAGGCAAAGTCAGCCTCAGCAGAATTTGCATTCATAACATAATGACAGACAAAATACCACCAAGCATTTCGCCTGGTGTGCTAATGTTTCTGCCAGCTCGCCGCCCTTGCCAAAAGAAATATTATTCCAATAATGTGTTGATGGTATCGTTATTGTTGACTGATAAATAACTGTCAGAGAACCCTCCTTTTGAGACTAGTGTTCAAATATATATCTTGATGTAATCACACCTTGTGACAGCTATTATGTTTCAGGTTGATAACTTAAGATAGATTAGACTGCTGAAGTGAAAAATAGATACTATTCTTTCTTTTCTGTCGTGTGATAAATATGCAATCTCCATTTTCAAATATCTTCAATATCTTCTATAATCTTGTTAGCAAAGATACATGTATAAAGTGGGGTTTTTTTTCTTAATGCTTTTTAAATACATAATAGTGTCATTTTAGAATATCATTATCATAATCATCGTCACCATTTTTGTTGGCATTGTTGCCAGTATCTATTATTGCAGATATATATATATATATATATATATATATATATATATATATATATATATATATATATATATATATATATATATATTATATATATATATATATATATATATATATTATATATATATATATATAGAGAGAGAGAGAGAGAGAGAGAGAGAGAGAGATAGATAGATAGATAGATAGATAGATAGATAAATAGATAAATTTGAATATTTATTGGAATCTGGGATATATATATATTTGTGTGTGTGTGTGTGTGTGTGTGAGTGTGTATGTATTATTACCATTATTATTTTCTCTCTATCACAGGTTTTGTTGGAGCTCGTGGAGTCCTGCATGCATAGTGGGTTTACTACCTGCAGTCTATGGTACTATGCTATTCATTCTTTTCAGCTATCTAATACCTTCCTGATTGTTCTGGCTGTGCTAAAGAAGCAAACCTTATGTAACAGTTCTAATGAGCACTGTATTCCAATTTCCTTCTTATATTGTTCCTAAGGACCCAACAATAATTGACACTGTCTTCACCTTCTTCATTTTCTATAGCCAAGGGTTGTATCTATCTTTTTACTTTCCTTCTTGACTATTTGTGGGTCAAAGGGGCATGCAACGTCAACTATATAGCATATGTGGTGCACTTTGTCCACCACCACTAGGTCCAGTCTGTTATGCTCTAGCATCTGTTCTGTTTGGATTGGGAAATCCCAGAGGATTTTGCTAGTCTCTGTCTTTGGCACTCTCTGCAGTTTGTGCTCATACTATGTCTTGCCTCTGTCAAGCCCCCACTTTATGCACAGTTTCCAATATAGTGCTTTCACTACCTGCTCATGTCGCTACAACTTGTAGTGGCTTGGAGCTATTCTAGGGCATTCATTCGTGATATGGGCAATGGTTTCATCTACTCTATTGCAGGTGTGGCACAGCAGAGACACTTGCTCATTCCTTAGGTTGATCCTCCAGTTTGTGGTCAGAGCTTGGTCCTACACTGCCAGTATAATGCTCTCAATCTCTGTTTTAGGGTTCCTTTAATCAGCCAATCCCACCTATTTTTTCCAGCAACTTCTGTTGTGGCTACATGAACTTGATTGTGTAGTCCTTTGTTGCATAATTCTTCTTCATGTCCTTTTTGTACTTCTTCCTTTGTTTTTCCCTTTTTTGTTTACTCTCAATACTCCCTCATTCCTAATTGTCACTAGCAAGGTTTCCTTATTTTGGGCTAGGTATCTCATTAAGCTCTTGAGTTCGATACACATGCAGTCTTCCACACTTATCAGTCCCCTTCCTCCATTCACTCTCTTCATGTATAGGGGATCAGTGTCTGCACATGGATGATGGGCTCCATGCATTGGTAGGAGCTTTTTTGACATCCTGTCCATCTCCTTTAGCTCCTCTTCTGTCCACTTCAGGATTCACCAAACTGAACTACTGTAACTAGGCGCTAGTTTATTGCTGAAATTATATTTCTGGCATTCAGCTTGAAGCCAATATATTTCTTACTCGCTGCAGGTACTCTCCTTTTGTCTTCTCCTTCACGTCATGGTGTTTGATTCCATCTGCCTTAAGTATTCCCAGGTATTTTTAGCTGGATTGAGGTTGAGTTACCTTCATCATTTCAGCATTTGGCAACCATATGCCTTCTGTCCTGGCAAGCTTTCCTCATTTCATCACCATCGTAGCACATTTTGAGAGTACAAACTCCATCTTGATATCATTGGAGAAAATTCACACAGACTGGACTAGGCTTGAACTCAGCCAAAATAGCTTCTGTAATGAGCCTATAAAACTTTAAGCTACATTGGGCAAAATCAGACTATCTTAGATAATAATTTATGTATCTCCTACTAAATGTAGTGAGTGTCTCTTTCTTTCATTTGTTCCCTGACATGTGTGTGTTTATGTGTGTGTGTATGTGTGTGTAAATATATGTATATGTTGAAATCCAGGCAGTATATACTTCCTATCTTGCATTGAGTAACGTTTCAGTATGGCATTATTCTTCCCTTTAGTACTAGTAATATTTTCTGTTATACATCTACACTGATTGCTGCCTTATCCAAATTGTGCATATCCCTTTCCTTTTTGTTCACCTGAAATATCAATTCAACTGGTTATCTAAGATACCAATTATTATACCCTTCTATCATTCATTGCAACCATTATAACCTCTGATAACCATTGCTATCTGTTCAAATGACATACGTGTTTTGACATCTGAGTTAATAGTAATTATTATTTTTCATTTACTTTACTCTATCTTTTCTAATGCTGGTCTCTTCTGAAAGGTTTCCCATTTTATGCTGCCCCACATTAATCAGATAAGCTTCCTTTGAGAGACAACCTGAGTAGCATCTGTTTAATTTTTGTTCTTTGTTGATGAGGCATAGTGTCCATAACCCATGCCAATTCCTCTTGGTATTAAATGTTTATGTACTTTATCTTCAGTTTAAACTTCAGGAGGAGCTTGAATGGGGGAATGGGTTCTGAAGTACCATAGAAATGTAAATGAATCATTTGGAAAAATGCTTAGTGTAGGTCTTCAGTGGAGATGACAGTAAAAAGGAGGCAGAGGGAAAGAAATAGCATGCCTATAGTGAATGTTTGGAGAGTGTGGCTCACTGAATCTTTGCTTATTAGCCAAACTATCTTTATTGGGGGCAGTCTAAAATGCTTCTATATTAAGTAGCAACTTCTATCAGATATGTGAGTAGCACTCTGATGTAGATTACACTTTTTATTTGTAGGTAGTATGATGTGAAATTGAACAGCGTTTAAGAGATTGCTTAGCCTTGGGAGTGCAGCTTTATAGATAGAAAAGATGCTCATCATTGAAGATCTCCAATTTTGCATACTTTGTCTTTTGAGGGTTTTAGCTATGTTGTTCATAATTGAAGGTGTAGTGCAAGACTATTTCCTTCCAGTGTTTTAATTGTTTCTTTTCCTTTTCTTTTTTTGGGGCTGTTAAAAGATGCTCATTTTTCCTGCCTTCATTCGCCTGTGCTTTCAAGGTTCTTCTTCCTTGAAGTAGTGCGAATTTAATACAAGTTATCCACATATAAGTGATACCTACACGCACGCAGAGTGTTAAAGACAAATTAAGGGTGAGACCACCTGCAAAAGAGTATGTGGTTAGAAATAAAAGTATGATTAAAAGTACAAACAGTATAGTATGTAAGTTTTAGGTGTAGCTGACTGAGAAAATGAGAATACCATCTATACATCTAACAACGGAGAGGCTGAAAGGAATCTTCCAGTTGAAAATTACATAAAAAGAAGTAAAGATAATAGCTAGAAATTTATTTAAGAGCTTCCCTTGTCAGACTTTGATGCTGCCAAGTGCTGTATTTGAAATGTTGCAAATGTTGCATAAGTATTTGTTGGATCCATGGTTCATCTCAACATCCATATTTTATTGCAGAATGTGTTTTATTTATCAGTTAGAGTACTGTAGAGGAGAAGCTATGAAGTCATTATAAGTTGCATACTTTTTGTAGGAAGTTACCATATCTCATAACTGATTGTCAGTTTAACAGTTGGAAGGTGATAGCATTCAAGTCAATTAGAAATTATCGTTATCTTCATTATCAGCTACATTAATGCCACAGTTTTGCCAGTTTTACATGATTCCTAATTCTATTAAGAGCCGCAGATTATTTAGTGATAATATAACATAGAATTTTTTTAATAATGGAAGTAAAATCTAACTTTCCAAATTAATGAAATGATAGTAATTTAATTACTGATGTCTACTGAAGAACTGAATACATCAATGAAAACATGTAATGTGAATGGAGCATACATAGGTGAAAATTCTGATTTTATCATGGAGGGTACATGTGATAGAGTTTACTGGTTTCAACTAGAGATCTGTGACCATTTTAGATGGCTAAGAAAGCATTGAAAAGAATCATGACTGCCAGATCTGAGAATATAAAACTGGGTACGAGGCGTGTGGGTTAGTGGTTAGGGTGTCAGCATAATGATCATAAGATTGTGGTTCCAATTCCTGGACCAGGCAATACGTTGTGTTCTTGAGCAAAACACTTCATTTCATGTTGCTCCAGTCCACTCAGCTGGCAAAAATGAGTAACGCTGAGATGGACTGGCGTTCTGTGAAGCTGGGGAACACATACACCATAGAAACCAGGAAACTGGGCCCATGAGCCTGGCTAGGCTTTAAAAGGACGCATTTATTTATTTTACATGCATTGAGCATATAATAAGGCACTCTGCAGACCTATCCAAGCCCTTCCTGCCAGGGAAAAATATTTTAAATTGCAGGACGATGATGGTAACAGTGTAGTGATTGTGATGTTGAAACACTGACAATAACAATTTGAATTGAACATTATATCAGAATGACATAGAGTGAAGAAATGAATTTATAAGTTCTATGTGTGTGTATATACTGAGATATACAAAACAATATGTATATGTGTGTAAGTATAGTTTTACTTTAAAAAAAGATCTCTCTTAAATCTCAAAAACAATAACAGTAAAAGCTTAATACATTTTATATGTAAATATAAAACCATTAAAGTCCATTAATAGAACAAGATTAGCAATGTCTTTTAATGTGAGATGAGATAGAATCTACTGTTTGTTGAAGGAAAACAAAAAAAAGAAAGAAACTTAAAATTTAGTATCTTATGAAGCTGAGAAAGCAATTTTGTTAACATAGATCAAATAATATATTATCAGCTGGTAGTTTTTCACAGCCAGTATTATCAAGTACTAATCAGTGAAATAAGGAATGGTAACTATGTTTAAAAATGACTTGTCATTGGAATATAAAAGCATCAAAATCATTTTCTTCTATTGTTATTGGTCATCTCATCTAAAGGAAATTAAGTTATTTCTTATCTCAAATACTAATTTCTTACTTTCAACTTTCTCATTCTTGTGTTGGTGATTTAATTTTTTTTTTTTAGAAATTTCATATAAATGAAAACTGTTTTGTTTTTTTTCAATAATATTTAAGCTTGATTTTATTTTTTTAAATTTTATTTGTATTAATTTTTTTTTTACTTTAGATAGAATCTCAGATAAACTAATTTCACATAGTTTATGATGCTTGAAAATGATAGTTAATAGAATAAATTTTAATAAACATTCAATAGGGAAGGGCAAATGAGGATTGACTTTATTTTTTCATTATAAAATATCAGAATATTAACTGAAAAATATCAAATAAGAACTAGTCAAATGAGCAGGGTTTAACTAAGGGAAACTGGGCATCATGTGTTTACCAATGATAACTGCAATTACAAAGATTGTATTTGAGAACAGAAATAATTAAATAGCTGCCAATAATATGTATCCTGTCAATAGAACTGTATTTTGTCCCAAACAGGGTTACTTATTCTGAACAAATGCCCAGTACACCTAGAATGAAAGAAGTGTATGAGAAGAGTAAAGACTACTTTTAGAAATACTTTACATTTAGTACAAAATAGCTTTTCTCTTTTTTTTTTTATTAGAAATCACTGACATATCATTGGTGCTGGGCTAATGTGGAGTGAATATTATAACTTTAGTATAATATATGCTACTATAAAATAAATGCTAGATGGCTGAATGAGAGCATATTATATTTATAGATAATGCATAAAATGTAAAATGGATTTGTAATAGAATTTTTTAGTTATAAATCTTAAATATATGGCCTTTCATAAACATAATGATCTGGTGATATATTTATGAGATAATTTCGCTTTGCACAGAGTAATATGCAGTATTTGGATTAGCAAGCCCATTTCCCCAATATAATTTATTTTAAATTTGTTAACTGTCAGCGAATATTTTCTTAATTCTATTTACGAGAGAACTACATGCAAAGCATCTTAAACCCAACAGAACATACTATAATAGGAGGGATTTAGGATAAGTTACATTTTATATGTTTCTTTAGCTATTAAGAAGAAATAGAATCTATGAAAGATTAAGTGAGTTACAAATGAATTCTAAATTTTTGTTGTGACTCAAATTGCAATATTCAAGCAAAAGTTTATAGAACTTTCTTGGAATTAAGAATTTGAAATGTGATAAAGATACAAATCATTAAAAGAAACCATGCAATGTAACATTCACAAAATTAAAGAATGGATCAATGTAAAATTAGATAAATAAGAAACAAGTTAGAGTACTTGGAAAACTCATAATGGAAAACAAATTGAGTAAACTGAAGAAAGAAAAACGGCAAAGAAAATACCAACAACGTGCATACACTTGTGAACAGGAGACATGGAAAGATAGAGATGGACCAAAAGAAAAAGAAGACTTAGTATAAACAATGAGAGAATAAGCTTAACTATGCATGTTTACAATAGATAAAAAAAGGAAAAGTTATTTAAAATTCATAAGTAAAAGATACTTTATAAAACAAATTCTGTTTTAAAAAAAGATACCACAAAAATGAAATAGTGAAAATACAATTTTAACGGCTAAGAAGTTTGACTTAAAGAAAAAACCGTTTGGATTTCAGAATTCTCTTGCTCTTACTCTCAGCATTCCTCTCACTAGTATGAATTTATTCATATGTATTATAGTTTGTTTGTAAATTTTGTGGTTAACATTTTTCTTTTAATAGTTAAATTGCAGCCTCCATCATAAGATTAATAGGCATTGAGGTGAATGACTGAGTTTATCAACAATCTATATGAAGTGGAAGATAGGCAAAAGAACAGCATTTAAAATATACTTCCCCACTCCATTTTTTTTTTCAAATACACTGTAATCCTTAAAATGTCTTATAATGCATTTCTTACTATGGCAACTAATAACTTCTAAAGTTGTTACATACTATCAAAATACTCTTTTCTGGAATTTGAAAGAAAAAGTAACAACTTTCATCAAATTGTAAAACTAAACCATATCAGTAATTAAAAAGCAGATTAATACAAACCATATCAGCAATTAAAAGACAGATTAATGCAAAAACGAAATAATGATAATATTTAGCTATTTGCAAGATATAACAAGGAGTATCTAATTTTTAAAACCAATTAAATTAAACTTTCCTGTAATTAATACAGAGTTGTATAAATCTTCGCCTAACACCAGATTTGATTAAAATTAATAACAAAATCTGTTTTTCTCTCCTCCATGCAGTGATGATTCTAACTAATGGAAACTATTTTGCTCTCTCTATAATGTATGTTAGTATTCACTCAGCTTTTGTGTTTCATGTGAATGACATCTCTAGGTAATTTCCTTCACTCATTTTATAGTCTCACTAGCTTGTGTTTAATTCTTATATATCTGTATAGTAGTTTCTATCATTTGATCTGGCAGCTCAAAAAGCCTATGCTTTACTGAGAATGTTTGATAAGACTGAAACATGTCTCTGGTTAGCATTGTGCTTGGTAAAGATCAGATTAAATTAATTTTAGTCTTGAGTTAATGTTTTAATTTTTTTACTGCAAACATGATTCTAATTTTTGATTTATTAAAATATTGGAACTGGCCTCTCTTTGTCTTCACTAAATTTAATTAACATTGTCTCCTCAGTGCAGCAATAATTTTAATTAACTGATGAAGTATTAGCGCAAAGCAGTGTTTAGGTATGAGCAGAATTTAGGCTAGTAGAAATATGTTTGTGACACATTTCAACTACTGTGGAGAATAAATCTCTGTCATGGTAAAAAGGTGTTGAAACACCAGTTCGTTCATTGTCGTCACCTATTAGGAATCTCAGACATCGATGTTTCAAGCTATTTTGGCTCTCGTCAATGAGATGTACCTAAGAGAGGCAACTCTGAACGAACTTAGAAAGCTATAGCTTTATGTATAATCCAGTCAATAGGTACATCTCATTGATGAGAGCCAAAATAGCTCAGAACATCAATGTCAAAAATTTTTAATAAATAGCAACACTGAATGAACCAGTGTTTCCACACCTTTTTACCATAAGAGAGACTTATTCTCCATGGTAACTGTGTATTTTCCTTTTAGCAGTTGAAATGTGTCACAAACATATTTCAACTTGCCTAAATTCTGCTTAATTAATTGAATTTTTTAAAACCTGTTAGCACTCACTCATGTTTTCTAGATATTTTCTAACGTTTCATATCTGACCTCTTTTCATTTATTTATCATTCTCTTTATGTGAAATTTACCCAGATTCCCACCATATTAATGATATTCATCATTTTTAAGTTACCTCAAAGCAAAAATATTTTAGCACTCTTTATATTCCAATAAGTGGTTGTTTACTAATTGTCTTTGTTCAATTTTTACAAAATCATTTGCTGTCTTTCATATTGTCTTCATTCTTTTTTCAGTATAATAAAAAAAATGTACTCTATCTTCAGCAGTTATCTTTTTTAAAAGAATCTATTTAAAGTTTATCTAACTGCGTTTTGTTTAAAAGCTATAAATGTAGTAGTGATATTTTCTTGGGTGTTTTCCTCACATAAAGTTGATTTACCTGCTTGTTTTCATTTATGCAATTTCCAAATACTCTGTTATTTCTTGCTTGTTTAATTTTAATTTATCTCTTCCTTATCTATTGAACCTTGCATCATTAGATTCTTTAGCTAGTATTTCTCTCTGAACATACATAAAAGCTGTTCCAAATTTCAGGTTCCTGATATAAAGGAATTCTTCTTATGGTTGAAGCCAAAAATAATTACAAATACCTGTTGGATTTGTAGAAGCTTCATGCTATATAAATAGCCTCTTATTTCTATTTTGATTCATAAATATATAAATCTTTATTATTTTCATTATGTTAAAGATCTCAATTATAATTTCATTGCATATTTAACCCTTCTGTTATGACATTTCTGTCTTTGTTACAAGTAATTTTGAAAATATTGAAGGATTTAGTATGGTGTTTGGAACATAAATTATCATAAAATGTTGACAGAAGGTTCAAATTTAGACCACTTTAAAACAAGTGTGTGTATCACAGAACAAGGGCTGCTTTCAGGCTAGTTGGTGTCAAAAGAGTTAGTTGTTGAAAGCATAACACATAAACTTTTTCTGTGTTAAGGATTTTTATTATATCTTTGATTCATAGGTTTTCAGCTTGTAAAAACGTAACACTTGAACATATATCACGGCATGTAGAATAATATCATAAATATATTTCACTAATAAAAGTAGATATGGTATTTTATTGCCTCTGACAAAAACATAAGTCACATTTATATCACTCAAAATCATTCAATATTACACAAATGATATTTGACAGAAATGGTGAAATGTGAAGCTAAAGGTGGTACACTGTTTGGCCCTATATTTTCAGTTAGAGTTCAGATCACGTTGAGGAATAATTCTACCTTTATCTCTCTAGATTTGATAAAATATGACCAGTAATATACTGGTTCCAGATAAATTTCCAATACTCATTTCTATGGATGTGCGGCTTGAGATAAAATTAGAAATCAATATGATGTCAATATGATGTAGGATAAAACAGTGATAAGCAAAGATAAAAAAGAAATTAGATAATTCTATTTTGAAACTAGATTGTTTGAATTATGACAGAGTCTATTATGATATTTATGTTTGAGATAGAAAGGAAAGTGCAATTATAATCCTATTAATTATATGACTTCTGATTCATTGCTCAATGAAGCTCTTGTTATACTCTAAAGAAATATTTTCTTAAAGTGAAGCAAGTAAGTCTGTATTAGTATACTTGTTTGTTTACTAGTATTGTACTGCTATTGCTCAAGAAAAATAGAATGTAATAAAAAATAAAGCTATGTAAACAAACACTAACATTATGAATATGCCTGTAAGGTAGATAGGTATACATTTGCATTTTCAGAATTGTCTCTAATGAGACAACATAATTTTTTTCCAATGTTGGCATCCATTTTAAAATTATCTTCTTATTTCTGCTCATAATAAGTTTGAAAGTTTTAAAAATAGTTTCTTTACTCTACTTTAGTTTTCTATAATTCATTTAGATGTAAATATTTATTTAGGCAACACAGTTTACCTCAAAGTTTGATTGTTGAAGTCTAGAAACATTCTCTAAACATTTAAGCATTCAGTACCTAATCAATTTAAAAATAGTTTTGTTGAAACGTGAAAGAGCAATCTATCACACCAATTGTTACTATTTTCACCTTCACATTGTTTTAGAATTGTAACATTAATGCATTTAAATACTTGTCTGTGCTTTATATAAAGTAGTGTATCCATTTTATTATTGGAGTTTGTATGATAAAGTTTTTGAAAATCACCACTACATTCATGGTCATGAATTTCCTTTGTTACAATGTCCTCAATTCTTTGTCACCGATGAACTCAAATTTGTTCATACATTGAAAAGATCAATAACTAAATTATGTTGTTCTTTTTTAAAGTGTTAATACTACTTCTGCTCACTGAAGGCTCTCACAGTTGAGTTTTTCCTTTACTATTTGAGATGATGAAAATGCATCTCTTTTTTTCAAAAAAACATGTAAACTGACTGGAGAGACATAGAAGACAAACAAAAGATAATTAAAAATAATTACCCCTAGGTTTTAACTCTTTTATCAGCCTTCTGTATTTGCATCAATATTTTATTTTTTAAAAATACAGTTAATTATTTTGGGTACATAAACGTTTTAACTGTTTTAAAGTTGCAAACAATGAATATTAGAATATGTTATCCAGCAAGATAATTTTAAATTGATATAAAATTTCGCAAATTACATTCACTTAGAAAATAGCATCTGATTTAACCAGAAACATTTACACATACACACACACTCACATACACACACACACACACACACGCACATGCACACCACATCCACAAAATTCATAAACACTCATTGAAATAAAAAAAGATTTATTTTTTACTTGTAAAAGAAAGTAATACAAGACAAAAAATATATATATTCAAAATCTTTCTTATTTTGTGCTTACTCTAATTAAGACTTGCTACCCATGTTAATAGAAATCAGAATATACTAAGATGTATTGTAAAGTTACATTATATGGCATCTAGACTGCTGGAACTACATTAATATAATTTGAATATAATAATCATTGCAATATAATGCAATAGCAGACACTTTATGAGGCATGGAGCCACTAACTTTCAGCTGAAAATCTACTTACTTGCCTTCTGGTTTCTTTGTCAGACCAGTATGAGAAAAGGAAAATGAAAAGCAGGAGAGAATCTGAATTATATATACCATTAAGCATGACTCTAATCTGCTTTTGTTATCAAAGTATTCTACAGCTGGGTGATGATGTATGTAAAACTGCTAAGATCTTGACTATGTTGGTGCCAACTTGGGCAGCATCATTACACAACAGTTTTTATTGATCGAAAGGGAAAAACAGTTTGTTCTCTTAGTGACTTATAAGCAGTATTATCATTATGGAGAAGAATTAATAGCAGAAAAAGAAGTCTATTGAGTTGAAGCATGAAATCTGAATCATTTAGATTATTATTTTGATAAATGGATAAAATCTTATGTATTGTGAACATACACACCCACACACATATTTATTTGTGGAGTATAAGTTGCTTGCTTTTTCATACCCTTATTTTATATATGTGTGTGTATGTTTGAGTATATATATATGTCACATATATAGTTTTTATTACTCACAAACACAATTGCACTGCACAGTTAAATGCACATATAGTCATTTAATTACCTACGGATATATGTATGTGTGTTTGTGCTTGATTGTGTGTGTGTGTGTGTGTGTGTGTGTGTGCAGTATAAGATGTAATGTAAGATATAAATTTTTTTTAAAAAGCATCATACAATTTTAGCCTCGTTGTGAAAATTAGACAAAGTTGTCACACTACAGGCTTTTATCTCTCCACAGCCCAGAAAAAAGTAGGGTCATTCTAATTAGTTTCAAGTCTTCTTGAAACAAGAGTTTTCTACATGGTCCCAAACAGGTGCTTTTACATGTGGAACCAGCACAGGTGCATCTTAAATGACATTGGCATGGGTGGTGTTTATGTGACACTAAAGAAATATTTTTACCTTTACTGTTAAAAGTTAACAAATTGGTTTAACCACAGATTTTGTTAAATCACCCAGTGATAGAAAAAAAATAGGTCAATCTATGGAAACTGACACATTGTTTGTTAATAAGTGTAAGAGAAACCATTATAACAGTGGCATAAAATGTAGAAACAAAAACAGATTGACTGTGGAAGGCTCACTGAATTTTTGCCAATTAGTCAAGTGGTCTTTCTGGAGGTAATCAGGAATTATTTCATATGCAGCTTCTTCTTGTTCTGGGAACATATACCAATCCCCACATTTTCTGAATATTAAGAGATATAAATTTATGGCTCACTACTTTGTTCACTTGTCACTTGAAGGCTAAAATTCAATGCATATCAAATAAGTATACTTTAGATTACATTTCAAATTATTCAAAAATTATGAGCAACACATTTTAATTAATTTACCTTGTAGTAAGTAAAGATACTTTTATGCAAATTACATGAACTATATTGGGTAAAAAGAAGTTTGTATAGAAACTTACATTCATGCATGTATGTATGCATGTATATGTATGTATTTTGTACATATGCACATATAAGAAAGAAAATAGAATATGTAAAGGTACAAATATATACATGTACAGTCATACATATATGCATCAGTATATCAATAGAATTTATTAATATTCATATATAAACACATATATTTATATCATATAAATATATAAATGTATGTATGTGTGTGTTCTTGTGTATCTATAGAGCCATATGTATATATAATAATATGAAAAGACAGAAAAGAAAGAATGAAGACATAGCTTGTTTAGTTATTTTTGGAATATTCTTTTTTCCCGTTTCTTCTTTGGTCAAAATTATATTTGAATATTTCTAAAACATCTATGTAAGATTTTACAAGATATTCTTAACAATGAATCAAATGTAAAATAGATATGAATGGTTTCCATCTGAATACATTTTAAGTATATTGGTAGGAAAGACTCACAATTATTATTGTTGCTAAATACTTTATAAATATCCCAAATTCTAAAAATGAATATTCCTTAACTCAATAAAATAATTTTGTTGGTGGTATTGCATCTGTCTTATTTTTGTTGGCGGGCTTATTGTTTGAGTTTATCCAATCTAGAAGAATTTGAAAGATTGTAAAAGTGTAGTATCAACGGAAATGCTTTTAATGAGTATCATATTGTGAACAACTTTAAAAAGATTATCTTAACAAGAGAGAAACAAAAGAAGTGACAGATGCATGTTACCATTTGAAAGAGAGCAAGTAGTTTTTAGAGTGCTGTCAAATAAAGCACTGTCTGTCAATGCCATCATACTGTATTATTGCTTTGGGTAAAGTCGTCAAAATTAACTGATATACAAAATAATTTAGAGTGATTTTTTTTTTTTGATAATTTGTGAAAAATCGTTTCACATCAGAAACACTCAGAAGTAAAATGTACAAATAATTAAGATACATATAAATATATAGTTGATGAAGTAAATATATTATTGTTTGAGAACTGTAAAGATAATAATTATTAAGATAATACTTAATAATTTAAGTAACCAAAGCATGTAACAGATTAAATAAGCTTAGACTAATCATGAGCAGTGTCACAGCAATGTTATTCTCTACATAGGAGTGACTGATGAAGAAAAGAACCATTTCTATGAGAGCTTCATACAGACTGCCTCAGTAGCAAATGGCAACAACAACCTCATTATTTATTGCTGGCAACTGTAAGGGACATTCTTGGCAATACAATCGTGAATATCCCAATGGATAAGGTGCACAGAATGAATAGGGATCAATGTTCTTGGAGTTCTGCAATGCAAATGACCTTTTAATTCAGGAAACTGAGCTTCTGTCTGATCACCTACCACTTTGGTGAACATGTATACTAGATAGACATCACATTCACCAGGAAACAAGATAACTATTAAGTCTTCCTTCAGCGATGACTGCCCATTCAATATTGACTAATCATGGATTAGTGAAGTAGATAGACCCAGACCAGAGAAACAAGTAATCTGAAGAAGGAAGACATGGAAAATGTAATATTCTTCAGCTAAATGAAGGTTCAAAACGACTACAAAAAGTCTACTTGGTAATGTGTATACCAATGGGAAAATAGAGACATGTATATTATAGAAATCAACTGTGAGTTATATGAGATCACATGCTATGAAAATACAGACAGGTCTTTGAATAGAGCATGGTTCCAGCCAAGCAAATGTAACAAAGTAGTGGAATGGTATTGTAGACAAAGCCACAAAAACTACTAGACAGGCTTGGAATAATGGGAGAAAGTAATGTTCAAGGAGCAATATCAGGTGGTTAGGATAGAAACCAGATAGCAAGTATATATAAAATAGAAAGAAACTAAAATGTATTATCAGGTATTACACTGTGAGAACCCGAGCTGTATAAGCCTCAAATACTTTCTGCTTTTTGACACAATTTCTACTTAATATATTTAAGGATAAGTGCAAAGTTATCTTAAAGCCAAGTTGGGGCTAATATTTGTTTTAAAATGTTCTTTAAAATGCACTAAGCATTAATTTTTTTATTATCTACAGTTATGTTCTAATTCTGTATTATATCTATTTCCTAAATTTTACTTGGAGAAATTATTAAATTAGCTGCTGTTGGGTGAACTCTATATAATGATATTTGAGGCCAACTGAATTCATAGCTCAAAGTTAAATAGATGTTTGAATATACCAAATAACCTGTAATATGTATACCAATACGGAGCTTAATTGGTTATTTAAAATGTATATATTTTACAGTGTCAGTGACTTAGATATGTTACAAAATGCTTTAATACATCTTAACATGTAACATAGTAATAATAAACATTAATATAAGAGTGTATATGCATTTTAAAGGATTATGTGGCTCTATCAAAATACAACCGTTTTTATCATAGCATATAATCTCAGATTAAATGACTTGCTAAACAAACACTCAATATATGAACCAAAAACATATCAGTAGTTCTAAAGAGCATCCAATCTAATTGGTTTGTATTACTACAACACCTTCACAACAAAAATAACAGGACACCATATTTTAACTTACTTTCTTTTATTAATGTTCAGTGAAAAATGATACAAGATACCAATGTCCTTCTCTCTTTCAAATTTTGCTTTTGATGGATCCAGGAAACTAGAATTTTGAGAGATGTGATAAATAAACACTCAATGTTTTTGCTAAAGCAACTTATGCAACAATCTTCAAACAGATAGCTTTGGGATCTTTTATTGAATCAATAATAGCAAAACAAAAAAAAAAAAAATAAATAATAGAGAATCCCATTCGAAGGATCAGTTTTGTGTTTTCACTCTCAATAGATTTAAAAGAAATTCACTGAAATATTAAAGGATTCAGCTGCTACTTTATTTACAATATGTGATGCTAAAAATATCATGGAAAAAAAGTTTTAAAAATTTATATTTTTATAGCAATATTTTATATTCATTGGAATTTAGATTTATTTTTATCTATTTTGTATCATTAACATATCTTTGCATGCATACACACACACACATACAAACATATTACATATATTCATACACATAGATACATACATGTTTATATGTATACAATCACATATGTATACAATCACATATGTGTGTGTTTATATTCCTAAAAATTTATATTTTCATAAAATTTTCATAGAATATATTTTGAGCTTCTGTAAAACTTTAGGGAAAAAATAGAACCTGAAGTTTGTATATATCAAAAGTATAATCTGGCTGACAGATTATTCAAAAGAAGTCGGTTAAAGCAAATGCTTTTTACTTGTAAGATATATTAACGATCCAGAATAGGTACAATGGCATTAGAATATAAAACAAATATTCAATTTTGAAAAAAGAAACCTAATTTTAGCAAACTTGCTTCAAGAAGTAAAATTTGAGGTGGTTGTTTGTGTGTTTCCAATGTTTTAGTGAAAACTATTTTTTACTAATAATTTTATTAATGTTAATATATTATTAATATGACATCAAGGCTATTTTACTTCTAATTCTGACATATTCTTATTAAAGGAGCAATGATATTAAACAATGTAGAATGAATACATATTCATGATATTGTATTTTGCTATTCTTAAGTATTTTGCTTTTCTTAATCATGTAGATATAGTCAAGAAGTAGGCTCTAAGCTTATATTCATTAAGTCTTGAAACTGTCCCAACTAATTACCTTGCATGCATGGGAACAGTTGTTGTTTATACCTAGAAGGTCTTAAACTTGTCCTACATCACACAAAGCAAGTATTGGGTATGATCCAACAAATATTCCACTAACATTTTCTTCCTTTCAAGTAGTTGGTAAAATGTCTAAATACACTAATATCCTCTGGTCACAGATTGCATACAAGTAAAACGAAGCTTGAGCTTCAATTTAAATATAGTTTGTTCCTTTGCAAACTAAATCTATACCTGAATAAATCTAATATAGGTTGTAGAAAGTTATATCTTACGTCATCTAATGAGATATCTCATTATTCTGAATTACAATTCTATAGTAGATTTACATTTTATTTATTTATACCCAATAAAATAAGTACCAGTAATTTATAGATGCCGATCAGTAGAAACGTTTTTCTCCTTAAGAAATAAATATTTTTATTCCAAGAATAAAAATAGCTCTTACAGCAGTTTAGTTACAGTCTCAGTAAACTATATCATAAGTCAATAATTATGAAGCTACTTTTTATTGTTTGTAAATATTTTTCTTTTTTACTGAGGTGCCCAAAATATATCTTCTGCATATACAATCATTTTATTTTCTTTAACAATCAGAAAATATTCATGTAGCATCTTTTGGTTTTCTGTCAACCATGATTAAGTTACCAAAGAAATAGAGTTTTATTAATTGTAGCAATCCATCATCTTAAAAATGGTCCTGAAGGATGTGAATTTGCAGTTATGTTCATTAAATTAATTTTCTTTTCACAGTTCACTAACAATTTCCAAAAATAGAGTGTTCCACATATGAATTATTAGTTTCACTACTTTTAAAATTCAAATTTCTTTATTTATCATTTTTTGAAACACAACACATAATTAATAGTCTAATGTTTATCTTTTAAATTTCAACCACTTTAACCTTAACAACATTCACTCTTTCCTCTGCTAAACTAATCTCTTTTAAAATCCTAATAAGAATCACTCAAGCTACATTAATGTAAATTTGAAGAAACTGAAGTTTATCAATGTTTTGTGAGAGAATTGGGAGTCTAATGAAAATATACGGTGTTGAAAACTTATTTTATTTTGAAAGATTCCAAACAAATTTAAAGTTTGTTTGGAATATTTCAAAATAGAGGTATGCCTTCAGCAAACTTACTAAGCAAGATAGTACAGTTCATAGTAGATATCTATGACATCAGCTCATAACTGAAATTGGAAGAGCTGTAATATAAGATGAATGGGATACAGGAGTTGATTTTTTAATGTCCACACTATTAGCATACACCTATTCCAGTTGTGTCAAAGCCCTTGAAATGTTTATAAATAGTGGAAGAGCATTATGTTAAAAATGCAAGGAATATAATTCCTCTTAAAGTGTTAATTCTGTTCATTGTATACTATCAACTAGAATTCAGCTGTTTTGTATACATCAACAAAGTATCTCAAAATTCTTATATATACACTTAAAAGAACATTTGCCTGCAGTATACCATCTCAATCAAACAGGGTTGAGTCATTCCAAGCAAAACTAAAGCTAACACCCCAGTTGTGATATATAATAATTTTGTCATCTCTCATCAGAAAGAAGCAGGAATGCCTTTTCATAAGGAGTGAAATCAAATGTTGACTCCCTTGAGAGTTTGAAGCAATTATTGAGAATCGTGATCAATTGAAAAGTGCTGCCCATTTAATATCAACCAAACCTTCCAGAACAAATATCCCTAAATTCTAAAAAGCTCAGCAAAGTCTTACACTTCTGAAATGAAATAACAGAAGAAAGCTGAAAACAAAACAGATGTGATTGTACCTGCAGCTGCAAACAAGCAATCCTCTCTGTCATGGCAAACTACCAATGAAATTATAGGTTGGAAAAGAATAAGTCAAAACTAAGAGTCACAAGCCTATTTGAATAACTGAACAATTTGAAGAGACATTTATAGAATTTTCTTGGTAATACCCCTGCAATTTCAAATACACCCATAGAAATAGCTATTAATCATAATTTTCATCTCAACCTCTGTGGTTTCACATTAAATGAACTTGTTGAAAAACTGAAACAGAAGAAAAACAGGAAAACAGCTGGCCTTCGTGATATATCACCAGAAGTTTAGAAGGCAGAGATATTTAATGTTACTCTTCTTCAATTTTGTAATATTGTATACAGTCAGAACCCAAATGGGATATGAACTGAAGGTTGAATTCACTCATTACCCAAGAAATCTTATCTATATGAAGTTAAAAATTATAGAGAGATTGCCATCACGGTGAAAGCAACAAAAATCTACTTTATATTGTTACTGAATCATACATAAGCAAAACCTAAGAAGGCTTTATGAAAATTATTTTATATTATTTGCAGTTTACAGATATTTGTCCTCATTTTGTTTGTTGTTAACACAACATTTTGGCTAATATACCCTCCAGCCTTCATCAGGTGTCTTGGGGAAATTTCGAACCTGGGCTCTCATTCCTAAGGTATTTTTCAATGCTGTTATTATTATTATTATTATTATTATTATTATTATTATTATTATTATTATTATTACTCAGGTCACTGTCTGGAATCGAACTTGGAATCTTGGGGTTAGTAGCCCATGCTCTTAACCACTACACCATATGCCCACAGGCATTTGGTTAAGAGCATGGGCTACTAACCCCAAGATTCCAAGTTCAATTCCAGACAGTGACCTGAATAATGATAATAATAATAATAACAGCATCAAAAAATACCTTAGCAATGAGAACCCAGGTTCAAAATTTCCCCAAGACATCTGATGAAGGCTGGAGGGTATATCAGCCAAAATGTTGTGTTAACAACAAACAAGATGAGGACAAATATCCGTCAATTGTAAATAATGTAAATAATTCCTCATCTCTTAAATATAGAACTGCCTTATGAAAAAAGAAAATGGTTTCAAGAAAAATCCCAGTTCTCCTACTTCTGTTGGAATTCTCAAAAGTTTCCAATTCTTCTCACTAAAGCAAAATGGAGTAAATTCTTCTTACAATACGAGTAGCAGCTGCAATAAGACACTAAGTTCTTTGACACTAATTCAAGAGGCTTGCAGATTTAACAAAATCTGTCTCCCCTCATCACCTAGCTATAACAACAAGCATAGAAGTGACCACTCTTCTTTATGACCTTGAAAACAAAGCAGCAGATATTTGTCATTATTTCAATATCTCAAAGACTCAACACTTTTGCTACAATCAGGAGGATTAATAAGAGCAATCACACAAAGCCCTCTAAAACCTGTATACTTAAGAAGTAACATCACATGCACAGAAAATGGAAAAATCCATCTTGTGAATGCATGAGTTGTTTTTGATGGTCCCACTGACATCTGAAACTCTTCTGTCTCTACCTAATGATCTTCTGTATCACTGTGGTGTCAGAGCGATTGTACCTTTTCACTGCTTTGACACTCACCAAACACTAGGAGAGAAACATGCATTTCATTGGACATTGCTTGAAAGTTAAGCAAAAGCTCATTAGCAGTGTACTTCTATGAATGCCTGGACATGGTCAGTCTTCCAGTAAACGTCTTCATTAACCAATTCTGTACAGACATGGGATATTGCTTGCTATCCTCTCAAATGTTATGCATAATTATAATGATGGCATGACAAAACTGCACAACTTCAACTAGATGTAGTTGATCCAGCAAACTGCACCTAGAGATTAATTTCCTTTGACATTTGAATCCATTGTAATTCACTAATATTACTAATGCACTATAAATATAGGGCCTTGTTGTGAGTAGAACGATATCAATACTGTCCATTTCTAATAGGCATGCACTTAAGAAATTCTTTTTATAACATCATTTTGTGTTTGAATCTGATGAATCCAGTAAAATGTTTCTTCTAAAACTGACCATAGTCATAAATAGAACTTATGGAACATAGTTGATTTGCTAATAAACTTTGTATATTTCAATCCCCTCTTCTGTTTTACCACAATTTCATTATTATCTTCATTACTTCGTCTACCAGCTTCAGTTCTTCCAAGATTTAAATTGATTATATACAACAAAATATGTCTTAATTTCCTCAACACCATATATAGCATTCTAATTCATTAAATTTCACAAAGTTTTTAGCTTTATTCTCATTTTCTACACACTGCAATCAGAAGTTTATATTTCATAGGGAATCTACTGTCTTCGTTTTATATAATGTACATTTCTGCTTGAATTATGTTTTGGTAGGATAGTCTGCTTGGCTGGCTATTGTGGTTTAAGCCAGTAAATATGTAGACTGGAGACATGAAGCAAAAGTCTGATGAGAGAAATTGTGTGCTCCTTAAGAAATAATATAAATTCTAAATCTTAATAAATGGAGAAATAATAAAGCTGCAGATGTTTCCTCTTAAATTCATTATCAAAGTAAAGGAAATGAAAACACTTCAACTAAAAAATCAAAAGATTGTGGCAGACTTAGCTTATCAAGAAAATAATATTCATTTTTCACATAGGCACAAGCCTTCACAATTACATTCAGCAAAACTATGACAGTGTTTGATGTTTCTACCTTTTTTGAAAAACATATTTGCATTATAAGTGATGTGAAATGGCTGCAACCAGGGTCTAACTCTTGATATATTCGACTCAGAGGAAGAATAAAAGCAAAAACTGAATTATAATAAATCACTTTTCCTCAATACATCATTTTTGGCTTGAAGCAGCGGCTTGATACTGACAATGATAAAAACTTTGTGAAGGATATATTTATTTTCACATTAACCATTAAGAGTAGCATTAGTTGCAGCAAAAACATCAGTAGTTTTACATTGTTTTCCATTTACTTGAGACACAAACTAGAACTGTAGTCATAGCATCAGACACAGAATTTTCCACTCATAAGTTCAGGTCCTGACAATAAGATTACAACAGTTTTGTCCCCCAAATTCTTCCATTTTGCTATGTCTTTTTTTTTTTGTCACATGTTATCATGTATATAAATGGTCAGTAGGGGAAAAGATTGACATTGAATATGCAACATTTTAATTTTGCATAAATATAGACTAGTGTCAGCACACTTGTCTTGGATGGGATTTAGTATGAAGCATAATCTCCTTTGATCAGTGCATCAAGTCATACACATCCAATCTACAGATAACTGTTCACTACAGTGACATTCCAAAGATTTACCCTCTTTTACTCATTTTTCTATCTACTTAGAAGCAGGTGTACAAATTTTTTAATATTTTAGATAAGTCAACAATTATAAAGAATATATTTTATTGTCTTCATAAGAAGAATGAATAATAAGAAAAATAAGCCAAATAAATTTTTTATAAGTTTTACAACCATTTATATAATAGCTAGGTTTCTCAATTAAATGTTTGCTAAATAGCAAACTACTTGCAAAGAAGTCTTAAAACTGCTTCGAAGACAATGTCATTTTAATTTTGATATCTTTTAACAAGAGAAACATTAAAAATAGTCAACACTGTTTTATTTAATTATATATTTATCCTCCTCCTCATCATCATCATTTAACGTCTTCTGTCCATGCTCATATGGGTTGGATGATTTGACAGGTGTGCCAGAAGACTGAACTGAAATCCAGTGTCAGCTTTGGCATAGTTTCTATGCCTTCCTAATGCCAAACACTTTACAATGAGTATTAGGTCCATTTTTCAGGCTAGTGAGGTTGCCAAGTAACTTGTATTTCAAGGAAAGAAAAAAAACCCTTGACCGAGTGTGTGTGGGGGATATTCGAGCGAGTGAGGTGGCTTTATGCCAAGTTTCAATTTTTATTCACTAGTAAAGGTTTCTTTGTATATCCTTTCCTTGGACTGTCTCCCTGTTGTCAGATGGCAAAGTCAATTATTGTTCATAATCATGGATATCCACCAATGGCTGATTAGTTTTATTGATACCAACTGAGTCGACAATTGATTAGTCATTTAAGTGAATGAAATATTGATTTCAAATTTTGGCATGCAGCCAGCAAGTTTGGGGAGGTGGGGCTTGTCGGTTACATCGACCCCAGTATTCAATTAATGTTTATTTTATAGACCATGAAAAATTGAAAGGCAAAGTTAACCTTGGCAGAATTTGAACCCAAAACATGAAGACGAATGAAATGTCATTAAGCATTTTGTTTGTCATGCTAACAATTCTGCTAGCTCACTACCTAAGAATGAATGAAATATTAATAAGTGTTTATACAGATATGATAAAATGTTATTGTCTATAATCTGTATAACATCTGGGACTGATAAAAGAGACAGATGTGATGGAATGTTTTATTCTTCCTTATTGCCAATAATGAAATCGTTTATCCTATCAGAAGATAGTAATGCAGATTATGTTTTCTATACCTCAAATTTGCTTCAATACATAATGACTGGAGTTTATTAATAAAGTAACTGATGAGGATTCAAAAGAATAATTACCTTCAATATGTAGAAAGATAATTTAATTAAATGTTAATCTAATATCAATAAGAATAAATATTTTTAAAATGATTGAAATAAATTGCTTCTGTTAGTTTTTTACTTATACATTTGAAATTTTCAGTGTATAAACATAAATCTTATTCTACTTCAACATCATCTCAGAAATTTAGATCAGTTATATGCTAAAAGTGATGTCTGTTGAAAACTTCTGGCTTTATCTTTTTTTGGCAATAGTTTCTTTTTTGTGTTACAGATAGCTGTCTTACAGCAAATTCATGCAAATATTGTTTTTATATAAAATATTACTTGTAGATATTTCCTGCTTTGATTATTACCCCATTCAAGCAAATAATCCTTTGTGAGCTACTATTACAGACATTTACAACAAGCATACAGAAGTTGAAAGAAAATTTAGGAGTAAATATTTACAAAATTATATCTGACCTTATGACTGTCTTTTAACAAAACATCTAACATTTCATCCAAACTCACGTATTCTTCCGATAACCCAAAGAGAAGCCTAGATTTTTAACAATGAGGTGTTTGTACTAAATATTTTGAAGTTGCTTTCAAACAGAAGAATAACAAATATTTCTGCATCTTATTTAGTTATTTACTTTGAAAATTTGCTCAGGATCTGTATGCATTTAACAGTAGGTTGTGATGCCTTAAGGCAACAAACTCTATAACATATTCACATCTGAGTGCGTTTATCTCTACTCAGAATAGCCAAAAGCTATTCTTTTTTACATTCATTCGAATTGAATTTTTTTTATCATTTTGAAAACCAACCTGCAATTACTGTTGTATATATATATTTTTAAATCCTAAGATAGAATTTGATTGAGACATGTTCTACACTTCTGGCTTCTTTTTTACATACTTTTTTCTTTTACCTTTTCTTCTTGCATTTCTCTTCTATGGCTTCCTTCTTAATTTTCTCTATTTTTAATTTTTGTATTTGAATATCCTTTCATTGCTAAATATATCATTTCATCAAATCAAAGTTTGTAAAATGACACACATAACATTCGAAAATAATCCTGAAAATATTGCATGGCAGAATCTGCAAGAGATTCACAAGGAATAAATAAATAAATAACAATCAGTTATGCACAAATAAAGTAAGAAATATACTATTTTTGAACTAAACCTATTTCTGGCTTACTTCTGATATTTGTTGAAGTATAAACTTTATCAGAGAATATTCTAGTTTTATCTTCTAATACTAAACTATTTTCACTGTTGTTTTACCAACTAAAAATCATTTTTATTTCAAAAAGTTATTTTGAAAAGTAAAACTGATGAGAAATAGTATGACCCTTAACCTTATATGTATAAGTATGCTGTGTGTATAAATTATTAAACAATGAATTACCATACTTGAAAATAATGTACATTGCAGACGATCAATATTTTTATCTTAGAATTACATTATCAGAGAATTGTTACTTCTACAGAATGTAGCCATAAGACACATATGACTTTAAACATTGTGGAAAGTATAATTACTACTATGGTACTCATACAAATCAAATACCATCATGAAATGTGTAATGATTTTAAGACATCTTTGAAATAATTCCTATTTATAGTTGGTGAATTACAAATAGAATACTACCTTTACTAAGTGTATTCTTTTCAATTAATTACTTTTATAGATTAGAGGGAAACTTAGTTCCAGATCTGTCATACTTGTGGAAACCTTAAACAAGGAGTCATTAAACTAAAGCATATTTTAGTGTTAATGAGAAACCTTAAACTCTGACTTGGACAAAAATTTTTGAAGTTTGTAGACACCTTAAAGATTGACCTCTTGGCTTTGTTACAGCATTTGGTGATAAAGGGAATCTTTAAGTGCTAAAATATTGACATGGTAGTAAATCATCTGCTGTAACTGAAAGGCATGAGATGTTTATTGCATATATTTCTTCCACTGAAATTCTACGTTACAGTCATTTATCAGAAAATCAAAGAAAATCATTTAAAGTTCTAACTAAATTTGAACATTTTAAAATTGTTCACCCCTGTAAATAAATTGAGAAGTTTTACATGTGGAATTAGTATTTGTCTTGGTGTCTAGTTTGATATTAATAATCTATATCGCAATTCTACACATTGTTTTATAGAAAGATAAGCAAAACAATAAATTACAATGAAAAAATTTTTCTACAGTAAAATGACTAAAAAATATCAAGTCAGCTCCTTTATGTTTAAGAAAAAAATACAGCTGGCAAATTATGTATAATTTGCAATAGCAGCTTGATGGAAGTTAGTTTTTAACATACTGTGTATTTTCCTAAATCTGCTTTGAAGATAATGAAATGTCTACCACCTGCAAACATTAATCACTGCAAAATGATTCATAATTGAATAATTATTTTACAAGAAAGTACATCAATGCTCTCTTATATTACATTTACTCCTCTAAGCTGTGTTACAGATACAAAACTATATTTTATTTATATATTTCTAAAAACTGTTCACAATTGTAATTGCCAAATAAACAGAATATCTTACTATTTTGCCTCAGTGCCATCACTTCAGCATAGAGTTTGATTTATTTTCTCTTTAATTTTTTACATTTCTTTTACAAGAAGTAGACCATGTATGATTTTAAGCTAAAACTAGGTGGAAGAATAGACAAGTTTGACTTGTCTTTTATATAAAACATGAAACATATACGTTTTCATGTATTACTTTACCTGTTCCTTGTCAATCTCAGCTTCATATAACTTGTCTTACTAGGTCACAACTGATATTATTATTTCAACAAATTGCAAAGCTGAAGTTTCTTTACTCAGTTTTAGGATTTATAAAAATATTTTTTCAAATTTAAAAATGTTAATTGATGCAAGTAGAAGGAGGAAGACAAAAGAAAACTGGAAAACAGGTGATGAGGTCTAACCTCAGAATTCTGAACTCCACAGAGGAGACAACAAATGAGGCAGTAGTCAGATAGATACTCTGTTAAACCTGATCTATCCAAATTATACCAGCATGAAAAATTTGATGTTTATGGTGTAATCCCACATCTACTTAGTTTATTTATTCCTTACTTTCCATTAATCATCATCATTGTTTAACGTCCGCTTTCCATGCTAGCATGGGTTGGACTATTTGACTGAGGTCAGGTGAACCAGATGGCTGCACCAGGCTCCAATCTGATCTGGCAGAATTTCTACAGCTGGATGCCCTTCCTAACGCCAACCACTCTGAGAGTGTAGTGGGTGCTTTTATGTATCACTGGCATGAGGGCCAGTCAGGAGGTACTGGCCCATGTTCAAATGGTGCTTTTTATGTGCCACCTGCACAGGAGCCAGTCCAGCGGTACTGGCAACGACCTTGCTTGAATGTTTTTTCACGTGCCACCAGCACAAGTACCAGTAAGGCGATGCAGGTAACTATCACGCTGGAATGGTGCTGTTTATGTGCCACCAGCATGGAAGCCAGTTTGTTGCTCTCACAACAATCACACTCAGCTGGTACTCTTAGCACTCCACTAGCATGGATGCTAGTCATTGAATTTGATTTCGATTTCAATTGCCTCAACAGGTCTTCACAAGCAGAGACCAAATTAGATATTTTTCTATGTCAAATCTTTGATCTATGTGTGTTGTTTCATTCACTATTAGTGGTTCAGCTAAAAAGACTGATAGAATAAGTACTTGGCTTCAAAACAAATAGTACTGGAGGTGATTCATCCAACTAAAAATTTCTCAAGGTGATGCCCCAGCATGGCCACAGTTTAATGACTGAAACAAATAAAAGGAAACAGATAAAGGATACACACACACACTCACTTATACAACACCTAGATGACTAAATATACTTAAATATAAAATTTATTTGATGATATATTCTGTTGCACTATTTAGCAACTTCAACAGTTATTAATTTACCTCAATGAAAATCTACTATACTTCCAAAATGTTCATAAATTATTTCATAGAAATGTTTTATTGGTTGAAGAAATAAATTAAAGTTTCTTTCTTTATAAAATAACAAATGTATCATCTATCTTCACAATTACTTTTATATTATTAAAACCCAAAACAGTGAATGAGCTACTTGGGAAGCTTAACTAATATGATTCTCAAGGTCTTTGACTCACAGAATAAATATGAAACTCAAGGTTTAATTATGAATCTTAAATGCAAACGGCTTAACTTTTGACCTTTCTTCCATAATATTTTCAAACACGCAGTTACACTAAAAGTAAATATTACATCTCTGCTTCATATGGTCACAACAGATCAGTGGAAGATAAAATAATAGTCACTCAGCAAAAAGTCATGTATATGCTTTATATTTCAATACACACTAATATATTGCCCTCTTCTTTGTAGTTGAAGCTAGAGTTTCAGGGAGTGGGGCACAAGTACTGCTTTCCTCCCCTCAATTTTCCAAAATTCGGGCAGTGTCTTTAAGTTTGGTCCATTTGTCTTCAGAGTAAAGGCTGTATAGCTTCTCTGTGAAAACTATTCTTGTGAAAGATGCGTTGCTTCTATTTCTGTTGCTGGTTGTTTTATTGTCTTTTGTTCTGCAACTGTTGTTTTCACTGCGATTTTCAATATCATTGTTGTGGGTGTTGCTCAAGTTATAATATTGTTAAAAACTTAGCATTTCAGTTCACAAATTTGTCTTCACCATTCTTGTTGTTATTGTTGCAGTTGTAGCTACCGCGTTCATTCAACAGATTACATAGGCCAATTTTGGCATCTGTGCAACTGCTACCACTACTTGACATGTTTGTGGCATTTGAAGGAGAGGGCATAGATAGAGAAACCATTTATCCTTTCATAATGTCTCACAGTTATGTGGGCATGTGTCTTCAAGAAACTCATTGAGTGTGCAGCGCTAGAGTTATGGATAAATATTGAAGCATGAATAAGTAGCTACAGTTATGGATAAATTTTGAGGGTTGAATATGGTTATGAGCATTCCAAAAGTTCCAGAGCATCTCTCTGACAAAGGATGTCATTAATTTGGTGATCAGCTAGTGAGACTAACTGGTTGATAATTGACAGGGGTGGTATGCTAGCTCTTTTGGAAAGGGAAATAATGCTACCAATTTTTCAGTAAATCTGCCAACATAACATTCAGCAGTCTCTTTGGGATCATTAGTATTCTGACCTATGAGGAATTGCAGAGACGGGCAAAATGAAAGTAAGGCCTCTGTCTCAAATTCCCATATTTCCAGAACACTTTATTATTCATGTTGGTTGCTATGAATTGTTCAGATTTAGGTGCTGCATTTTTAGTCATCTGCTTGATATGGCCCGGTAATCTGCTGCATCTTCTATTATCTTCTGTTCTGTGTAATCTGTATTCACTTTCAACGTCTTGTCATCCTTTTCTGGTGAGGCAAACAGCTGCAGTCTTACAAATAATACCTTTAAGTTTCTAACATGTTTACAGGATGATTCTGATGCTTTGCATACAGCCCGGATTACATTGAGAATGTGCTGAAAAGTGGTATTAATATCTCATATCTCTGGAATCATAAAATTCAAGCCGGTTTGAGTGTTTTTAACTCAGTACAACACAGAGTGCTATTCAGCTTTGTTCTAGGCAAAAAAGCAGCTTGTGTTGGTGGTGATGGCAGTGGTGGCAGCAGTAGTAGGGTTAGATACAGCAGTAGTGGCAGCTTTTTTTCCACCCATAAAATACAAATTGACAATAGTCATGAAGCCACTGGAGTTATTAAAATGTTCTCTGGCAGTGGAGATAACAGTTTTTCAGGAGTGGTTACATAGAAAATCTACCTCTTGGGTGACTACTAGGAACCAGACACATTGGACACTATATCAAAGAAATTGTTTGTAATTTGCATCTTGTCAAATGTTTCCCAGTCAGGGTTATTTAAACCCCCAGTATTGAAAGCACAGGTAACTGTTTTCCTTGATGCAGCTCTGAGGATGTCAAAAAGCTGTGTCTTGATAATAGTAAAGAAAAAAAACATGTAAAAGGTAGTTACATGCTTACATAGATGTTCTTCTAAATGCCTAAAAATATCGTAAAGAATTGCTGAAAATCTTGAGCAACCATAAGCCATCATTAAAATGGTCTTTTGTGAAACAGGTTGTAGCCAATCATGCCAAAACACTAATGCAGAGTAAACAATGAGCCCAGGTTATCAAGACTGCAATGAAATCAAGATCAGTATTTTTAACATAAGAGTATAACAAATTCAGACCTTCTTGCATAAACTGTGGCCATTTAAATACAGTAACCTTATAATTCTTAGGGCATGGTATATTATTCTCATTTAAGTTTCTCAATTATTTTCACTGCTATCAATTGTTGGTACTCTCAGAATAGCTTGTCTCCCATTTTTATATGTCACCAGACTAGACAAATTTCTCTATTTTTCTATCATTTTGTAAACTAAAATGCACATGTAGTGCAGAGTCACAATTCAAGAAAGCTACTGTAGATCGACTGTTTGACAGAATTTTTAAGAGGGATAGAAATAGGCAAATAAACATTTTATTTGATTGCCATAAATAATTTCATTACAGAAATCATACATCACAACACTGTCATCTCTATATAAAAAAACAAATAATTTGGAGTTCAAACAATAGCTAAAAAAGAATGTCAGACAAGTTGCATATAAATAATAGTATTAATTTATACATGCATTCTAAAGAGGGACTTTTTAGCCTAAATTCTATTACAAAACATTTTTTATATAAAATAAAATAGAAAATGTTAAGTGTCAACTGTCTCAAACAACTTTGATATTTAGAATTTATTTACACATGAAATAGTATGTGACACAATGATTTATAAAAGAACATTTCTAGAAAGAACGCATAACTGAAACTGAACAGTATGCAGTTTACTCAAATTGTTTGTTATTTTTATTTTTAGAAAAGCTACCTGATTTTCCTTCTTTCTTTGTTATCAATACTTTACATATATTGTTATTTTATGGGCATCACTTAATGTAAATCATATAGAACATTTTGATAGCATGGCAGCAATTTAAGTTACATTCAAATAATCCTTTCAAATAATAACAGTAAACAGTTTTCATTTACTTGTGACTTAATTATGGAATTCAAGACATGCAGTTGCAAATCAATTTTGTATTTGGCTTCAGAATTTTAAATAGCTTTCAAAATTTACTTTAATCTCTTCTGTTAAAATTTTTATTGTCATATTTCACAAGTAATCTTTTGGTTCTACTTCTCAAAGTTTGCTGTATCTCTCTTGCTACCCAATAAAATATGCTTTATTAGTAAATTTACCTATTACTGCTAGCCCCTAGTTTCATATTTACTGTTAAATTATAACCATTACATTGGCTACCTTTATTTTTTCTCTCTTCCTTTTCCTATTTCTCTTTCTTTATCTTTTCTTTCTTCTAATGTGGGTTTTGCATCTCAAATACAAAACACTTTTATCCATTGTCAACATAGATTAACAGGTTACACCTACACCTAGAATTCTTTGCTTTGTTTCTCTCAAAATTCTGTTATGCAACACTTCCTATTCTCTAGTTATACTGCAAGGTCAAATCAAGTAAATATTTTTTTTAATATGTGGAAAAATAGAAAATTCCAATTAAATTTGAAAATGTTAATTTTTTTTTTTCAAATGTATTACATTTAACAAGCAAGGTAAGAAATATAAACAAAACATTCCAAACATAAAAGATATTTATTTCTAACAAAGAATATCTAATTATAGCATCAACTCATTATATATTTCCCATTTCTTTTTCAGATCAGTATTTCTTTGATTCACACCTAGTTAATGTACATATCAAAATTAGTTGCCATGTTTTTTTCACAAGATAACTATTTTACTCAAGGCTAATTATTTATTTTATTTTCATTTACCTTTTCATTTTTGTTTTTAGAAATCTATCTACAGGTTTATAATTGACTCTATAAAGTATATTTTGATTCTCGGTAAAAAGCTGAAGCTAATAGCATATAATATAACAGATTGTATCATATAAGTCTTTATATATGGTTTTGTTACTTCCCTTCTATAGCCAAGTCACAGAATACTTAAATATTAAAACTCTTTTGTTGAAAGTACAGACAGAAAATGTTTTATGGCAAGTTAGCAATTAATTTTGGTTTAGTGTCTTCAGGTTATATTGAAGAATGTAAAATATTGCCCTGGAAAGCATTCAGTTATGTTAGTAAACCTGAATGGAGATTTAAGGAGTTACTTCAGAAGTTTTTGTAATAAATAAACTTGAAAAGAAATATTATATGTTATTTTGCTTTTTGTTTTCAAAATAAGACCCCAAAAATTGTAAATATTTTATAAGTCAAGAAAGAGTTTCCTGATTTTTCCTCCAGTATCTCTCTCCCTCTTTTTCTCTCCTCCCTCCTCTCTTTCTCATTATACATGAAAATAAACAAATAAATCAGTTTGAATCTGTAAAGCATGTGAGGCTTTAACGTTTGAACATTGTTACCTTCAGTCAGATAATTCAAAGAAAGGCTACATTTTCATACATTAATTAAAACAGTTTTGTACTTTTATTTATGACGCAATATTCATTTGTTGGAGGCTGGTCATACCAAAACTTATTTTACACAGTCGATTCTTTGTAAACTAGATCTAAAGTTGTATTTATTAATGTAGACTTTAAGCTGACAAATGTGTCTTACACATTTGTCTACAGCTTATCTGAATCATTGCTTGAATTGCTTGTTGCTTTTATCGGCATCATTATAAACTCACTTTCCAACAATAGCTTATTTTAGATGAACTTGTTTGATAACAGTGTTTCCTTTTGTTTCACATCTCTAAAATAAACACAGACTGTTTCGTATAACATTTCTTCTTTGTTTCTGATCAGCTTTTTATATTCCCTCTCCCAAATCTCATATTGTGCAGTTGACATTAATATAATAATGATATTAATATAATAATGATTTCTTTCTTATGCACAAAGCCAAATTTTTTAGGGAAAAATTAAGTCAGAAGAATTAAACACCGTTTCTCTTTAATATTATTTTATTGACTCACAGAAACGAAATCAAAGCTAAAATTATTGGTGTGACTGGAACTCAGTACAATGAAAGATGACAGTAAAAATACTGTAAGGTATTCACATCAGTATTCTACAGTTCCAACCATCTTCAAATGATGGTAATGCTGCAAATGATTAAGAACAGGATGTAATCAATAGCTATAAATGTCAAATTAAATGATGAAAGAAAATTTTTAGTATAAAATGTTTTGGCAAAATTCTATCAAATAATTTTAGATATGAGCTATATCATTCCAAAGATTTATATCTAGAGGGGTAATGTGTCATGCTCTGAGGATAGCAGTCCACTTTGCAAGTAAAAAATTACCAAGCCTACTTTATTACAGATTATTTGTCTGCTAGAATTCAAAAAAAAAAAACAGCAGTTTGTAAAATAAACATCTACTCCAGAAGCACTCATCTTGTAACCAAATTGTAAATAGGGAAGCAAGACATAAATGCCTTTCATTTTATTATTTTGAAATTAAAATCAGCTTCTAATCAATGTTTTGGTTGTATTTCATTTAAAATATTCTTAATCTGTAATAAAATAAACAACCAATATTTCTAAAAGCAATATTGTCTGTTTGATGAATTCCACAACCAATATCTCGTTTATAATTTAAGTCAAATAGATGAAAATAGAAACTTATTATTTGTCAATTTGTTACATCTGAGAAAAAAAAAGTAAAGCTATTTGTTCTCAAAGACCTCCTTTGAATTATTTATAAAAGAGTTTATTTTTCGCTGTTAACTGTAAACATTTCAATATAACCATAATCTTAATCATTATCATTGTTAAAAATTCTAATCATTGTAATCCTCCTCCTCATCATCATCATCATCCTCATCATCCTCATCATCATCATCACCATCACCTCCATCATCAGTCTTATGTTCCTTTTCCATGCAGCAAGACAACATTCCATTCAGTGTCTTGATCCTGCAATTTTTTTTTCTGTGAAGTATGTTCTTAGATCTGTTGCAACAATTTTTATTATTGCCTTATGACATCTGCATTTACTGAGTAACTGACTTACACCACCTATTTCCAATGATTTTCACCCTGAATGCCACATCCATTCATGTTACAGATCACTCACATTTATGTTAGTTTTTCATGTACACCGATGTTGCCCATCCTGCTGAACATGCTAGCTTCATTCCTTTATAATTTTTGCAAATCCTCTACAGCTAGGTCCTACATCTCACTGCCATGAATCATTACTGTTTATACAGAAAAATAATAAATTTTTCACACTTTCTTTCAGCTAAGTTCTACTCACGACATATTGTTCAACTCTAGGCTTGTTGCTTTTGTTACTCTCTTGAAGTTGTTTCTTTATTCAATCCACAGATTTTTTTTAAATCTATATATGGTATATCAAGTTTGCAGAAGTATTGGCAAGTGAAGACATGATTTTATGGTCGTTCATCAGAGTTGATTTATGTAAACCTCTTTTTTTATATATTTGTTTTTTTTTTTTTTTTTGCTGTATTTAGTTTAGATGTTAGCTGTTTGCAGTGTAATCCAATTACTTGCAATAGTTTTGTTTTACTGTCAATACATACTACTTACTACCATTTTTATGATCAAATTCAATATAGAAATGTAGTGGGCAACACTAACTGCCTTTTGAAATTTCACCTTGATGCTCAACAGATCCCAATTATTTCTCTTTTAGCAATGTGCCATCATTGGTTGTCAAAGTTATTGTGTGGTACATGAAGTTATTTTCTTTATTAGATTTAGTTGTATTTATTCTGAATCTATAAGTTTCAGGTTCAAACCACAAGATTAATCTCACCTTTCATTCTTCCAGTCAAGTACAGAGATCAATATAATTGACTCCCACACTCCTAAATTTCAGGCCCTGTGCTTGTGTTAGAAACAACTATATCATTATTATTGTTGATGTTGTCATCACTGTTTCTGTTATTGAAGACCAAGACAGCAAAAAGAGCAACAAAGCCCACTTTTCAGAGAACTATCAGCCAAAATCTCTAGGGATAGTAAGAATAATCACTTTACGCCCTGTATTAGAAAGAAACCAGTAGACAGTAGCAATCAGTAGTGCTACTCCATCATCTCAAAATGAAGAAGAAATAATGGTTGCAGAAGAAAATGTACAAACTGTCAAAGAAACACTGAAAGAAAATGAAAAAAAATATAAAAAAATTAAAAGTCAACACAAAAGAACACTAAATGAGGGAGAAGGAACAATTTCTTCAAAGGACCAATGATATACCATCTCAGAAAAATAATGAATAGGGCAAAGCGCTATGACTCACTCTCCTTAGAAAAATGAAACAAACAACTGATCAACAAATTCTCACTTGTGTGAGTGATTTCAGAGATATTAAAAAAAAAGTGAAAATAATGCAAGTGCAGCTGAGCAGAAAACTGACTTGTGGCATTCATTCTGGTTTTTAATATTCTGAGTTCATATCCTACCAGGGTTAACTTTATCTCTCATTCTTTCAGAGTTAATAAAATAAAATAAAAATCTTATCAAAGATTGATAGTGTTAACAAGCACCCATTAAAATTGTTAGCTTTGTGCCAAGATTATTATTATTATTATCATTATTATTATTATTATTATTATTATTAGTTCATATGCACACAGCAGATTAAACTGTTGGAAAAGAAAAATTCCTAACATCCGGTTTCAACAAGTTACCTTAGATGCTAAAAACCTTCCTAAGTATCCTAGGTGTCCCTAATAATACTGTTTTCTGAAGCTGCACTAAATTAGGTTTTATGCCTATTTCCTCTATCCATTTTTAGAGAGAGTTCCTAATGACCTATAACTACAGAGATACAATTTATCCATACTTTCCATAGTTTCTGTAACTCAATGGCTAGGTCCTACTACTTTGCTATTTTCATTATACTTCCCATATTGACGTTCTCATCATTTGGGAATGTAAAGTCTATTATCATTATTGAGTGAGAGAGCAGAGCATGTCATCAAAGTGATACTAGGGTAAAATATACAAGGGATGCTCATTAAAGATTTCCCTTGACCCACTTCCTAAGGACTGGGATAAACGAAACTTGACATAATTATTAGTCCTTTTCTACGTAGCTACCACCAATGGTGACATACTTCTCTCATCATTTTATGCAACTCTGAAGACCTCATCTGTAGAAGTCAGTAGGCTGTGTCCGTAGCCAAAACTTTGCCTTGCAAATAAGTTCATCTAAAAAGCACTTCCCTTCTAAAAAACTTCATGGCTGGAAAGAGGTGGAAGTTAGATAGATGGTGCATGGTCGGGAGAGTAAGGGAGATGAGGAAGGATTTCATAGCTGCAGGAGTGTGCCTTCATCTGGACAATATGTGCATTGTGAACTGGAGTGTTGTCTTGGAGGAGGCAGACTCTTTTGGTCAGCAGGCCATACCTCTCTGCTTTGATGGCATCACACAATTTCTGCAGCAGAGAAGCATAATATGCCCTGTTAACTGTGATGCCCTTTTCCAGAAAATCCATCATCACTACTGCATGCTGGTCCCAAAAGACTGTGAACATCACCATGCCTACTGAGGGTTGGACACAAGCTTTCTTTGGAGGTGGCGAGTTATCATGCTTCCATTGCTTCAACTGGACTTCAGTTTCAGGATCATAGTGATGGACTCTTGTTTCATTGTGTGATAAGTCTACCAAAAAAGTCTTCCTCATTTTCTTGGTACTTTGCTACAAGAGCCTGGGAACAATTGCCTCATTCCTGTTTCTGAAAAGGTGTGGGCATCCAGGGAATCCATCATGCAGACAACTTCTACATGTGCAAGTGGTCGTGAATGATTTTTTCTGTGAAGCCTATACTTTCTTTACTTCTTGGGTTAGTTGCCAAATCCTCCAAAATGCAGCGATCCTCCAAAATGGCAGCCTCTATTTTATGGATGATGTCATCATCAGTGGCAGAATGTAGTCGTCCAGGAATAGGATCAGTTTCCACCGATGTCTGACTACATTTGAATTGGCAATGCTAGTGCTTGACTACATTGTATGATAGTGCACCATCACCATAAACTTCTTTCATCTCATTGAAAGTTTCTTTTGGTGTACAACCTTTCAAGTATAAAAAACCTGATCACTGATCTGCATTCAACTGCCTCCATTTTAACACCTTAGTTCACTTCAGCAGCCATAAGGGACAAACAAATACCAGTTTAAAACTATATGTAACATGTAGAGACGTATGATCATACTTGTACAAGTTCCATCTCCTGCAATAACTGAAAGTTGGTCAGAGGAAATCTTTAATGAACATCCCTTGAACGAAGGCCAATATACCCATCATGACTACTAGTCTGATAAGGGTACACCAGGCACATGCACCACAATCATATGTGTGCAACATGGTGATCTCATATCAAGATAAACAGTACATGACCTTACAGGCGGGGCCCAGTTAGAATTTTCTTCAGTTCAAGTAACCTATCCCGCTCAAAAGGTCCCTGAATGAGGTTTGTTTAAGGATGTTGAACAAAATATCCATGTTTCCAAAGGCAAATTATCCAAACACCAAATAATTCCTCTCAACACATGGCTATGATACTCCCCCACTACTTCTGCTCATATCACCAAAGATGCACATATCATCAGCCACCAAAGGACATGCTCACCTGATTAAGGTCAAACAACTAACAAGCAAATCTGTGATATTGAGCAGAATATTTGCTGTAGCCCATCATTTATACCAAAACAAAACACCTGCATAATTTATTATAATTATTATTATTATTGTTATTACTATTATTATTATTATTATTATTATTATTATTTGGGTTCAAATTCTGCCAAGGTCAAATTTACTTTACATCTTTTTGAAGCCAATGAAATAAGAACCACCTGAGCACTGGGGCTGATGTACTCAGTTAGCCACTCACGCCTTAAAAGTGTTGGCCTTGTGCCAACATTAGGAATCATCATCATCATTATCATCCTTGTAAACTTTGTCATCAACATTATTAATGCTGGCTTTGATTAAAGGCAAATGTCTTTTGATTTCAGGTAGGACTCAAATTTCTCTAGTAAAAGCATAATCATCACAACTTCTAATTACTCACTGTTTTAGAATCTAATGTTTTATGCAGTAAATAAAGTCTACTGTTTCTAGTCATAAGAATTTCTTCATCTGTGTCAGACATTGCATTATACCTTGAGCATAACACTTATTTCCAATTTACTTTATAACAAAGAAAAAACTCATAACAAATGGTAATGGAAATTATACAGATTGTACAAAGTGAGACTAAATTTAAATACTTTTCAGATCAATGTTCAAACTTTACAGGAACAGATTTAACCATGTCATTGTTTCATTATTGATCAAATAAGTATGACTAATATAGAATTGTAAAATTATTTAATTGTTCTATGTTCCCAAATAAGTAGGCCCTCAATTTTTTTTTAATAAAACAGAAAGATATTGTGTTATGAAGAGTAACATTAATACTGGACTAATCACTAACAAATCACTAGTAGTTTGCTTAGAAGTCACATGGTGCTAGGCTTGATCCCACTCAGCAGCAAATTCAGAATATGTTTTCTACCATGACTTTGAGTTGAGGTCATGCTTTGTAAAAAAATAATGAGTAAATTGAAAATGTGCAGAAGCCTATCAATTGAACTGCATATGATAAGTAGTGATTTATCTTTCCTTTCTCTCACTAGTCTCACATGTCCTTTAATGAGAATGACCAATGCTATCCCTCCGAACTAAGCCGTCAAAAAATCTATGAAATTATACATCAATAAACCCAAATTTACTTTACTATACAGTAAAGTAAATTTATTTACAGTATATGCTTTTGGTTTTCTAAGCATTTATAGCTGCTAAAAGCAGGCATTAGAACAGCAGAACATTCCTAAATTAAGGATGTTGGGAAACATATTTTCATGAAACTGATTTTCTCTAGTGATTTGGTCTGAGTTTAAGACTCCTGATAAAGTGGTTCTATACTCTCAGAATTAGAATATCTCAATAAAGTTTTTGGTAATTCATTAACAGTAATACTACAGGCAGCAATAACAATATTTATAGCTTCATTAGTGTCAGCTTTAACAATGATTTCTTATATACAAAGCAAACATTTTCTGTGAAGTAGAAGCAATTCAGTTGATACAAGGAAATGCATCGATGTTTGTTTTATGACCACCAGAAATAGGAAAGCAAAGTGAAATCCAGTTGGGTTTCAACTCAGATCAAGGAACAAAATTCAATACCTTTTGCAATTAGTCCAGTACTCTGTCATTTATTAAAGCTGAAAATAGCACTGTGGAGATAGCATAATTGATAGTGTACAGGACTGATTGCAAAAGGTATACCAGTAAGTAAAATCACTGTTTGTTACATCACTGCTTACCTGTGTCATTAAAAATATCAATGTATTTATAACATTATAACTGTGGGAAATGTTACCAAAATCATTTAAAAATATTTATGAATTTCACTATGCACTTACTGTTGAAGCAATTGCTTCTTATAATAACAATTCACCTGTGTTAAAAGTCCACCAAACTGAGATAGACTGAAATGTATCTCTCCCAAGTAGGCAACAGAACTGCTACAAGTAAGGTTGTGAATTTATAATTATGAAGCTAATATTCTATATGTTTATACTTGTTACCTTCTGATCAGAGTCCATTTTGTTCTTGTCAATTTTTCATAACAATATATCACATTTTATACCCAACATTTTTATAACTGAAATAAGCTGATTCTTTAAATAAACTATTATAACATTTCATAGCCTTTATACAACATTAGTTCATATCCTGTTAGATTCAGCAGTGCATTTAAAATATTTAAGACGAAGATTCTCCATAAATTGGCATCCAAAATATTATGTGAAAGCAAGTTTATGTAAGAAGTGAGTTTATAGTCAGCTTTATGTACATATCCAAAACCCAAATAAACAGAAATAGATTTTATATGTTTATAAACAAGATAAACCAATCAACATAATTAGCAAAATTTTCTTTGAGATTAATGTCATAGTGAATAAGAACTATTTTGTAAACGAAAAAAAAAATAGTAGATACAGAAAAGGATGAAAATGGGTAATAGAAAGATGAGAGTTTGAATATTTTGATTATAAAATATAATAAAAAAAAAAAGAAAGAATGGAAAGAAAAATGAGATTTTTATGTATTTCTCTTAAGAGCAAAAATTGTTCAAACACTATTTTTGTATTTCTTTAACAATTTCTATCAGTTATGTTATGGTTCAAGTATAATTTATTTTTGATCAATACTTTTAACAGATAAAATTGCAAAAACAGCGTGACAGAGCTAATCATAATAAAATAAACTTTCACATTTCCTGATCGTTATATTTAAAGAAAAAATATTTTTAGTGGTTATCCATTTGATATTTTGGCACATGACGATCATAGATTACTGTAGCATACCTAAATTGAATTTGCCAGGTGTACTCCAAAAGTAACCTGATTTGTAAAACAAATTTAGGTTAAAATTTCTTAAATTATATGCAGAATACCTAATGGATGATGTAGTTAATTTTTTACATTCAGAAATATATATTACCTTTTATCAGTACCTGAAAATGAGTATTTTTTTTATTTAAAAAATAAATTTTCCAATGCTAAACTACTTTTAATAATAAGCTAAAATAATAAAAATAATAATAATAATAATAATAATAATAATAATAATAATAATAATAATAATAATAATCCTTTCTACTACAGGTACAAGGCCTGAAATTTTGGGGGAGGAGATAATTCGATTACATTGACCCTAGTGCAAAGCTGAGACTTTTCATCAACCCCAAAAGAATGAAAGGTAAAGTCGACCTCGGCAGAATTTCAACTCAGAACATAATGACAGAAGAAATGCCACTAAGCAGATTACCCAGCATGCTAACGATTCTGTTGAGTCCTTGAGGACAGTATCAGAAGGCATCATGAAGAATATAAACGAAATTGAAATAGAGTACCCAGCAGAACTGTTATGAAAGGTTTGCCTCCTTGAGCACAACCTGAATAATCAGGAAAGCATCAGATAGTAGAAAAGAACAATTAGCATGATACCGTAGACTGCAGGCAACAAGCCCATTATGCATGCAAGATTCCAAGAGTTCTAACAAAACCTGAGATAAAAAGAAATAATAATTCTTTCTAATTTTGGTACAAGACCATCAACTTTGAGGGAAGAGGATAACACTGCCCCCCACACACACCACCCACACCCCTGTACACTATTTTTTCAATCCCAATCTAGGTAGATGGCCCTGAAAGTTGATTTAGCTGCATACACACCATTTGTGAACAAGTGAGACATATTCTCCTTGACGAAATGTAATGAGTAGTTTGTTCCCCAATTTGAACAGGCATCAAGCATATTCGAACTGATAACATTGCAATTTTACCTATCGCTCACTTAGCACTCCCACTCCACTATTTTTTCAAATCCAGGATGTTGAAAGACAAAGTTACCCTTGGTGAAATTTGAACTCAGAATGTAAAGAGCAAGGAAAATTGCCGAAATTTGTCAATCAAGGATACTTGTGTGAGAAGAAGCTTAAAAGAACTGACATATTAATCAACTGAAAGCATTTCTTAATGTAAAAGTATAATTTTAAAGATGAAGTAGAAACTATTTTCATCCCATATATGTTATGTATTTGTGAAGCTAATTGCTTTAATAAGTACAGTCTAAACATCCCAACTTCAACATTAAGGCTTAAGCACCAAATTTTTAGTCAGCTGGCCCACGAGTTTATCTATTTCAGTATTCTCTCTTTAAAACTCTTCTTTAAAATACATCTATATTGTCCTCATCATGAAACTCATCCTCATCACCATTACTATTCTCAACATCATTATCATTGTTATTGTTATTCCATTATCATCTTAATAACTGTTTTCCATGTTTGTATGTGTTAAAACAGTTGTGCAATGAGATATCACAGATTCTCTTAATCTTATAATAATAATAATAATAATAATGAAATTATTGTATACAGGGCTCAGATGCACCACAACTTGTCAAAAGTGTGTATAGAGCATATGCAGTAATGTATAAATGTCTGGAAAGTGAACAGTGTATGAGTCAGATACATGCTTGCATGTGTATGGAGGGGAGAAAATCAGGTGTAGTGTTGGCGAATCTCAGAAAGCATGGAAGTTTTGAAGGATGCAGTGCTCTAACAACTAACAACTGATGCCGACAGTTTGTTCCCTACTTCAGCAACTCTTAGCGTGAAAAAATGTTTCTGAAAGTCATTGGAGCTGTGCTGTTTTCTGACTTTGTAAGCATGTTCATGGGTGTTAGACAGCTGGAGTTTGAAAAGGTGCTCAGAGTTATTGTTTGTAAGATGGTTAATAATTTTATGGGTGTCTGCCAAGTCAGCTGCCAGACGTTGGAGTTTCAATGTATTTCAATGCCCAGAGAAGTAAGGCGTTCAGAATATGACAAATGCCTGATGGAGGGTATTCTTGAGTCATTTTATTCCAAAGCTTTGCTTCATGACATCTTCTAGTACCTTATGCTTTTCTCTACTATATAACTTCAAATCAAAACTAGTTTTAAAATTATTATAATGTGTCACCGAATGTTAAATAATCAGATAGCAAAAGTTAAGGTTTCTTAGCTAACATCCATCTAAATACTAAATTATTTTTGTTGACTGCATAGTCAGTATAGTCAAGAATGACGTTGAAATTATAATCACTATATTTAGCACCAATAATTACTTGTACAACTACCCTACTGGATATATCTATGCTCTCTCTCTTTCTTGCTATCTGTCTCTTTCTATTTGTCTCTCTCCCTCTCACACACATGACTAACAACCATACATGCACACACATGTACATTCATTCACAAACATCTGATAATGTCGATATGCTGATGAAACCCAGCATCCTATCAAATCATCAAAGTTAAAACACTCCAAAACTACTTCACTACATTTGACAAAAGTAGCCTAATGGAGAAATATTCCTGAATCTATCGCAAGAGAGTTGTAGGCAATTTCATTCATACACTTGTACACACAAATGCATGCACATACACACATACACACACATGTACACAGTCATGTATATATATATATATATATATATATATATACATACTCACATTCTTGCTTACACCATATAAGCATATACACAGACACACACTCATCTGCTCATAGATTCACACATGTTCAAGCAATAGTAATACAAAAGAACTGAACATTAAATCAGCAATGAAGGTGATGTGTTGGCATTGGATTCAACAATTCCCATCAGATCGTGGAAACTAAGTAGTGACAGGCCATGTCAGTACTCAGTTCAATGGTTATTCAGAAAACCTATCTAATTATTAACCAGCTACTTGATGTAAATATCTAATCCATGTTTTATTATTTCAGAATAGTAAATTCATAACCTTACATGTTATAAAAGTTGGCTGATGAGAAGAATTTCTTGCCTTTATGCATAAACAGTTTTGAGTAATAAAAAAATGACCTTCTGAAAACATAACACATCTTATCGAGTTTATATCACACACACACACACACATAAAAGAAATATGTACATACATACATACATGCATATATATATATATATTATATATATATATATATCATTAGAGTTATCTAAAAGAATTTCTATCCATTACTCAACATTTAGGGATAGAAATAAACGCAATAGTACCGGTCTCAGCAAACTGATTTGGGATTTAAAAGACCACAATGAACAATTTCATTTAGAATGGTTGATTCTCTCAATTTCGATACCATATGACAAAGGCAAGTAATTTTGTCTTCTTTGCAATTCTGAGCTATTTTTCATTATTTTTTTTCTAAAAATACTCTAGTAAACACGGTTATAGAGAGAGCATACAGATGTAAGCATTGGCAAAAACATACATTTAGTGCATATAAGTAGTGTCTATCATTATATATAATTTAAACTTTAATTTCCTTTATATTTAACATTCACTATTGGTATCCCTACTCTTTCTGTTAGCTACTTATGACGTTATATCATATAACGTTTTTTTAAACAATATTAATAGCGTTCTGTCTATCGCTATACAAATCCATCATTTTTTGCTAAAATGTCTTATTGACAAGTTTCGCTTTTTCACTTTCCTCAGGATTACATTGTTTATACCATTTATTCTTTTGAATAGTATCAGTGGAATTTTCGAAACATGTGTCGAAAGTAAAAATATTTGATTACACCTGCGTTAAACTCCATTTATTTATTCATATATATATATATATGTATATATATTAGTAAAAATGGTAAGATAACAAAAGAAAAAAAGAGACCTCATTATTATGTAAATAGAAGAATTTATCTGTAAATATAATATGTGACAATTATTCGGTAGCCAAGATAAAACTCTGAGTTTCGGATGCCGAGGTGGAAGTCCACACCACCATCTCTTCAGTTATTTGAAGAGATGGTGGTGTGGATTTTTATCTTGGCTACCGAATAATTGTCACATATTATATTCATATATATATATATATATATATATATATATATAAATACAAAATAAGAAAATGGAGAAATACATCCAAATCAAATAACAACTACCAGATAATACCCAATCACATACTTTATTAAACCACTACATAAGAAACTTTAAGGTCAAACATAATAATATAGAACAAAACAGTGTACATAAAGGAGTAATATGATACAATAATTACAATATGTATAAGAGAATATAGATATAAATAAATACAGATATAAATATAAGCTACATCTTACAGCTGTTTCGGCCATGCAGATAAGTATGTCTCATTTTACTTATATTGGCCATGTGTGGTAGGTCAATATGTAGTTATAAATGAGACATTTACAAAAATATCCTAAGGCCTCTTCGGAGATTATGAAATACGAACCAAATTACATATACACTCATATAAGTGTGGGTACATACCTATAATAAATCATATACATATACATATGAGTGCATATACTCATACTCCTATACATATACATATACATAATAATATAAATAATATATAAATAAACATACATATGTTCCATATTCAATGTTATAGCTTTTCAACTTAATATTATGATATTACAATGTAGAAAACATACACATATTAATACCCAAATGCAGATATACAGAGTCAAGAGTATATTATATTAATTTATATTAATTTACAAAATGTCATTAATGTTAACATCATTACTATTAATGCTACCAATATCATTATTCTTATTATTAATAACACTAATACTAGCAAAAAAATATATAGATCACATTATTAGCAATATAATAGCAAAACCAAGGACCATAATAGTACTACAGTACCATGCAAAGCATTAAATATCTGCATATACATACAAAATAAGAAATAAAAGCATTCGGTTTACATGATATTAAGTTCCACTGGTGCATAGATGTACATACGAGTGCAAATTTATTGACATGTATGTATATATTATATATATTATTATATGTACATATTATAAATAAATATAGATATATGTTATGTGTATGTGTGTGCATGTGTGCTCCATGCATGTACATGTGTGTATGTGTGTGTGTGTTGAAAGGAACACAGAAAACATGATCAGTATTTATGCTTTAGAAATGTGCGTCTTCCAGGAAGCTGACTACCTGTTATACAACAAATGTGGCCATCTCACTTCAGCATTAATGTAGCAACAATACAAATAAATGCTAATTATATATATATACATATATAAACAAGCATATATATGTGTGTGTGTGTGTGTATATATATATACAGCTCTTACCAGCCACTTATCTATCCCCAGTTTCTGCATTGACTACCAGATGAGGGATCGGAGGAACCAGTCAAAGGTTTTCTCCAAGTCAACAATAGCCAAGTACAGAGGTTTATCTTTGGTTAGGTATTTCTCCTGCAGTGGCCTTACCAAAATATAGCATCAGTGGTGCTTCTGCTTGGCACAAAACCAAACTGAATCCCATCTAGGCTAACTCTCTCCCTAGTTAGTTAGGCTCTGACCCTCTCTGTATATATATATAGATACCTACAGATATGTATATACAGATATATAGAGAGAAACAGACACAGACAGACAGACAGATGTGTATATACAATCATATATATAAATATATAATGACAGCAACTGAAAACCAAAAGAAGAAATGATTCACTATCACTAAAATGTGATAAATAGTGCCGTTAGCACTATTATAGCTAGAAATAAGAGTCAAAGAACTCTATAGCCACGAAAGCACATTTTCTATGTACTAACAGGGGAGACAACCTTCTCACCACAACTGAGAGGTATTAGGTTGGCAAACCAACTTTGCATGAAATTTAATACTCATCAGTAAGGTTTACATTGTGGGTGGTGAATTTAAATTCTACCCCATCAGTATATATATAGTGATTTTACCATAGGAATCAATGGCTGATTCTAAAAAATGGTAATGTGAAAATTATAAAATGATGAAGACAGCTAGACACAATTCAAAACCGAAAAGCTCCTTTATTGGCTTTTCTTTTTGTTTACCGGATGAGATAGACATGTCTGGCCATATTCTCCTTCAAAAGATAAATTACTTATTCAATAAATAAAATTCAATGAAATAAGTACCAGAATGAAATAAGTTTCAGTGTCACTATCATCCCCTAAAACCCCTAAACTGAGTGTCCCAGCATGGCTATAGTTCAGTAGCTAAAGTCAGTAAAAAATTACATGAATAAAATAAGCTTATGATTACCCTTCCAACAACAAACTTATAAGAAAAATTGCAATCATCATCATCGTTTAACGTCTGTTTTCCATGCTAGCATGTGTTGGACTGTTCGACCGGAGTCTGGGAAACCAGGAGGCTGCACCAGGCTCCAGTCTGATCTGGCAGTGTTTCTACAGCTGGATGCCCTTCCTAACACCAACCACTCCGTGTGCATGTTGGGTGCTTTTTATGTGCCATTGGTACAGGGGCCAGAGGAGGTTGGCAAATGGCCATGATCGGTTGGTGCTTTTACATGTCACCAACACGGATGCCAGTCAGGCGGCGCTGGCATCTGCCATGTTCAGACAGTGCTTCTTACGTGTCACCGGCATGGGTATCTTAACTACAATTTCCATTTGATTTTTATTTTGATGTTGGTGTTGACGTACTTGACTCAATAGGTCTCCTCAAGAACAGTGGGTCACTCTACGATCCAAGGTTAGCACAGCAGGCTGTCCTGCGAGCTACGAACTCACTTCATTTGTCGGGTCTACACAGTCACAGCATATCTCAGAGGTCTCAGTCTTCATCATTTCCTCTGTGAGGCCTTACGTGCCACTGGCACGGGTATCACAACTACAATATCCATATGAATCTTTAATTATAATACAAGAATACATTTAGATCTATTTAATCACATCTCATTTAATAATATGTTATTCACATTAAATTGAGAAACTCCAATTTAACTTTATGTATCAGTTGGTTACTCTTTCTCATAAATAGATGAAATTTTATTATTTTTGACTCAGTTTTCATATTTTATTCAAAAGTTTGATGAAAGTATTATCACCAAACAATTTTCATCCTGGACCTGATATTTCATTTATAATTTGTAGTTATTGTAAAGTTTTACTCTTTACTTCTTAGGTTTCAGTTTATTTTATTTTATTCTATTTCATTACTGGCTTCAGAGGATGTAGCTATCTAGCATCAAAGCTAGCAATAACACAGAACACATTCAAGTAAAACACATTCAAGTAAAAATTGCTCAAAAATAATAAGCCTAGAGAAAACTTTATACTGTGCAGATAATATAGCTAAATGATAAAATAAACTGTGAATAGAGTAATTTACTAAATAAAACTTTTGCTTAAGGTCACATTAAGTTAACTTGATCCTTGAATATTTTAAATCTTTAAGAGTAATTAGTTATCTAAAATGTTTCCATTTTAGTTTTTATATATTTTTTTTAGTATATATATAACTTTCAGTTAAATATTGTGCCTTAGGTTGAACAGGGTTAACTGGTTTGCCCCAAAGTAATTTTTAATACTATCAACTATATGTCTAAAGCTAAGGTGTTTCTGTGTATCTTTGAAATAATCTCAAGTAAATATTATCAAAAAGTATAGCTGGCATTTTAGATAATATAAACTACTGACAGAGTTCTGTCTGCTAGCTCAAGTTTATCAGCCTCTCCACTCACATTGCTATTAACTGAATCATTTTTAAGTACTAGTGTTATGATAACAAGTGTATTTCTTTCTTGCGGTTTAGATATGTTTATAAATACACAGAATCCAAATGTAATATTGCTCTATGTTAATCATTCATATCTTGGTTTTCTAAAATTTATAATTTGTTAGACCTTACATTAACATTTAATTTGGTTTATAATTATTGCTTCCAAGAATGTTACTTATTCATTGTTTATAAAATAATGTTAGAAGCCATCCTTGATAATAGACTTTTTAGCTATAAACAGAGTCTTTCAACGCTGTATAAATTCTTAGAATTCTAGATCAACTAAAACTTAAACAAAAAAAGAATTAGATTTAGAAATCAGCAACAACTATGAATAGAAATAATTATCCTTCATGAAATTTAAAACAAGACTGACATGGAGTTTTACATGTTGACATGTGCAATGTTCTTGTTTTGAATCAATTTGTTGTATCTAGTAAGTGCATCCAGCTTTTAACACAATTGCTTATTCAGTGCAGGTTTCACTGCAAGAACAACATGCAGTCTAAGCTTGGAATTCAGCGATTGGACTTGTAGCAAGTGGCCTTGACCTTATCTTCAAGATCACTTTACCTCACTTTTGTTTTGTCAAGATAAAAGTTTCTTTGAAATTCTTTTCTTTCAATAATCAGTAAACCGCTACGGTTATTTTTGAAAATTATATTGATATTTAATTCATTACAAATTATATGATTTTAAATTCATTGTGGCTTATTTATACATGGTTTCATGTATTGTTTATTCTTTCCCTATTTGCCACTACACATGATCTTCAAAAAAATTTTAGAATTACAGCTTTAATACAAGTGGCAAGAAATCTTCAGTAGTTTAGATCCAAAATTGTCTGATATTAACATTCAAAGGTATACTTACAAATGCACGTGAGCCATTAACACATTTCAAAGTAAGCATAGCAGAAAAACCAAAAAAGCAATTAAAGACAATATAAAAATAAACAATGTACAATGTTGTTGTAAACCAATCAAGCAAGGTTTCTATGTTAATTTAGAAAGCTACTCAGATTTCAAAAGGAAAACAAAGAATAATGTTAGATTACATGGAATAAAGATTGAATCCTACATCCAGATGTAAAGATAACAAAAATAAAATCAGTGGTTTAAATACTAAAGAGAAATAGACTAAAAGCTTCTTCATTTCTTTTGATCTGAAGATGACACTTACAACTAATGATAAATATCTAAGATGGTAGCTGCATTGTACATTACATTTCTTGCTAGTAGTAATCACCACAAAAGTGTTTATCATTCAGCAATGCTACCACATTTCAAACATCTTTGATGCCATCAGTTTGAAGCTATGTAAATGCCATATATAAACACTATAATTACCAGCCCTCAACTTCCTAATGCTCAGTTAAGATATATTATTTGAAAATAGAATGTTCATAAGTCATATATCAAATACATTTTATATATATATATATATATATATATATAATATATATATATATATATATATAATATATATATATATGCATGTATGTTCTCCAATGGTGTCTATTCAGATTTTACTTTTTATCATTAACAAAGCAGACATGCAAGGAATAAAATTAATATTTTTATGCAGTAATAACACTGCTAGATATGTTTACCATTACATACTGTATGAGTAGACTTCAGTAAAATATAGATTTTAAACCGTTTTTTGAGTCTGCTCCCACACTCAAACACATTCTCAATTTTCTGTAGATGTATGCCTGATAAATACATAATTACTATAAATCTCTTTCCGAGTTTATTTGTTTAGCTCAGGTGGCCAATGCCTTTCACTAAAACCTTCTAAATCTACTACCATTTTTGACAAAACTAGAACTCTTGCATTTTTACTCCTTGAAGTCTAACTGCTGTTAAAGAATGAACTTCAGAAAACCAACACTTATTATTACTAAGAATGTGGCAAATCAAATACACAGTCTCGTTATGTTAACCATAGCTTTACTTTATTCATCAAAGGTATCAATCATTTCCAAACCAGCTGTCAAGGTTATCATTATTTGAATAATCAGTGACAGGAACAAAAGAACAATTCAAGGGTTATTTTCTCAAATGTATTCATTATGGCATTACATTATAACTGTATATTACAATTCCCAACCAATAAATACTTTATTAATATTTTTTTAAAGAGGTTTTAAATAAAGTTTGGTGTGAATTATTAAATTTTTTCTTAATATGTTGTGATATTTCTTTGACAAAGACACATAACAATTGCAATTTACAATTCCTGTATTACCAATAACAAAAATGATTGATTTCTCTTGGCACATTAAACAGCTGTGATATTTAGTTATATTTTCTACATCTTTTATAAGAATATGTTAAGTGTGCTAAATTTATTCTTCATTTTGAGTGTGACCGTTCGTTACCATAGATTTGTTTGCATTGATCACAAACCAGGACAAAGCACCAATTGCTGCAAGCACATATTGGCTTATTACCTCTCCTTCAAAAGATCATTTATCTGACAGGATCATTCATCTCTCAACTTCTTACAACCTGCGGACAACTACTTACAAACTATTTATCACAATTTCAATTTTATTTCAACAACAAACATAATCTCACTATTTATAAATAAAATGATAGAACTGTGTTTTATCTATATACACTTAATTAATAAAATCAAACTCTAAGAGAAAGTTGTTAATTATAACTGAGAAATTATTAATTTATAATATTTGGATTTTACAGTTACTATTGCAAGGTTTCTTCAAATTTCATTTAAATAAAATATATGCAGTAAATTACAATTGACCACTTTTGTCCAGTTTATTCAGGGCTTGAGTGAAGCTTCTTTGAAGAAAATATATTCATTTATATTCTTTTACCTATAAAGTTTTCTGTTTTTTATTATTATTTGTTTAAAAGAATAAAATTGTATATGGACTATTCACTTCCCCTTCAATTAGTGTTCTTGCATCAGCCTTATACTTCAATCTATGCAGTTTCTTATATGATTAGTAATTATTTCCTTTGCCTTTAAGTCATAATTTCAGAGAAAAACATAAAATACAATGATTTCACTTACATGATTTATTCATAAATATGAAAATTAACTTGGCAGATATTATTAAAAAGCAGAATTTTTGTAAAATTATTTAAAATATCGATATAAAGTATTTCATTAATCAATAATACATTGTAGATTTGTCAATAGGTATTGTATTTTGATCTATAATCCGTCATATCTTAGAAACAATGATTATGTTGAAACAGAACATGGGAAAAAAGGTTGTTTTTAACAATGTTCTCCATTTTTAATATTTTATTTTATTACCAGTCTTGTCAAAAGTGATTGTTGTAAAAGTTGTTGTTTTAAAACTGCCAACCAAAGTCAACTAAAACAATTCCTGTTTTTTTTTCTCTATTTATTTGTTGTTGTAGTTGTTTTTTAAATGCATGCTAGTATTGATGAAAATTGTGGTTAAATCAGCCATCAATTCATATTGATATATCAGAGCAAATAATCCAATATCTGTTTGAAATACAAATATTAAATTCCCAAAGCAACAAAGCCATATCTCTTTGAAGAAATCAACATGCATTATTTATATTTAACAAAAGCAACTTGTTTTAATGCTCAAGTTGTTCTTTGGCCTATATATGCTAGAGGAACAAAAGTAATAACAACTGTCTTAACATACAGAAAGTAAATCAGAACAATGTTTTCATTTCTTTTAGTATTTTTTTTTTGTTTTATAATTTTTTTCTTCTCTAATTCAGTACAAGAATATCAGTTTTTGAATGGAAGCTTGTTTCATTCCTTCACCAACCACAAAGGCTGACAATATAATATTTAGTTATGAGAAATATGTCAATCAAGTACCTATGCATAAGATTGATGAATTTGATACACTTTGATATTGCTGATCTTCTATACTGCTTATGGCCAAAGTCAATATAAAATCTAATATCAATTGCAAGACATTAATAAATTGTTGACCAAATACACCATTAGATATCATGAGACAGCAGATTAGTTTCAGGGAAAATAGCCATCTTCCAACAAGAAGCAGCAGCTTTAATCCCATTTTACAATTGAAATCAAGTATGCAAACGTGTTTGTTTTCCATTCATGAAGTGGCAATGGAATAACAATAAAATCTTTCAATAGAATCTGTTTTACTACTCTTGTAGCTGAAGAACCTACCTCAGTCTCCAGTACTTGTATATCTGTGACAGCGCTTTGTTATTTTAGTTTTCTCTTCCACAGTAAACTGAGGTTGTATCAGTTAAAATCTGAACTACTTTGTTTTGCACATTTCTTCTTTTACCTTTTTCATAGAACTTAACTGCTTTCAATTTAAGTATATTTATCAAAGAATTTTCTTCTACATTTACTTTTCTCTGCAAAGCATTCTCTGAACAAGATTTCAGAGTGTTATTTTATTTATTAATTATATTATTTGTATCTTGAAGATATAACAGTAGAAACCAATCTAGTTCTCAAGGATAATTATTTGATGTGTCAAAAAAATAATTTTGTTCTTTTTAACATACACTCAGAAGGTAATATTTTTACTTGCACATTGATTAGACCACAATTTAAAATTTCTCATTCTGTATATTATTTTATTTTATACTGTTATAAAGTAACATTAAAATCAAGCCTAAATACTTATTTATTATCGATGGTATTGTGATGAATGAAGACAAATGATTGACTTTTCATGAACAGAGGTACCAAACACTGTGCTATTGACTACAAGAATGAATGAATAGGAGTTGTGCTATTCTTGTTTCGATACAGATATACAATTGTATATACATATTTGCTCATGAAGATATGCCTAAACATAGATATAAATACTACATATAGACACAGATGCACACACATATACATATTTATCATACATATGTGAGTGTGTGCATGTGTGTGAATACTGGCATGGTTGTGTAGTTTACTTCACAACCACTTGGTTTTGGGTTCAATCCCACCTCACAGCATCTTGGACAAATATCTTCTACTATAGTGCTGGGTAACCATTGTTCTGTGGGCAGATTTGGTAAATGAAAACTATGTACAAACCTCTGTGTGTGTAGGGTGGGTGTGCATGCGTGTGCATGTATGCATGCATGTGTGTGTGAGTGCATGCTTGTGTTTGTCTCTTGACAAGTGGTATGCTATCGTTTATGGGCCTATCTCTTAGTAGCTGAGCAAAAAGAATGATAGAATAAATACCAAATATTAAAATGCAAGTGCTGGTGGAGAGTTCATTGACTGAACACCTTCGGGTAAATAATGAAGTTTTTGATCAAGTGAGGAGATTAATCATCAAGTAATTGGCTCTTGTGTATTTCTGAGATGTGAAATTAAGTTGCTGGTTCTAATTGATTTATGAGAAGAGTAGATGCAAAAAGTGGAGTCGCAATGGCCCAGTGGTTAGGGCAGCAGACTCACAGTCGGAGGATCACGGTTTCGATTCCCAGAACAGTCGTTGTGTGTGTTTATTGAGCGAAAACACCTAAAGCTCCATCAGGGGATGATGGTGACCCCTGTTGAACTCTTTTACCCCAACTTTCTCTCACACTCTCTTCCTGTTTCTTGAGTAACGCTGCGATGGACTGGTGTCCCGTCCAGCTGGAGGAGAACAAATACGCCACAGAAACTGAGAAACCAGGCCCATGAGCCTGGCTAGGCTTGAAAAGGGCACATAAAGAAAAAGATACAAAAATCTAACTGCATGAGTGAATATATCAATAACAATAGAGGTCCATCTAAGGGAGTGAACAAACAAGAGGAAATAGTACTCAACATATTTCAAAGAAACTTAATGTGTTTGATAACATTCAGTTTGACACAGTGCCACATAAGTCAAAATTTCATGGGTATGTAGGACACATTCAGTTTGTTAGATGTTCAAAGAAAGAGTAGAGAGTTTGAAAGAAATTCAAAGCAGTTTCTAGGTGTTTAAGTTCTCTATTGGTCAGCTCAGGTTATATAGCTATAACGCTATAAAAGTGACATTGGTTATTTTTTTAGATCCATATATTATAGACAAGATGTTGGTACCACTTTGATGCTGAGTGTGGTATTTTCAAAACATCAATTTCTTGTATAGGGCGGTTAGGTAAGATGTTGAAGTCATTCAGTCATTCAGTAATCACTCAGCAGAGTAGGAACACATTAGTAACATTAGTCTTTACTTTTTAGATGCTATTAGGTTACAAATAAAGTTGCAAGTTCAACATTATAGACTATAGTCTATGTGAGCAGCAGGGATGTTATTCCTGCACATACTGATTAGGCTGCTGTAGCCAACAATAGGACAAATGAACTATTTTGTTGCTGCCACCAGAGGTACACCCCGTTAATGGACTTTAAATTTTTGACTGATGACAGTCCAGGTATACCATGCAAGACCTAGCTGATCCACCAAGAAGGGCAAAGTATATGATGCCTGCTTCCCATTTAAAGTACAACCTGCCCGTGTTGGTCACATGATATCAAATGTAATCTAACACCATGGGAAAGGTTACTTCATGTAAAGAGGATGCTGTCAATAATATGTTCTTGGTACACTGAGTAATGAAAGAGAAAAAGCTGGTCAGGGCCAGGTAGGAATGTAGTTTTGTGGTGGGGATGGAGTTAAGAAGGGAGGAGTGAATGGGGGTGTATGTGTAGGTCTGTATATATATATATCTATCTATCTGTCTGTCTGTCCATCCATCCGCCCGTCCGTATGGATGGATGAAAGAATGAATGCAAGCAAGTAAACACGTGAGATGAAGTACCGAAGGCTAATCTAAAAAATGCTGAACCTTACAAAGGAGATGACAGAGGGCTGAGATATGTGACACATTATTGTACTCAAGAAGACCTGCCCACCACAACAGAATTGAGATCCTAAAACCAAAGTGCCATGTAAAAAGCATTGGTGTGGGTGTTGGTGCCATGTATGAAGCACTGGTGCTGGTGCCATATAAAAACACTGGTGATGGTTTCATGTAAAAAGCACCCAGCACACCTGTGGCGTGTTTGGCGTTAGGAAGGGCATCGAGCCATAGAATCCAAGCCACAACAGACTGTGGGGCCTGGTGCAGCCCCTGGCCTTGCCAATTCCTGTCAAGCCATCTAACACATGCCAGCATGGAAAACAGATGTTAAATGTTGATGATAATGGTGACGATGATGATGATATATAGATGTGTGTGCATGCGCACACACACACACACACACACACACAAGCGCATACACTTAGGAATTGCAATGGAAAATGTCAAGCAATATAATTTGTTAAAATTTGAAAAAAATAGTTTTGAAAATTCTTTATATTGGAATCTAATCAAATATATATTATATTCATTAACAATGCTGTGCTGAAAATATGGACATCATTTATATTTTTTCTTATGTTATTTATTACCATATATATTCATATATAGAATGACAGTTATTTCTATATATTTGAGAGGGGTTTTTTTTGTAAAAGAACAAAAACGGAAAAAAAAATAATAAAAAGGAAAAGATAGAAACATAAAGTTACCATGGTTTGATTTATTCTTTTCCTAGAATTCACCTTTCTAGATTCAGTGATCTTTGATGAATTATAAACCTTGAACAGTAGTAGTAAATGTCAGATTACCTTGTAAGAAGAATACTTATTAACAGTCGTAACATTCTGTTGAAGATGCTCCATACAAAAATATTAATTACAAAAGAAGAAACATCATACATTGAAGAAGAAGTGTTTACTCTAAAAATTAAGTATTGGCTCTAATTATCTGTAATTTGGTTACTTTGCAATAAAAACAAATAGTAAATTATGGTTCTTGAATCCTATGGATGTGTCTAAGAATAGCAGAATATCAATATGCAGGTGAATCAGTAAATAAAAATTGAGTTCCCAACTAAGGATAACTATGATGATCTCCATGTATATCAAATTCAATCAATAAAGCACTGAAGTAACTATTTTTAACATTTTTGCTTTAGTGTATTGAATTCATAACTAATAATGTTTTTTTAATCCTGACATTTTTATTAAAGACATTTTAAATGTCTCTACTAAATTGATTATAATTAATTGCTTAGCATATTTATTGCCAGAAATAATTAGCATTGATTATGTAATTTGCATTATCACTACTGAAGGAGTGTGCTGAAAATTAACAAGCTTCATTACTAACAATTTAAAAGTTTGTATATTGAGTGACACAGAAGACAAAATATTTAAAATATAACACTACTATATACAACTATATATACTATGTTTCCAGTAAAACTGATTGAATATCAAATATGTTGAGTAACAGTTATAAGTGATATGAAAAATGTTCCAAAATGTTAGTATCTAAAATGTGTCTTAGAGATGATAAATGCTCAAAACAGCTAAATATTCTTGTATTTATTTTTAAAAACACTTGTGCTATTGCATATAATTCCATATGTCAATATATTCTTTAAAACTTGCTAGGTAGTATGTAGTTCTTGTATCCTTGATAGCAATTATTAAACAATTTCCTTTCCAATATAATATCTTGGGTTTAACTCCTTGGATTTGATTGTTGCATGAAATTTCATTTTGACATAAACGCTTACAAGTGAAAAATTTTATACACCAAGAGATTTATTGTTACCTTACTGATTATATGTTTTGAAGAAGAAAAGAGCTGCATTTTTTATGCCAATCTACTTGCTATGTGTGCAAGTCATGCATAGGAGAAATAACTTTTGATATGAACATCAGCTTCTAAATTGAATAAAGAGAATGCCAGCAACCAACTAGAAAATAAATTATATATGGAATTCCAAGGTGCAGTGATATTTCTATAAAATATTTCAGTATACTATAATAGATTCTATAACATGGAGAGAAAAGCTGCTTTAAAATAAGCTTTATGTCTCTGACTGTAGGATTATCAATACTTGTGCTAGCATGACAATGGCTTTCTCGAACAATACTTGTAGTCCTTTTATATCCTTAGATTTCTTTCCTTTTGAGTTGTAGTTAGAATATATTTTGGTTCATTTAAGACCTGCGGTGGATATTCGGTTTAGAACTATGAAAAGCTGTGTGCCTACTAAATTCTTATTTTGGGTTAAAACAGAGGAGCAATGCAATGATGCTTAACATACTTAGATATCATAAACAGCAGTCAATGTTTTTCTTTAGAACCCTTGAAACATTTAGTCATTTAGTTTAATGTCTAAATATAGAATTGCTACATGTATAAATTGCCAATATATAAAGATGCATGCATAGTTGTATCAGCACATGTTCTCAGTTCCATACACACAGCATGAATGCTACACTTACCATTATTCCCATTTATAACTGCATACATTCAAACACAATTATTCAATATTATTCCACCCACTTCTTTATGATTGCATACTTAACATCTTGCTGCTTTTTTTTTACATATTTTTTAATTATTTTTCTAAGGATAATCATTATTTCAATTTTACTTAAAGAATTTTTCTGTTTTCTGCAGTTTTTTTAATAATACTTACTCTACTTTTGCACTAAGAAATACCTCTGCTTTTCATTTCTGATTGTTTAATTAACTTCTGTAATATACCATTGTGGAGAGAAGTAACATTCCTTCTAGAGAAAAGAATTCCCTTAATACCATATTACCTCAGCATTGTGGTATTTGTATATACAATACTGAAGAGAATTCCTGATATATAACAAAAACCAGAGACAACACTGCAGCCAAATAAAATCTTTTGGATGCCATTGAGAAATACTACACACTTTATCATTTTTATGATTCCTCCATTGTTTTCTAAATACAAAGTTAAACTAATAATTATATTTCTAATGGATTTTATAAATTTAGTTCTATATTTGCAATGTTATACTGCTTCATCAAACACATACACATATCAAAACTAACATTCTTAAAAGAAAATGTCAGATAGATATCAAATTCATATTCTAATTTAAGAAAATTGATAAAAATTCTATGAAAAATGTTGGCTTCTATTTTTGCTAATCATTTATTGATTCAATGTCATTTATTTTCTGATGTGAAAGATGCAAAAAAGGATATGTTACAGATTTCTTTTTAAACTGATATACATTTTCTCAATCCTGCATCATGTTATGTTATTTTCAAAACAAACATTCAGTGAACAGAAAAAATAAAAATTGCTATAAAGAAATATATAAAAAAATAATGGAATAAAATCTATTTTTATTTCTATATTTTACCAAGATAACTTCATTAATTCCAAAGACAATTTTTTATCAGCCCAGATAAAATATCAAAGTTATTCCATAATGATTCCTACACTAGATGGTCATAAATTTTTGCTAGTTCATGTAAACCCATATTAATTATACTGGCATTCTGTTGGTTATGACGAGGGTTCCATTTGATCCAATCAACAGAACAGACTGCTTGTGAAATTAATGTGCAAATGACTGAGCATTCCACAAACATGTGTACCCTTAACATAGTTCTCAGGGAGATTCAGCATGACACAGAGTATGACAAGGCTGGTCCTTTGAAATACAGGTACAACTCTTTTTTTGCCAGCTAAGTGGAATAGAGCTACATGAAATAAAATGTCTTGTTCAAAGACACAACACACTGCTCGGAATCATACTCATGACCTTACAATTGTGAGCCGATTACCCTAACCACTAAGCCACACACCTTCATCCCATGTTAATTAAACAGTAAATACATGAAATCCTAACTTCAATATTTTTCTCATTATATGTATAAAATAACTGAAGAATTCAAAATTTTATTTGTATGCTTAATTTATTTCAAAAGTATAATTTTTAATACAAATGCTAAAGAGATTTATTTGTGCCTAAGAATTTGTAATTTTTAATGCTAAGATATAAAACAATGAAAATGTAAAATAATAATTGTAAGACAACCAATTTGATAAGAATAAAAGGAAAATAACTTCATGACTAGCATTAAGGAATTATACTATGAGCCTTGGTAGCTAGAAGTATTTAGCAATTTATAAACAAGTCCATACAGTGTACACTTTTCTAAATATAATGAAATTTAAAGATGATTAATGCTAGCACTTGGAAGCTACATACTAGAGGGGCAATTAAGTTGTAATTAGTCATGTTTTACATAATTACATATTTGGTATTTCTTATATGTAATCATGTGAGCACATAAAGGTTTGGTTTCTGTACTCATATCCACATACATAGGTAAAATACAACCCTCTGGCTTTCTTTAGCTCTCAAAATACAAGTAAGGTTAAAAGAAGGCACACACACACACACACACACAACACACACACACACACACACACACACACACACACACACACACATGTGCACATGCACGTATGTGTGTGTTTTACAGAAAATAAAGTAAATTTTGAATGCAGGATTGCTGTGAAAACAGCCTAACAAACTGGGTAAATCCCCCAAGAAGACAGAAAAAAGTTGCCAGAAGGTGGCTACAGAGAATCAAACCCTGTACCTCTCAGATACCAGCTGACTGCTGAGCACTTGGTATCATTAAGCTAAGCATCTTCTGTTCATAAAAAGCATTCTCATGTGTGTGTGATTGAATGCACTCAGCAAATGACAATCAATTCAGGTTTTTGTCTATTATTTTAATCACATTAAACTCTCTCTTGCACATTCACATGGGATCCTGTGCAGTCTGAAGTGGACTATAATATAATATAAGAGTACATCAATGATGAAAGACAAAAGAACATAGACTTGAACATGGTACTCCTTTACTTCATCCATTACATGTGTTTCAGTATTCAGTATATATTCAGTGCACCTTAGTCAAAACTTCACAAACATAAATGCATATCTGAGCATTTCATATGTTATTGTTTTAAGATTTTAGAACCATAGTGTTTGAATTATCAAACATGATTTAATGTCTGTGCAACTTTGAAAAATGTGGATCTCAGTCCTAAGCTTTTAATACATATATTTCATCTCCTGGTTCTGCCTCAAACGATGTTAGAATTCCCCATGATATGATCTGCTTGATGCACTTTTAATCAAGTGTCAGAAGACATGACACTCACTGAACAAAAACTTTCATCATGCTAAGTTCATTGTGCAAAATACTCTCAACTCTCTCACTGGATATGCTAAGAGCATTGGCTATTTGGTTTATAGTCAGTCACCTGTCATCCATAACATTTACAGGACATCCAAACATTGGGTCATCTTTAAAACTCTCCCTTGCCCTCCTAAATTCAGCTGCCCATTTTTGCACTGTTGATAAAGCTGGAGCATCATCCCTTAATGTAGCAACCATTAAATCTCCTTGGGGGCTAAGTCCTTTTTTCTGCAGGTACTGCAATGCCTAATCACCACAATACCAGATGTTATCCATTTTCAAGAGAAGTCAATTTTGAAGTCTTTGAACAATCAGATGTCAGTTTACCTGGAAAGAAACGATGTAGTTATTAATAAAAAGGGCTGAAATTAATGTATGCAATATTTCACAGCTCTAGTATCACTCCTTTACTAGTCAACACATGAACTATTGAGCTTATCCTTACAGTGAAGATCAATTTCAAGATTTTGAATCTCAATGAGATGACAAAAGATCAAGATGATTGGCAATATTCTGTGCTCAAGAAGATCTGTTTACCCCAGTAGAAATGAAATCCTAAAATCATACAATTTATGTCTATGCCCCATTCTCTGCTTGATAAACTTTGCCACACAACTCATCTTTCAAAAACCCATCCTCCTTTATCACTCTCCTAACAACAACACAACTCAGTTGCTGTAATTACATGACTTCCTTCTGTGCTATCAGTTATTTCTCTCTTGGAATTTGTTCCTTTTGTTTCTTTTTCTACATTCTCAGTGCCATTGCCATGAAAAAAAAAAGAAACAACAGCCAGTATACTCTTTACCATGGTTGGCATTAAAGAAGACACCCAAAACTAGGAACCATACTAAAGCAGACATTGGAGCTCAATGCAGTCCTCTGGTTTGTCAGATCCTGTCAAATATCCAATCCATGCCAACATGGAAGATAGATATTAAATGATAATGAAGATGATGATATTTTATGCACACACATGCATGCACGCACACAAACACACACACACACACACACACACACACACACATATATATATATGAGAGACAAAAATGAAGGGTTATTTGTTTTACTATAGTTCCATCAATATTCATGTTCATTTCTTTACATGTATAGCTACATGCATGTATATGTTTGCGTGAGTCTGTGTATGTATGTATGTGCATGTGCTGAGATAAAGCTCTCTGATATTTAAATTTAGTTCAGTATTTCTAATTCATAATGAGTTGTGCATAAAAAAAATATATTGTTTACTTAATAATTAGATGGCTAAAGTACAAATATGCAAATTTAGCTATTCACCATGATAACAACTCAATTACCAACTACTTTGTACAGCAGTTCAACATTCTATGTGATTGACTGGGGAAGGCAATTGGGTACATCTTCTCTTGGGAATGATCAACAAATCATGAAACAATCTGTCATGAGGCTCCACCCATCACTTTTTTCCTGCACATTGAAAGAATAGAAAGAAGATATTAACATTCTTACAGACTTTATTATCATAGCTGAGGTTTTCTTATGTGCACATACATATAAGTGTGATTATTTATATATATATATATATATATATTATGTGAAATAGAAAGATGAATAATCTTGTAGTAGATTAATCAAAAGTTTAACCGATACCTTGGTAGCAAAAATCACAGCAGTAAACAGCATGGTTGGTACAACCATATGGTGTTGCAACCGTGTGTTGGTGCGGATAATTGAAATTAAAATATTATTGGTGAATTGAAGAAATGGAGCTGAACCCAGATTGAACAGAAATCGTTTTATTTCATTCTACACGTGTTTCGAAAGGCACAATTTACCAAAATCTGATTGAATAATGGGACCATATTGTGTCTTTCTCTTCAGGAAGAAATAGGAAATCCGTTGGAAAAAACAAAAACAGAACAGAGGCGGAGCAAAACAAATCGAACTAGGCTCCTAAGAGCCCATGGCGAAACTGTTTATCAGTGTATGTTGAGAACCGGTGGCTGAAGAATTTAACGGGTCAGGCATCGGTCAATCATGTGGGTGAGGGTGTGTAGATGTTCTTTGTGACCGAGAATAAAGTTCTGACTATTTAAGGAATATTGGATGTTTTATAAGGGGCGAGAAAAAATCTACTTAGAGACGTGTGTGTGTATACTGTTCTATATATGTGACAGCCGAACGATCAAACGCACACACGTACACAAAAAATGTTTTCTACCCCTATGCCAGCACACACATATATAGAACAGTATACACCCACACGTCTCTAAGTAGATTTTTTCTCGCCCCTTATAAAACATCCAATATTCCTTAAATAGTCAGAACTTTATTCTCGGTCACAAAGAACATCTACACACCCTCACCCACATGATTGACCGATGCCTGACCCGTTAAATTCTTCAGCCACCGGTTCTCAACATACACTGATAAACAGTTTCGTCATGGGCTCTTAGGAGCCTAGTTCGATTTGTTTTGCTCCGCCTCTGTTCTGTTTTTGTTTTTTCCAACGGATTTCCTATTTCTTCCTGAAGAGAAAGACACAATATGGTCCCATTATTCAATCGGATTTTGGTAAATTGTGCCTTTCGAAACACGTGTAGAATGAAATAAAACGATTTCTGTTCAATCTGTGTTCAGCTCCATTTCTTCAATTCACCAATAATATATATATATATATATATATATATATATACACACACACACACACAAATATATGTATGTATGTATGTATGTATGTATGTGTGTGTATGTATATTTATATATATGTATGAGGGTGTATATATACTTATATCATCATCATCATTATCATCATCGTTGCTTAACATCTGCTTTCCATGCTGGCATGGGCTGGATGGTTTGACTGAGGGCTGGCAAGGCAGAAGACTGCACCAGACTCCAATCTGATCTGGCAAAGTTTCTACAGCTAGTTGCCTTTCATAATGCCAATCACTCCATGTGTGTAGTGGATGCTTTTTATGTGCCACCAGCATGAGGGCCACTCAGCCAGCACTGGCATTGACCATGCTCGAATGGTGCTTTTTATGCGGCACTGGCAACAATCACAGTTGAATAATGCTTTTTACATGCCACCGGCAAGGGTACCAATCAGGTAATACTTTCATCAGCCACGACACGACTTCACTTGCCTCAACACGTCTTCACAAGTGCAGTTTATTGCCCAATGATTGAAGGGTACTCTTAAATGAGCTGGTTATGCTGCACTGGCATAGGCCACTGTTATGGTCTCACTTGGCTTGCTGGGTTTTCTCAAGCACAGCATATCTCCAAAGGTCTCGGTCACTTGTCATCACCTCAGTGAGGCCCAACTTTTGAAGGTTGTACTTTACCACCTCATCTCAGGTCTTCTTGGGTCTACCTCTTCCACAAGTTCCCTCTACTGCTAAGGTGTGATACTTTTTCACACAGTTGTCCTCATCCATACACACCACAAGACCATACCAACGCAGTTGTCTCTCTTGCACACCACATCTGATACTTGTTATGTCCAACTTTTCTCTCAGGGTGCTTACACTCTGACATGTATGTTCACTGACATTACACATCTAGCGGAGCATACTAGCTTCATTCCTTGCAAGCTTATGCATGTCCTCAGCAATCACGACCCATGTTTCACTTCCATGTAGCATGGCTGTTGACACACATGCATCATACAGAATAAAGAATCAACACATGCATCATACAGTCTACTTGTTACTCTGAGCGAGAGGCCCTTTGTCACCAGCAGAGGTAGGAGTTCTCTGAACTTTGCCCAGGCTATTCTTATTCTAGCAGCTACACTCTTGGAGCATCCACCCCCACTACTGACCTGGTCTACCTAGGTAACAGAAGCTATCAAGTACTTGTAATTTTTCCCTTTGGAATCTGAGAGAAGCTGTTTACAGCACATTTTCAGTGCTTATTGCCCCTGAGCATTTGCCACACACAAAAACTATCTTCCCAGTTATCCCTCCTTTGATATTGCTGCACCTCTTATGTGTCCATAGCTTACACCAGGTACATCTTATGGAGTTTCTACTTACACCTTTCCTACAGATCAAGTAGGGCCATCTACCTGAAGGGATTTGTAGTTTGTCTGCCTTCCTACTTATTAAGACTTTGATTTTTGCTAGATTGACTCTAAATCCCTTTGATTCTAGACCTTGCTTCTACACCTGAAACTCCTCTAATTCAGATAGTGACTCAGCTATTAGAGCAAGGTCATCAGCATAGAGAAGCTCCCAGGGGCACCCTGTCTTGAATTCCTCTGTTATTGCCTGGAGGATTATGATGAATAAGAGGGGGCTGAGGACTGATCATTGGTGGACCCCTACCCGGAATTCTTCACCATACTCATTGCCAATCCTCACTTTACTGTCAGCATCCCTGTACATGTTTTGTACAGCTCTCACTAACCACTCATCTATCCCTAGTTTCCGCATTATATATACATACACACATGTATGTATGCACATATATATATATATATATATATATAAATATATGTGTATGTATGTATATGTGTGTGTGTATATAAAGGTGCATGATTCAGTGGTCAGAGCACCAGGCTCACAATTATGAAATAGTGGGTTTGAATCCTGGACCAGGCTGTGTGTTGTGCTCTTCAGCAAGACACCCTATTTCACTTTTGCTCCTGTTCACTCAGCCATAGAAATGAGTTGTGACGTCACTGGTGCCAAACTGTATCAGCCTTTGCCTTTCCCTTGGATAACATCATTGGCATGGAGAGCAGAGACTGGTATGCATGGGCGACTGCCAGTCTTCCATAAACAACCTTGCCCAGACTTGTGCCTTGGAAGAATTTTTTAGGTGCATTCCCATGGTCATCCACATTTAAAGGGGATCTTTATATATGTGTGTGTGTGTGTGTGTGTGTCTGTGTATATATATATATATATGTATACACTCACACACATATATATAAATATTGTGTGTGTGTCTATATATATGTATATATATAGACACACACACACATACATACAGTGATTCATTATCTTCATTGTTGAAGTCTCCAATTCTTTTTCATGCATGCATATGTTCACTGGGTCTTCACTGTGGCACATTGCCATCATTTTCTATGCTCCAATATACTTAGCGCTGACCATCTCTGCTTCTCTGTCTTCTTTTCCTGTGCTAAGAGTACTTTCCATAGAGGAAGAGCAATTTTACGCATGACAAATGTCCTCTATTTGTATCACACAGCCACAGCAGCAAACTTAATGTGTTTAATGGTCAACTTTGTTGGTTTACTTCCACTTTACTTTTCATTTTTCAATTTTTGATAAGTGTGTGTAGATGCATGTCAATGCTTAAGCAAAATGTGTGTGTATGCAACTATGTACATTTGTGTATGTCAGCATATATTCGTATAAGTTTATATTATTTAGTTTTTTTAGTTTTATGATTAAACTCGATCACTTTGATGAACAAATGATGATGTTCACATGCATTTTTCTTTGACTAGAATTGTTACATGTAAGCAAAATTAAAAACTAAAGATATTAGCTTTCTGAAACTGTTGAGAATAAATTAGAGAATAATAAATTAGTTACAAGTTGTCAAGACATGTTATTCTGATAAATTCTTAATAAGCAAATGCACAAAGAATACCTCTCAGATAGTTTGGTATAGAACATTTGATTCAAACATGTGTTTCAGCCACATTAAATTAGGAATTTAATAAAAGTGTCATAAGAATTCATCATCCTTTCAATTTCTTTCTTACCTATATTCATTTTCTTGTGTTCATCTGGAAAAAATGTAAATAAGAACCATTCTGTAATTGAGTGCTGGAACAGTTTAGCAATACTGAAATGAGAAATGTTTAGTCTGAACATTCATAGGCTGGTGTTTGAGAGTAAAGTATGAGAAAATAGGACAATTTATGTAGAATCATTTCTGAAGTTGAAGAATGAGGTAAAGAGGTTTGTGCAATATCTTAGGATTGGAGATAAGGCGAAAGAACAAGGAAAGAAAAATTAAATGCAGTGGGTGTGTTAGAACTGAAAAGTTTCTAAAACAGAGTCTGCTGTAGTAATTATAGACAGACAAGAAAGGACCCTGTGCAACTTAATCAATTCATCAAATAAGTTTAGATGATAAGAATCCGTTATATAACCTCTTCTTTGATATCATCATCATCATCATCGTCGTTTAATGTCTGCTTTCCATGCTGGCATGGGTTGGACAGTTTGACAGGAACTCACCAGGCAATAGCCTGCACCACACTTGTGTGTCTGTTTTGGCATGGTTTTTACAGATGGATGCCTTTCCTAACACCAGCCACCCATAATCATATGTGTAATAGATGCACATCTCTCAGCTCATGTATACATTTTGTAAGGCATATTTACACTTCATAAAATATAAGCAACTGTTTAAGGTAGGAAGTATTTAATCAGTTGTATTGTTTAAAGGTGGTTTTTATTGTTGCTTAACCTGGTCTGCTCTGACTAAGTAGCCCTAACATCAAAGTTATTACAGACATGACCATCCCAACTTTTTTCTGAAAACCCAGGACCACATTACCCAGCATGTTCCTCTTTGAAGATGAAAGGATGTACATAATATGCGGAAGATTTGGCTGTTGTTTCTAGCAAGTTGAGTGACCATGTAGGCGTCTTTTTGTTGACTTGTTTCTAATGCTGATCATTATGGAAGGTCATCAGAAATTCCATTGTCTAACATTTATAAAGCAGGTTAAGGCTTTAGCTGTGTTGTACATTCATGGATAGAGAAAGCGCAGCTCTGTATATATCCTAAATATCAGCAATGTTTGTACTTTACTGTTTAGTGTTTTTGAATGTCCTTTTGCCAAATGCTCGCAAGCTCTCTAATCATAGCAGTTGTGCATACCTAGTTGAAACTGTCAAGTCTGTGTATGAATGAAAGAGAGGAGCAGGTGGGTGTCAACCACATGACAGTATTAGCTTGTTTGTGTACATATACATGTGTATGTGTGTTTGTGTGCATGTGCACACATATGTGTGTGTGTTCAGAAGATATATTTAAATGTTAATTAGTGTAAGGAGTCCTTATGACATTACAAATCATAATCATAAATACTAGTTTGAATGCAAGAATACATAATGTTCATATTGACCTTTTATACATCCTTTACATCTTAATGAACATTTAGTAATGAATTAGGAATATGAAGATTAAGAAATAGAATGCAAGTTATTGAAGCACTCTTTTATTAGAGATTCTACTTTGATTGATTTTGATGTTAACTCTTCATCTCTTGTGTGACTGCATGGTTTCTATGTTAATAATTCTTGCCTTAATTTCTTTGTTTTATGTATATAGAAGTTGCTTTTGTTTATAAATCCAGTGTCTTAAAACCAGGTTCCTGCATATATCATGGAATGTCAGATTCTAGATTTATTGATTTTATGGCAAGAATACTAACATAGGATCTATTCATTTTTACCAAAGAATGATTCTCAATCTCCTTTTCCTTGAATATGAAAGTACAAGACTAAAGATTCTTTTTAGAATTGTGATTTAAGGAGTTAATAAGCTCAATAACTTTTTCAGAATATTGGTTTCCAATTATTGGCATGAAGTTAGCAATTTCAGAGGAGAGGGCAAGTCAATTACATTGACCCCAGTGCTCAGCTGGTATTTAATCAACCCTGAAAGGATGAATGGTAAAGTTGACCTCAGTGGAATTTGAACTCAGAAAGTAAAGATGGACGAAATGCAGCTAATCATTTTTCCCAGTGTGCTCATGATTCCGCCAGATCTCCACCTAACTTTTGGGAAAATATTTTTAAAACAAAAAGACTCATTTTGTAAATGTTCCTGGTTTTGCAATGTTGATGTTTTATGTTTGTTTCTTTTTTTTCTTCCATCTTACCTGTCTATATTTCTCTATTAAAACACGATGATGATGATGATGGTGGTGGTGATGATGATGATGATGTGCAGGAGGAGGAGGACAATGACAAATCAACTACGATGACAATGCTGTGAACATTGTCATGCAATTGCAACAGAATCTTTTAGAAGTTAGCAAGCTTTTTCATTGCTTTGCAATGATGAGTTCAACTTTTCCTCATGGATGTATGTTGTCACAGTGGCAAATACTATAGCTGAACTGCTCTAGTAGTGTCAATGCAAGCATTGTCAGACTGAGAAATGTACAGGTTAGTGCCTCCAATTATACTGATGCACCTATTCTCACCTATGGATGTTGACAGAATTTGGATGTTGTCCCATTATGTATCTGAAAATGAGTAAATACTTTGTATATAATCAATCAGTAAGTGAACCACAGAGATGCAATGAAAGATGCATAAACAACAAGCAAGATATGAGCCATGCTTAAAATGTTTCATAGTATTCTTTCTAATATAAGAGCAAGGCCTGAAATTTTGAAGGACAGGGCTAGTCAATTACATTAACCCCATTGCTTGCTCAATTGGTATCTAATTTATCGGCTGGCAGAATCGTTAGCACGCCGGGCGAAATGCTTAGCGGTATTTCGTCTGCCGCTACGTTCTGAGTTCAAATTCCGCCGAGATCGACTTTGCCTTTCATCCCTTCGGGGTCGATTAAATAAGTACCAGCTACGCACTGGGGTCGATATAATCGACTTAATCCGTTTGTCTGTCCTCTCTGTGTTTAGCCCCTTGTGGGTAGTATAGAAATAGGTATCTAATTTATCAACCCTCAAATGATGAAAGGCAAACTCAACCTCAGCAGAATTTGAACTCAGAACATAAAAACAAACGAAATACAGCTAAGCATTTTGCCCAATGTGCTAAGATTTCTTCCAGTTTACCACCTTGAAATGTATTGTAATGTCATGCTTCTTAAGTGACTAACATGTAAAATAAAGAGTTAAATATAATGTACTGTGAGTTGGGCCCAGTTCTTGCATGGTGCAATAATTATTGATATTGGAGAGACTATTATAGAGACTATTACTTATGTTACATAAAGACATTTATTTAACAAAATCTAAGCTTAGCTTAGATTTTTTGTTATGAGAGAAGAAACATTTGCTCTTAGAGAAGGAGATTAGAACTAGATCTAAAGAAACTGTGTATCTCAGGAATGGTTTGTGAAAATTGAAAGGCCTTAGCAGTTCTTATTTGAGAGCTACAAATATATTGCCATGAGATGTACAAAATATTTGTATATAATCTCAGAATGTTAGAACAGGATTGTCAGTAGAAGATTTTCAAGATGATTGATACATCATCAAGGATATTTGCTTATGTAATGTCTAGTATGACTGAAATATTTGTAACATTTAGTTGCAACATCTACTATTAAAGAAGCATTTATTAGGATGTAGCATCCCATTTATGCTAAGAATATTATAGAAGCATCTCATCAGAGTTTATCTTCAGTCATTATTTGCCCTCTACAAACTGCAAGATTGAATGGGAAGCTTAGGCTTAGTTTGACATGAATGGGATTCAATACATCATATACAGAGATATAGAACATTACCAATTGTTCCACTCATGACAAACTAGGCATATACTGCCCATAAAAGCTAGAAATTTGAAGTTTCTGAACATAAATGAAAATAAAATTTGCCAAAATATATTGAAAATATTCTTAGTGTAGTTAAGATCCCCCACATCCAGAAAAGAGTTTTATCAAATAAAAACCTTTGTTTAGAATCCAGCTTAAAAATCTATTACAATAACAGCATCTACCATACTGTAATAATATGTAGTTCATTGAGAATTTGGTTGGAAAAGCTCTTGCGCTCGTGGTTAGCTTGATATTATAAGTAAATTATTGTGCTTTAGCATGAATGAACAAGTGTTGAGAGAAGTGTAGAAATATACACAGGTATATACAGTAAGCAACAAAAGGCTACATAGCTGTTCAAATGAAACAAAACAAAGCAATTTTAAATATGTTAATGTGTTAATGATTATTGGATAGTGGTTTTGTGTGTGTACATATAAGCATGTATATATATATATATATCATGTGTGTATGCGTGTACACATGTGTATTTGCATACATATCCTTTTATATATTATATACACATACATTTGTATGTGTGAGAGTGTGTGTAATTGTATGTGTTTGTAGACATGGTTGAGAATGTGGATATATTAGCATGTTGCATATTTTTACAAAAATACCAAGGCAAAAGATTGTAAAGTCAAAATGAATGGTAATACTTGATCACTATTCTGTAATTATTGTAACCACCACCTAATAATTATAGTCATTATTCTTGTACTGGTTTTAGCAATTCTGATGTGACATTACTGAGGTACCATTATAAATTAGTGTACAAAATATTCTGCAAGAAATTTTCCCTTAAATAAAAACATATTTATTATCACAAATTCAATTTTCAACCATATAAATCAATTTTCTAAAGAATAGTGTTGCCTCCAGACAAGACACATAACTCTGCTTGACTCAAATACTATTCCTGTTTCTTGATTGAAAGGTCAGTCTGTAAAAGTAATTGCCTCAGCAATATAAAGAAAATGCCCAAATTTCAAAAAAAATATCCCAGACCAAATTAATATGGATAAATAAATGTAAATCATTAAAAAAAAAGAAGGAATCAGAAAAAAAAAACAATTATTTAAAGTTTTTTATGTAATCACTTTGGAAGAAAATACATACTAAAAGTAATAACCTACTATGAAATCTTAGCTATAAATTTACCCAAAAAGTACAGCTTATTCTGTTTAGAACTAAATAATCTGGCAATCAATGGAAATAGACAGACACTCTGTAGCCACACAAATAAGAAGTGCTTCTATTTTAAAGAAGTTTGTTTTGAAATTGATGACAAGAAATAAACGTTTTCTTCATTTCTCTCCTGTTATGGAATAATATATAAAAAAATTAATAATTAATAGGTTTTAGAGGCAAGAACTTTAACTACAATGATCTATCATTGGAGACTTATAAACGCATTTAATATTATAGTTTGTTCTTATGATACAATGATACTGCAATTCAAGTTATGGGGGTGGGAGTGGAGCAATTAGTCCATCATTTAAAAACATTGTTGCTTTATATGAGAGCAATGATGCTTTATTATTAAGAATAGCTACACTTAAAATAATCATAACACAGATGCACATATGTGCATGCACACATACACACACATATGTAATGTATATATGTTTTTATAATAAAATATATTTGGTGTACTTAATGAGAATACACCACAAGAAGAGGTAGTCAAAATGCTAGAAATAGCAACCAAATATCCTTCAGATCACACACTCTTTTATTATCTTAATGCAGGAAGAACATATTAGATAATGCTGTCCAAGAAACCCTCTGAAACAACGATATGGTCTTTGATGCAGTATCTTAGGTAGGTGTGCTTGATCACAGCTAATACCTATAATGTATACAAAATGAGCAGAAGAATATCATTAATATTCTAATGAAGTTGATGTAATTCAAGAATGATGAAATCATGTCTCACTTAAGAGCTCTCGATTCTCAAGCAAACACACTCACACACACATACACACATATCTGAGCTTGTATGATTGTGTATAGAAGAACATACTAATCAATGAAATTCCAACTAAGTCTGATTTTCATGTTTTATCATTTGCAATTTTTACAATTTTACAATATTGAAATAAACTAGTACTTTCACGCATTACTCAATCATCAGGTTTGTGTAGTGACAGTCATATTCCACAATTGACAACTGTGTATTTAGCTGTGACTATTATGGAACACAACTGTCACTACATAAACCTGGTGATTGTGTAATGCATGAAAGTACTAGGTTATTTCAATATTGTAAAATTGTAAAAACTGCAAATAATAAAACATGAAAATCAGACTAAGTTAGAATTTCATTGATTAATATATATATATATATAGATATATATATATACATACATACATTGTGTGTGTGTGTGTGTGTGTGTGTGTGTGTGTGTGTGTGTGATATCAGCAAGTTTGTTCATTTCCAGTGTTTCTTGGAAAACATGTCTAGCTATAGGAAAATATTACCTTGATAGGAAAAAAGGTGAGGTTTGACAACAGGAAGAGCATACAGACAGAAAATTGGCCTCAACAAATTCTGTCTGGCCCTGCAAGCCTGGAAGAGTGAATGTTAAATGACAAAGATAATGATGCTTGTGTACAGTCTGGTGCTTCATAAAGGCATCAGTGCTGGAGCTACGTAAAAGGCACTGGTGATGGCACCATATAAAAAGCACTGGTGTTGATGCCATGTAAAAAGCACTGGTGCATGTAAAGAGCACTGGTACTGGTGCCACGGAAAAAGCACTGGTGTTGGTGCCTCATAAAAAGCATTCAGTATGCTCTGTATGGTGCTTGGCATTAGGAAGGGCATCTGGGCATAGAAAGCACGCCAAAACTGACAATGGAGTCTGATGTGACCCTGACCATACCAGCTCCCATCAAACCATCCAATCCATGCCAGCAGTGAAAACTGGTCATATATAATAATAATGATGATGATGATGATATCTACTACATATGTGGAAAATCGGTGTGTGTTTGTTTATGGTGTTGTTAGCTAACCCCTCCTACATCGTTTTATTAATTTTGATGAAACTTGACATGTGAGCAGAACTCATATCTAGAAATCTCATGATATACTTAGATTGTTGAAAAATCGATAATATGGCCCCTGGTAGGGACCTTTATATCTACCTCATCTAACTAATTTTTTAAATACCCAAGGGAAATAACCTATAGCACCGGTACAATTTTTTTAAAACACTCAGGGGAAATAACCCATTTCATTGCTTATGCTTGATTACTTTGAATATTGATTTTTGTGTGTCCTATTTCTAATTTTTTGCATTCAATATCACTTTTATACTTTATTTGACAAGTGAGTAGAACTCATGTCTGGAAACCTTGAGACATACTTATATTGTTGAAAAAAATCGATAATAGGGCCCTTCCAATGGATCCTTCTATCTACTACATGTTACAAATATTTTATTTAAACAACCCAAGGGAAATAACCCATACCTACTGCAGATTTTAGCGAAGAGATCAATATTTGATTCTCACAATCAGCTGACCTAATTCTGCATTTCACTACTCAAAGTTTTGAACTGCTAAACATTATTACTGCACTTCCTTAATTTGAATTTTAAGTATTAAAGTCTTCATTCATGCATTTCCATACATACATACCTTTTTGAATCCCCATTACTCTGATAATTGTGCATTTTTACAGTTACATATTTTCCATGACAATAGATAAATTTTTCATTCCACAACATATTTGTAGTGGCTTCATGCAGGCATACCATTGATTCGATCTTCGATTGCCAAATTTCACTTAACACTTCAACAACGCTTTTCTCATGGTAAAACAATAGTTTTTCTGTGAATGACAGCAGTTATACATTTCCCAGATGCTTTCGCTAAGCAGAATGTCTTTGCCTCTCACCAACCTCTGACAACATCTCTCACCAACCTCAGAAAACCTCTCTTGCCAACCTCCAGCAATCTCTCTCTCCTCCAGCTGACAGTTTTTGTACTTTTTGGTGATGTAAAATACACCTTTTGTGGAAGTTATAATGAAATTGTTTTCTTATATCAGAGTAATAAGGCGTTTCAATAGAACATCTTTACCCCCAGGAATTACCAAGTACACCAGCTAGTATATATATATATATGAGTGTGTGCATGTATGTATATAGATATGTATGCATGTATGTATATATGTATGCATATATGTACATATATATATATATATATATATATATATATATATATACATACATTTATAAATAGAAATATAGCTAGGTAGATAGATAGATAGATAAGCATTACATATACACATGTACAAACACTAGTTTGTCAAACAAACTCATGCTGGTATGGAAGATGAGCACTATGTGATGATGATAATGATATATTATCGTACTCTGCTTGATAAATAATATGCAATCAAAAACTACATAGCACTTGGTATAAAGATGCACAATGATCTACTTTATCTTTAAAGTAATATGAGGTAATTTATTGTGTGAGTTACCAACAGTTTCAGTCTTGCTCTTCAGACTGTATGCATTAACATAGTGTCAAACATAAAGCATCTGTCAAGGGGAATAACTTGTCTTCAGAACTATGAGTTATTTCCCTTGACTAGGGATATAATTGTTAAGAAAGCACTGTTAAAGTTTGAAGAAAAAGTAAACTAAAAAATAAAATGGATGACAAAAGACATGAAGTTGAATGATGAAAGAATGAGAAAAGTCTGAGCTGAAGCAATATCATGTGTCTGTGCATACATGTGTCTCTAGCTATGCTAAGATGGTGTTTCTTTGTAGCATTATAGATGTTTTTGAAGGTGACTGCATTTTTCAAATATCTCTGATCTGGTCCTTAAATAGATCTTACCTTTGAATGTTTTTGAGGATTCTTCTTTTCACTTTTGTGCGTGGATCATACTGTTTTCTGTCTACTTCGTTGGGCCTGAATATTATCCAAAGCCTTATACTTTTATTTCCAGAGGTCATTCTTTCAGTCTTGCTCTTCAGACTGTATGCATGAACATGGTCATCTTTTGGTTTTGCTTTGATATGCTTATGAAATGTTTTTATTAATTCAAGTTCTACAGAGATAATTTTTGGCTCATACTCTGTATGAGCTGCAAAAATGTACGATTCTCAAATACATACATGCACACACACACACACACACACTTACACACACATGCAAACACATACACACACGTGCATGTACATGCACATACAAACATGCACACATGCACACACACATGCCTGCATACTCACACATATGCATGCACACATACTCACACACACATACAAACACGCACACTCTGTCTCTGTCTCTCTCTGTCTCTCTCTTTCTCTCTCTTTCTTTGCATTCCCACCATCAACAAACACAAACATGCGGATACATGAGTAATTATCTTCCATTAGTCATACTTGAGACACAGAAATTCAACCCCTGACAGACATGTTACACTACTTTGCTCTCAAAGAAATGTTAAAACTTTTTGATAAGATCTTGACAATATTAAAAGAATCATTAGAATGATAATTGTTGTGAACGTTGAAGCAGAGGTGGGGGTCATTAAACTGGAGTTTTGTTTAGAAAAAGGTTCCTAAGAGATATCAGTAGTAGACCGAAGTTAAGTGGATCAATCATGAATGGAAGCAAAAGTTTTGTTGTTGAATTTAGAGAGATTTATTTCATCCACTGCTTTATTTCATAATAATATGCAGTGCTTTTAGGAATACTACAAATATCAAATCTCCTAATTAGTATATTAGGAAATTAACTAAGCTCATTTTGTTTTTGTATATCTGATCACATGGTAAAGAGATTTAAAGCAGAAAGAAGCCAATTGTTAACGGTTGGCATAAAGTTAGTATTAGTAAAACTGTCAAGTTTGTTACCATAAGAAAATATAATGAATAATTAATTAACTTATTATGAAATAAGACTGTTCTTGCCTTTATTTGTTTTTTGGCTTACATTATCCAAAAGCCCCTCAACTAAAATAGGTTTTTTTTCTTTTTGTTGTTCGATATGCAGTTCTTTTTAATTTAAACTTATATCTACATGTTACATAAGTAATTGAAGATAGGATATCTCACTTTGTGAATAATTTGATATTTGTGATGCCAAATAAACTTGTGATTAACTTGACACTAAAATTCATTATTGACTATAATATTTTAGTTTCTTTACTCCACCATGTTCTTAAATTTCTTCCTCTTCCATCATAAACATCATACATATATTTATTTCAAAGATGAATATAAACCAATGTCTAGGTAATTTTGGTTTATGTCTAATATTTCGAACCAGAACCAACAAAAAGTACTTAATTTTACTTTTTATTTCAGACCTTTAACCACAGATCACTTACAAGTAGTCTATTCTTGCACATCAGTAAAATTTCCCCACACTCCAGTGATTTACTGACAAGTCAATAAAACGTTCATTAGTATCACTTGCAAAAACTGTTTTCCCCAGAATTTGATAATTTCTTTATGTGTACATCCATCCATTCATATACACACACACACACACACACATATATATATATATATTTATATTTATATAATATATATGCACATGGTTGTGTGGTAAGAGATTTGCTTCCTCCCAAACACATGATTCTCGGTTCAGTCCCACTGCATGGCACCCTGGGCAAGTGCCTTCTATTATAGCATTGGACCAACCAAAGCCTCGTGAGGGGATTTAGTTGAAAGAAACTGAAAGAAGCCCATCATGTGTGTGTCTTTGTGACTGTGTTTGTCCCTCACCACTGCTTGACAACCAGTACTGATGTGTTTAAATTTCCATAGCCTAGTTGTTCACCAACATATATGTATAGTATAGGTGCAGGAGTGACTGTATGGTAAGAAGCTTGCTTCCCAAACACATAGTTCTGGGTTCAATCCCACATGGCACCTTGGGCAAGTGTCTTCTACTATTGCCTCAGGCCGACCAAAGCCTTGTGTGTGGACTTGGTAGATGAAAACTGAAAGAAGCCCATCGTATATATATATATATATGTAAGTATAAATGCGTGTGATGTGTGTATGTATGTATGTATCACAACATATTTTATATGGGTTTTTTATGTGTTTTTACCACTAGTAAAGGAGAATGTTTTTACCGTTTTTTGTAGTCTATCCCAACAAAAGGACTCTAAACTATGCAATTAACACTTAGTTTGTCATCAATTTATATCAACCAGTTATTATTCATGTCATCATCTTAGATGTTCTAACTATTTTAACATGAAGGCGTAGGCTGAACAGCATTTAAGCCAGTCATATCTGGCCCAAATAGTCTGCCTATTTTCTGTTCACATTAGCTAGATCAGGTCACTTACACCTATTCTACGATGTCATTCCAAAAAATATTCTCAGATGATTGAAATTTTAAAGCTACAAGATAATAATACATGATTAATTCAAAATAATGCAAATAAATAAGCATTACATTTGACTGAGAAATCTGAATGCTAAAGAGTTAAAGAAGGAAACAGAACATTTCAAGACTAGTTCTAACTGTACAACATTTTTTTAATTATTGTCTGAGTTTTGTGGTGGTAAAATTATAAAAGTATAGCTAAGGAGATTCAGGACAAAGTAATCACCAAAAATATAATAAAATATTTCAGCAGCCACAAAGATGGTACAATTGCAGCTTCCTAAATATCTTCAGTTTGTAACTCATTCCAACTTCCATATCATTACCACTCATTAGCTTTTTCAAAATTAGTTTCCCTATCTTTTTCAAATATATTTTAAAATGCTGATGAAATCAAATAAATGGTGAAGATTTGCTTTGGCAAATACAAATTACCTGATAAATTGCTCTTAATGCAACAATATGACAATATATGTAATTACATATATATCTTATTTCTAATTCTCATTGAAATTTCTAAAGTTCATTTCGTTCTGTCATTGTTCATCCTCCATTGTCAAAGATAACAAGGACTCAGCATTGGCTGATCTAGTCTGGTGAGTCTGAAAGAGGTTAGCGAGGCATATCTGGGCTTTGAATCTTCTCTCACATTTAGGAAGGTGCATTACTCAGGGTAGTTGCAGAATGAATAGTTCTTCTTTTGCTTTCAGTGTCAATCAGACTGTATACCAATTGTCTCGGTTTTTGTCAAACAGCTCTCAGAAGTCAACTACAATGTGAAGGTCTTTAAGAACAACTTTAAGGCAGTCTGTGAACTGCTTCTTCTGTCTGCTTTCTTGATAGAGTTCACTACTAAGGAGATGCTCTAAGATGTGGTGATTTGGTTTAATCATTGGAGCATTAGACAAAATGCCTTGTGGTATTTAGTTTTGCACGTTTCATTATAAGTCAAAATCCTTTAAGGTAGGCTTTGCCTTTCATCCTTCTAAGATTGACAAAACAAAGTACAAGTGGAGAATTATGGTTTGATTGAATTGATTATATCCTCTCCATAAAACTTCTGATCTTGTACCAGTGTTGGAAATCAATATTAATTTTTATATGAACAGTGAGTTGACTGGAATAGTAGAATATAAAAAAATGAATGCTTGTAGTTTTTAATTCTGTTCTTTAGAGTAGTCCTTGACTTATTTCTTTTAGAACTGTTCCAAATATGTACTAATGAATAGCAATGGTTAGTACCAGTTATATACTGAAACCACTTTAATCATCTCTGATACAAATATTGATCTAGTTACTATTGCAGTAAAAAAATCAATATTTATAGTTAAAAAACCAGTGTTAATTAATGTAGCAAAGCTGGAAGTTTTATTTTATTGAAAAGTCTTATAGACTACCTATTTTATTGAATAATTCTTATCCAATTAATATATATTCTTACATTCTTTTTCATACATCACATCACAAAAACAGTTTTGATAGCCAATTTTCTATCAGTTCCTTCTTCATTCAATCACTGACATTTCAAAACATGAGCAAATAAAAATCAAGAATTTAATTTTTAAAAAATCCAAGAAAATCCAGCTTTCAGATAATTTTCAATCAACAATGAGTTAGTTATTAATGGTTCAAATTTTTATATGATATGATATGCACATTAATATGAAATAGAGTTCTACATAGATCTTTTCAATGATGTAGTAGGACAACTAAAGAATTGATTCCAGGCATGAGTAATTCATTAATTATGCTGTCCATTATGAAATGAATTTTATTTCTGATATTTATTGAAAATATATCTCATCTTGTTAATAGTAAATACTCCAAATTAAACCAGTAGTTTTTCTTCTTCTTTTCTTTTTTTTTCTTTTTGTTTTTTTAGCAGCAGTCTTATCTCTGCATATATTTATATAATTCTCTTACACCTGTATTTTGCATTTAAGTACATCATCAATGTACTCACTTCTACCAAAATCACCATCACCATCGTTATTCTGTTTCAGTTATCCACATCAATAACTGTCACACTCTAAAATATAGAGCCGTAAGAGTACAATATATATTTTAGGGTATGAATAACAGAAATGGAGCAAAGATCTTATAGTTTATATTTTCTAACTACCAGCCCTATCGAATTGATACATTTTTGCTTAGATTTAACAACACCGAATTTAACTATTTATATAAAGATAAACATCTAAAACCTTCATTTATGTTTAATAGGCTGTTAGTTGATCTCATCATATTTATGTGTACTATCTCAGAAAATATACAAATAGAAGGGCATTTTGAAAATACAAATTATTTCTTATTTTCATCTCAGAAACAGCAACAATGATGCCAGTAGCATATATATATTTTTGTTTTGTTTGTAATTAACTATAGTGTCTGTGCTTCAACGTAAGAAAATCATCATTAAATCGTAACTTATTTTGTATCTTAATTCTTTGTTATAGGCTATACTAGTAACTAACTGACCAACCAACCAACTCCTTTTCAATTCATTCTCATGTATTTTTAACATTCTTCTCTACCTATCTTCATATTTAGTTCCCAGTTCTCTATACACAGCTCTGTTGTCCAAGCCATTACCACCATATTTGGTGACAATCTTCATATAAATTTATAGCTTAAATGTGTAAATCATCATAAAGATGAATATATTCAAGTGATGTTCTCTCACCAGTGTTTCCTATCTAAAAAGTTTCAAGCAGCGAGATGTCAGAATATCATATAGTATTGTACATCCAGTGGTCTCTGTTTTATTTAAGTCAAATATTATCAAAGTAGTTATAGAATAATTGCCTTCACTAACAAAAGGTCTTTCTAAAGAATTTTAGATGAGCTCCTATTCTTGTAAAGCAATAAAATTTTGTGGTACATAGAATTAAAGTGGAGATAAATTTTCCAGAAATAAATTGTTGTAAAAGTGTTTTTATTATTTCATCAAATTATTTTAAATGCTGGAAATTTTCAGATTTTGAACATGCAAAATATCAACGTCATAAAATAATTGGTTGTGATAAGATGTGAAGGATACAGGGTCTTAGCATCATATCAGAGTATAGTCTTAAATGTATAACATAGAAAATGAATATGTACATAATAGACAATCAGCAAATGAGTGAAGAATCAGCCTATGTAGACTAACAAAGAACTACATGCACAGACACAACTGAATATGAGAAATGTTACAGCTCCAAGCCTGCTGTGACTAGCAGAACTATGATTTAACTCTGTGATTGTCCTTTGTATTATATGTGACACACAGGACATAGTTCCCTGGCATTCATGCATCACATATATTATAGATTCCAAATTGCTTTTCAACCACCTGAGTAACTTGCAACTTAGGAAAGAAAAGCTTTATATTACTCAGAAAGTTTTAAAATAGGTATAGATGTTTATGACAAACTTATTAACATGGACTGACAAACTTATTAAAATGGACTGACAAACTTATTAAAATGGACTGACGAAGGATTAAAAGTATTCAAACCATGCCCATTTCATTTTTTTTTTTGTACATCTTTTGTATGTTTAATACTAATGATAAATTGGATTAGTCATTAGTATATCAAATAAAATACCTTGTGGTATTTATTCTGGTACATTGCATTCTGGTTTCAGATATCATCAACATCAATTCTGTCTTTTATCCTTACTTGGTTGATAAATGAATTACCAATCCAGGGTAGTGGATTGGCAGAAATGTTAGAGCATCATGTGAAGTATTTTGTGATATTTGTTCTGGGTCTTTGCATCTCAGGTTCAAATCCTGCTATGGTCTAACTGGAAGGTAAATTTAAGCTGTAGCTGTTGCTAGGTTCAAAACCACCAACTGATACTTGAGTACCTTTAATGGAACCCAGCCTGCTAGAAGCACTCAGGCCTGGTCTCCAGTTCAAGGATATCTTCTTCATACTACAAGCTTCAGCTTATGGACACTGCTCTTCCATTCTAAATGATTTAAAAAAACATATTGTCCCATATCATATTGAGACTTGAGAGAGAATTGGCTGTTATTTCTAGCAGACCAAGTAACTACATGGAAGCTTCATCATTGATTGCAGTTGAGGGTGTGGTGTTGCTGGTTGTCGTAATAGTGATAGTAGTGATTGTGGTGGATATGGTTCATTGTTCTCATAGTCAGATGTAATAATAAAGTAGTAGAGATAGAGCAGTTAGGACTTCAACTTATTAGATGTCTTCTCTATGTAATTTTGACTTATGCTAACACTCCACAATCTGTCTTTAAATAACTCCCTATTGCTTTCAGTCCTCTGAGGAATGAATTAACGTCTTGCTGTCAGTTATATGCTATTCAGTATTTTGGCTCAACTTTCTTTACCAGCTTCAAATAATGGCTTCTGAATTTGTAATTAGAACAAAAGCAGTATTAGAATATTAAAACTAGAGATTAAGAAGTGGATGCCTTAGAACCTTTGGAGAATAGAAATTAAATTCACCATTAAATTTGTTAAATTCATCGCTTATCCCTGTACTGTTTTCACTTTGTTGATCAAAGAATATATATATATACACACACAAACATACACATACATACACACACATATATACATATAAATAAGACAGACACATACACACACACATATGTATGTACGTACATATGTACGTACCCACATACATACATTCATACTGGTAATTGTTCTATCTTTACAGATGATTGCCATCTCCTTGTGCTTCCTCATTGTCAATAGCATTTCTAACTTTTCATCCATGACCTCTCAGATGACTATTCACTCCCATTGCACATCTGCATGGTTTGAAGCATATGCAAAAGATAGAAGTTATAACCTACTCCACACTTCCAGCCTGTTAGATCTGCACACATCTCACTCTTCCATCAACATAGGACTTTCAGTGGATGTAATGATAAATGAGCTCACCCTAAAGAGACATCCGCACATCATTTGATTATAGAGATAAATGCTTGTACAATACAAGTACTACTCTCTGAGTTCCTGTGATTAGTACCTAGTGATAGGCTGAATCAAGATGACTAGTTATCACATGAAACTGCAGGTTTTACATCAAAGTGTTCCTCTCCTGGAAGAATGCTGTGACAACATTTAGGGGTCCATCACTCCTGGTGGTTTTTCTGCATACCCTGACACAATTCAAGGGTATTTCTGTATCCACGCACTCAGATGGATCATCTTCACAAATGCTACTTAACCCATAGCTGGGACCCTGACAGCTGCTACTACACAAGGTCAGAGTAATCCTGGTAGCAATAGTGGCTATGCTAGTTCCATAGTCATCAACACTCTGAAAGATGTGCACAGACATATAGGCAGAATAGTTGGTGGAGGTTCATTTTCCATAGGTTCACAAATGAGATTTGAGCCCAGCAAAAGAAAGGCATGGTCTATCACAAACTGCACACAAAAAGGTCATTGTGATTCACCTTCTTGATTGTAACATTCTTCCTGAAATCTCTTTTGAATCTTGCATGCCTTATCCTGGCCTCTTCAAATGCTTTCGTCTGACTCCACACTTTTGTCTGCCATCCAGCTCAATCTGAAGTAAGGGTTTCTATGTCCTCTGGATCCATTACAAGTGACTTCATAGTAGTCCTTATGCCATCCTTAAACATTTTTTTAGGTTTACGCTGATAGCATTTCTCCTCTACAAGTTCACCATAAAACAGTTGTTTGGACATGCATTCATCTGCCATTTGAACAATATGGCCACATATTCCTTAGAATTAGCCACAGAGCATTTCGATTAACAGTATTGACTGCTTTGCTTAAATCAACAAAGCAGTGGTATAGGGCAAGATTCTGTTCAATGCACTTTTCTTGCAATTGTCTGATAGTTAAGATACAATCAGCTGTGCCCCTAGAGGAATGAAAACCACACTGAGACTCAGACACTATGTTTGGAACTATAAAGGTATTTAAACATTCTAACAAAATGCAGGCAAGTACCTTTCCAACCACAGACAAAAGTGAAATCCCACAAAAATTACCACACAATCCTTGGCCCCAATTTATACAAGGAAACTAAAATGGCATCAATCCAATTTTGAGGCACTTTCTCAGTTCTCCAACAGTGACAAATTAATATATTCAAGAGTTCAAACATTTCGTCACCCTCGTATTTCAAAACCTCTACACAGATTCCATCAGACCCTGGAGACTTGTTATTCAGTTTATTTACAAGTAAATAAATGTCATTTAGAGTTGGTTCAAATGCCATCTCTTCTATAACTGGAAGGTGTTCGATTTTTATATCGTCCTCATGTCAGCGGATGATGGTCTATTCAAAAGTGCAGAAAAATGTTCTACCCAGCATTTATGAATAGAAACAGTGTCAGTCAGAAGCAAACGTTCATTTGCTGTTCTCACTGGAGCTATTGAAAAAGATTTGGGGTCATATACCTCCTTAACATAAGAGTACAAACCCTTGGCCTAATTTCTATCAGCTGCTTCTTGTGCCTCTTTTGCTCTATCACTGCACTATTCCTGTTTACTTTTCCTTAGAGCAGTCTGCACTTACCCGTTCAGCTTTCTGTAAGCTTCGTTTGAGTTGGGGTTTAAGGACTGAGAAAGAAGTGTATTGCCTAAGTTTTGTTTTTCTAAAAGTAGATCATGAATTTCTGCTGATCGATCTGAGAACCAGTCCCTGGACTTATGTGATTTAAATCCCAATGGTGAACTTGCAGCCTGAAATACTTTTGTTTTGAAATCTTCCCATAGATTTTTTTGTGTCAAGACTGAACATTTCACTTTTTGGGTACCTTAGGACCAGACTGTCGATTTTTAGGCATTATTGAAAAATTAATTTTTCCATGCACTAGACGATGGCCAGTCCAGCCCTCTGCTCCTCTCATAGCATGAGTGCTGGAAACATCTTTCATATCACATTTTCTGATCAAAATATAATCTATGTGATGCCTGTGCTTAGATCTTGGGTCTATCCAGGTGGTTTTATATTTATTTTTCTGCTTAAACAGAGTGTTTGTAACAACAAGATTATTCTCAGAACAAACCGTCAGAAGAGCTACTCCATTTTTATTACATTTTCCAATCTCATGTCAAGTAGTCATTTCCAACTCTTGCGTTGAAATCTCCCAATATGACCAGCTTGTCAGAAATTGGTACTTTCCTCAGTAATTGTGCTAGATCATCTTAAAACTGTCTTACAGTTTCATCAGAATGGGACATTGTTGGTGCATAAATACTGACAACAGTGAGAAACCTACCTTTTGTCAGTTTAATATGGCATGACATGGTTCACTTGGAAGCCCTGCAATGGAGGATAATAATGTATTCTTGAGAGCAAAACCAACACCAGATTCTCAATACTGACCCTTAGGTAGGCCTTTCCAAAAGATGGTGTATCCATAAGTAAGTTCATTTACTTGACCCTCACCATTGAAACAAGTTTCAGAGAGCACAACTATATCAAGGGAATATTTCTTGAGCTCATATGCAATAAGTGCAGTACACCTTTCTGGCCTCTTGTTGAAATTATCAAGAAGTGTGCACACATTCCAACAACCAAAATTCAAAGTATGTTTATTTTTACCTTTTCTTGACGATTGTTTGACCATAGTGACAGGATGATGACTGGGTCCAGCTTGTGATACACTAGGACACCTGCAGAGCCAGACCTGTTCCTCTGACATTCCCAAGCCTTTTTTGCCATTTACTGAATCTGTTTGAGACACTTTAGAGTAAGTTACAAGTGCAATTTTAGGTTTCTGCCAACCAATTCAATGATTTTACTAAGATTTGGAATACAGTAAGTACCTGTGCAGATGAATAATTTTCAGTGGGTGTAGCTTGCACTGCACTACCTTCACCTTTTGACCCAAGACGGCTTTTGCTGGTGTGACATGAAAATTGACAAAACCAGGAACTTCTAAGGCCTCAGGTTTTATTTTAGAGATTTCCTTCTCCTAGGTAGATTACCAGCCAAGATTAAAGAGCTTCTACCTTCCCATGAGGTAAGCTATCCCATTCCAGACACCAAACTGACACTCAAACACTCTATAAAGTGATCAAATATCAATCCAGTGACCGATGTGGAGTAGCTCATTCCTACATAAAAAAAAGTACGATATGTGATTTGCAAATATAAATAAGAATTAAATATAATATATAAATATAAAAAGTAAAAGATATGCAATTTATAAATATAAATAATATATATATAACAGTAAAAATATACATATATATGCATATAAGTAAAAAAGTAAAAGATATATACATATTTACAGGTATTTTGTTGGATGGCCATTGACTGCTCATAAGTTCCTCCACCCATTGACAGGTCTTATTTTTCATCCCGCAGGGTGTCTAGCAACACTCTCCTCGTCAAGCAAGCCTAGTGGGGTTGCCAGTTTAGTCGCTGATGACCCGACCATGCATTCCAGCATACATACATACATGCATGCATACATACAGACAGGCAGACAGTCAGACAGACAGACAGAAAGACAAGCAGACAGACAGACGGACAGACAGACATAGAATAAGTTCTTATGCACTGGAAAAATATATCCACAGAATTCAGGACTCCAAATATTTAACAGGATGTTAAATTCCAATATATATTTACTTTAATTCAATAGTTTCAAATTTCAATTTTATACAAATCATACTTGCTACCAGAAAGTATGATTTGTATAAAATTTGAAATTAGCTAAAAAAACAAATTTTCAGAGTAGAATATTTGGAAGAATAGAAAACATTCTCAATGATATTCCAAAAATTTCATTTGATCTATTTTACAGCTGTTTCTATGACCCACATGAAAATATTGTAAACTACATAATAATTACACAATTAATTGAAGTTGCTATATCAATTCAGGTAGCATAAATATATATATGTATGCACATGTGTGTGTGTGTGTGTGTGTGTGTGGTGTGTGTGTGAATGAGAGAGAATTTTTCTTTTCTTATGTTAGAAAATTTCATCATTTTCAATAAGAAGGTTTATTACAAACTTCAGTTTGGCAACATTTCATACATATCGGAAAACAATTATTCAACTTACTGGCTTTGGTGGCATATGTGAGAAGATTCTAGAGCATAGTTTAT
>NC_042999.1:122874045-122894045 GCF_006345805.1 Octopus sinensis
TTGGGTGAGTGCCTCAAACTCATTAAATTTTGGTTTCATTATCTTCAAATCTTGCAGACAGGTGAATCAAATTTTTTTTCTTTGTTACATATGCATAAATAATAAGCAGGGGAAATAACACTTGATGTCATTTTGTTGAAATATGAATTCATCTGAGAATATATTTATTGATTTAAATTTTATTTTAGTCTTGTGTGCACATAGGATATGCATCATCCCTCTGATGCCTTTTTTTTGCATCATTATTATGGCAGCAAGCTGACAGAATTGTTATCATGCTCGACAGAATGCTTAATGACATTTCTTCTAGATTTATGTTATGAGTTCAATTACCACTGAGGTCAACTTCACTTTCATCCTTTCAGGGTCAATAAAATAAGTGCTAGTTAAGCACTGGGGTTGATTTAATTGACTAGCCCTCTCGACCAAAATTTCAGACCTTGTGTCTGAAATTTATCATTATTATTATTATTATTTTAAATCTGCTTTTCTCTCTTGATATGGCTTAATCAATTTATTTTGCCTAGTGCTAATTAGAGAGGGTCTCAGCCATGGTATGTACCAGGGGACCCATCATTATTTAAAACAAGTACTGAGTTATAAAAAATTCAATTCTATATTATAAGTGGTAAGTATAGCTGTGTGTGTGTGTGTATATAAAAGTGAGTTGTCAAATATATATGTAAATGAAAACAGCCTTCTACATTCAGTGAGTTTTGTGATACTTGATAACACTCTTATTCCAGTTTACATACATTATTAGCAGTAGAGTCCAGCTTGGCTATCCCAGTCACATATATTTGGTAACTTCTTTTATTTCAATTACAATCTTAGATATTTTAAACTTTTTCCACCTATTATCATTCAGGTCTACTCACTTCCTTATCTATATATTTTGAAACAATTTTAATTTATAAATCATGTGAAAGTCATGCATTATAAATCTCTCCTTTTAATTATTTTCAAATGATAATTTTTATCAAAGTTGTTGAAATCATAATCTATGCACAGTGTGATTAAAGTTAGTCTAACCTATATATTTTTTATCCACTGATAATTTTATTTAATTTATCCAACAATTTTAGGATTAATATCTCTTCTTTCAATGAATGCTCAAATTATCTTTTCCTTTGAATACTCAAATTATCTCTCCAACTGTTGCAATTCTTGATATTTCCTCATGCATATTTTTGATAAATATAGTTAATTATTGGTCCCCATTAATTTTAATTGCTAAACTTTATGAACTGATGCATTTACTCATTTAATTTTCATTGTTCTTTATCCTAAATGTATATATATATTGACATTTTCAGCTCATATGAAAATGGAATTTAATTATTTCTAATCCTCAGATTGTCTATTTTACTACATCTCTCTTTTATATTTATCATATATTCTTCTGCAGAAAAATGTATAATTTGTTCTCACATAGAGTTAATTACACCTACCTACAAAGTATTTGTTCTTGCTGTGTTTTCACAACAATTCCTATAAGCATATAATATTCCAAATTTAACTTCACTAAACACCAATATCTCATTGCCTTAAATTGTAGACATTCCTTAATGTAATTTTGGGAGAATTGCTGAGGGGATTTCTCAGCAACTCCAATCTAGTATTACTGATCAAGGGACTAAAACATTTACCTTACTCAATATCTTTGTTAACTCTTCTTCTCCTTTAGTCCCAAAACACATCGACTATCTAACCTTTCAAATACAGTTGACAGAAAAATAATAAATTTCTAATGTAATTTCTACTATAGGAATTACCAAAGACTGTACAGCTGTTATTTCAATAAAAAGAACAAACGTCTTTGAATAATGAAAGAAAATCTTATTGGACCTAGTTAATAATATCTTTCTATCCAGTCATAATTCTCAGATATGGGGTTTTCAAGAATATGAAAAATATTTTCACCTCCATACACATACATCAGCTATACTTTCTTCTGTAGCTTCTCACTAGGATCAATCTATTGTTGTTGTCAGTTCAATCCACAGATGTAGTTCTTCAGCTGAACTGCTTGTTCAGAATTATTTCCTCTGCAGCCCTATCATTTAATGCACAATAGTTTTCTTTCAATGCTTATACTTTATAATTTGCTCATTATGAAACTATAACTAGTAAAATGAATATTCTACATACTCTGTACAAGCATAGCTATTGATTGCAGTGATATTGTTGTTAAAACTTACAGATACTGAAACTCTAACCTATATTTCCTTCTTATCAAATCTCATATGTCTGTTCAAAAGTATTTCCTTTAAAGTATAGAAACTGTTTAAATATGCCATATTTTAATGGGTTACTTCTCTGTCCCATTACCTTTTCAACAAATTTATATAATCTCAAATGTGTCCAAAATATACGAAAATGAAAACTTTCTGGCACAGTTCAAATATTCTTCCTTGTACAAGCATCAGTTACAGCTCTAAAATACCTGATTAATTAATTATACCTTTACTTTTGTCATACAACTGTAGCTTTTTCTTCTTGAAAACAAATTGTATACATATTAACAGAGCTTTTATGTCAAGACTCTGTAGTAGTTTTTGCCAAGGTTCATTGATGACAACTTAAGTAAAATACTTTACAATCTCAAACAAAATTTATAAATGAGCTCTCATTCCTGAGACTACATCAATAATCTCTTCTCAGTCATTTCCATCCATTGTCATGCACAGTTGACAACATATCTACTATTACTCTCTCCATCTACATTATATATAATCCTAACTTTAGTAGCACTCATCATATCTGTACATTTACAATTAAGATTAATTTTCAGTTCATTGGGTATTTAGGTTTTTTATGTAATAACATTTTAACAAGAATTTATGGGGTGGTGGGGAAATATGCCTACTTTTAGAAGCAGATATAATCAAATAAACTAACTTTAATATTCAACTGACACTTTTTTAATCTACTCTGTAGAAGTGAAAGTAGAGTTGACCCTGGTATTTGGACTCAGGGCATAAATACCACAAGCAATGATAACATATAAACATTATTCATCTTCAGAAAATATTTTATCTCTCATGAGGAATTTAAAGCTAAAACAGTGTGTTACACAGGCTAAGACTAATGAATACATCAACACAACAGTGAAGGAACTTCTATGTGATTATTCAAGCTGACAGGAATAGTTTTCCCTAATCAGCCCTTGCTATTTTTAAAAAAGGCATGTAGGATTACATAATCCCAAAGAAAAGACAGGATGACCATAGCTAGACTGTGTGAATAATAGGTTTGCTCAATCAGGGCTAACATGGGGCTGAACCACAACAACAGCAACTTCATTGTGAAATTTTCTTCAAAGTTGGCATTGTAATGATTGCAAATTTTTAGAAAGAGATTGAATTACCTTTTCAAAATCAAAAATATCCTTAAAATAATCAGAATCACAGATCATTTAGATGGTCAAGACACAATCTTCCATCAGATACTAACACCATAATTAAAATTCTTCAATCATCAATTTGTAACCAAAGAGAGTATGTAGATTTACTCTCTTACTCTTTTACTTGTTTCAGTCATTTGACTGCAGCCATGCTGGAGCACCGCCTTTTAGTCGAGCCAATCGACCCCAGGACTTATTCTTTGGAAGCCTAGTACTTATTCTATCGGTCTATTTTGCCAAACCCCTAAGTTACGGGGATGTAAACACATCACCATCGGTTGTCATGCAATGATGGGGGGACAAACACAGACACACACAACATATACACACACATACATATATATACATATATACGATGGTCTTCTTTCAGTTTCCGTCTACCAAATCCACTCACAAGGCTTTGGTTGGCTCGAGGCTATAGTAGAAGACACTTGCCCAAGGTACCACACAGTGGGAATGAACCCGGAATCATGTGGTTGGTAAGCATTCTACTTACCACACAGCCACTCCTGCACCTATAAATAAATGCGAGCTCACCAGGATTGATAAATATAATTTAAAAAGGAAGATATGGTACTTACACTTTTCTTATATTTGCTTTTGTATGTTTCTCTTACTCAGATTATAACTCCTTTTTATTCTTTTGGCCATTGGAATTGTAAAGAAACTTAAAGATAGGATATTGGATGATATCAATAGAAACATTTGCAGTGAAATAGTAACATTTCCTGTAGGAAATTTTCCACCAACAATTTAACTTTGTTAGAAAATTACTTGAGGAGACAATGGTAGGCATCAATCAGTTCTGTTATTGAGTTACAATCTTGTCTGTAGGTGAATGCATACTATCATGTTAAGTATGCCTCTTGAAACAATTATGATAAATAACGTTTCTATATCACACAATTAAACAGATTCTATGTTAATAGCAGCTGCACCTGTTATTTTTCACTAAGGAAAAAGTAGAAAATTAACAAATAAACTGAGTGTGCAAAGAAGCAGTATTAAATATCAATGATATTGTAGTTATGGACATGATACAAGTAGCAAGAATATGTCTCCAGCTTCATAAGTGAACAAATCAATAGAAATAATCTCTACACACTGTCAGAAGAATTTGTCTGTCAGTATATTATTATTGTCAAACCCTCAAGTTAGCTCTGAACAGTCTTATGATCAATGACATTCCAGCCATAACCATCTCATCATTATATTTTTTCTAAACTTAAAGATACATTGTCCAACAGGTCATTACTACCTTTAAGTTAAGTTGATTTGAAGGGAATTTGGCCTATATTCCTAGCCTGTTGTGCTATCATGCAAACACACCCTTGTTGACTCATTCAACACAATGTCTTTTTCTTTTCTATCTGGATTTTATTACCAATACTTTAACTAAATTTCCTGGCTTACAACTTTATCCATCAATAATACCTCCAATATCCACCCCTTTCAGCAGTCTATAGCTACTCAATATACACACTGACTTTACTAATCTTACTAAATTACCCTACTTTTCCAACCTCTCCACTCCAAGAAGTCTCAATTCCTTTCTTGAAATAAAATAAAAATAATTTGCCCTTATAAATAACATCAAGACATTACTGCTCACCTCTTTTGTATCTGGATATTTTCATGGCCTAACTCTTAAGTTTATATTTCATTGCTATTAAATCAATCTCATCGTTGTTTTTGTTATACAATTTACCATTTTATTAGAGAATCAATTTCTCTAATTCTCTAAACTTCTTCCCATTAAACCTTTTAATACAAGCACCTAGATTACTTTGGATTTGTGTTACTTCAAAGCTTACTTTTTTTTTAATAGACCTATTGATCTGTTATTGCACACACTATCATTTCACAATCTTCTATAAGTCTTGTAGTGACACCTTTTTCTATTTAGATTTTGTTTTTATTTAGGTGACTTTTCTAATGCACAGTTACAATTTCATTCTAAGGTATAAAATTAGCTCAGTTAAATTAGCTCGCAAATCTTATTTATTTTATCAAGCCTTGGGAAACTTATAAAAAAAAAGCAGCCTGAAGTTAGACTAGTAAGATCCTGATTTTAAATATAGTAAATCATTAATCTGTCTCTCAATCTCTATTAATTCCCAGGTTCTACTAAATTATATCTATAATGAATACAGACCACAATAACAACTGAGGTTGACATTCTAGTGTTAAATATCAGTTCTGTGTATTACTTTATGTATAATGAAAGAATTATCTTATTCTGAAGAAAAGTAGTAAGAGAGTAAATGCTTGCTTGATACATTAATGTTGACCAATTAGCCATTAGTAATGTGGGAGGGGACACATTTGTGGTAATTAGTATCAAAACAGATTCAATTATTCACTTATCCAGATGGAATTCAACAAATACCATTAAGAAATAGAAATTTCAATTCTCAATATGAAAAGCCTTTCTAGAACTTGGCTTTTCTCTTCATATCTACAATGAAAAGTATTTATCAAAATTATAACTTTGTTCTTTTTCATAATTTGGGTTGTTCAGATATCTGTGCACATATGTCAATACACATGTGAGGGACGTAATAAATGTTTGATGAATATATGTATGTAATGATTTAAAGCCAAATAGAAATTCTTCTGCAGCATTTCTCCTCTCTTTGATTTTGTGATGTTTTAACAATGTTGTTTACTTGATATCAGACATACTGCTGCCTATAAAAGTCAAATTTGGACAATAAAAGTAAAATTGTTACTCTAACAAGAGAAAAAGTTAATGTGTGTGTGTGAGTACATACATATACATTTCTTTCAAACTCCTGATAGTGCCCATAGATATTATTTTATCAGAATTTTATGGTATCAAATAGAGGGAAGGCATGCTTACCTATAATAAAATAGCAGTTTATGAAATTCATGTAGATTATTAATTATAGAAAACAAACAAACTCAACTCATTTCTAGCTCATCTCCATTTCATCAGAATGCTATCATAAAAATAACAGTTTATTTGTTTGTTAGGTCTCATAATAAAGTTAAACCAGGCCCAGAAAATATCAGATAATAAAATTTATTGGTAGACAATATCTCAAATCTGTTATTTTGTTTGCTTGTATACACATCAATTTCTCTGATTAGGAATATTGCTACCTGATAATACAACCCTACACTTTGTTAGAAAATATTCTAAAGATCAGTTATAAATTCCCTTTTATACTTAGATGCCAAAATGAAGTTGTCATAGAATTGATGATTATAAGGAGGAGGAGGAGGAAGAGGATGGATATTATGAATCATTTGAAGGCATAGCTGCTGCATTGTTAGTCATTTTAGAAATAGTTTCATAATGCTGTACAACTGGATCACAACGGTACATATTCTAAAATTGGAATGATACAGAGAAGATTAGCATAGCTCCTGTGCAAGGATGACATGCAAATTCGTGAAGTGTTCCATTTTTTTATAAACGTTCTGAGTTCAAATTCCGCTAAGGTCAACTTTGCCTTTCATCCTTTCAGGGTCGATAAATTAAGTACCAGTTACGCACTGGGGTTGATATAATCAACTTAATCCGTTTGTCCTCTCTGTTTAGCCCCTTGTGGGTAGTAAAGAAATAGATATTGAGAATATATTTTGTCTGGTTTTGAAAATAATATTTTGAATCAATAAAAAGAAGGGGTATTAGTTTGTTTGTTTGTTGGTTTCTGAAGTTTGAGATGAACAAGTATGTTATTTCATTGAATTTCTCAATCTTGTTAAATTTTAATTGATGCTGTAAATGTCCTCAGAAACACTTCTTTGTTTAAATTGTCCATTTGAACCCTTTGTAAGAATTATATCAGTACCACTACTGATGGAGTCACTGGAGAATCACTTAAGATCATTGCCTTTATAGAGTGTATCAATCTCTTGAAGTTCTAATGACATCAAAAGGATTAACAATGCATTTTCCTGTTATACAATGTTGCTGTATCTTATAGAATTGAACTTTACCACATCATTGTACTGTGTCTTGATCCAAGACACTTCACTAGCAATAACACTTCTGTCAGTATGTCAACATCCTATTAATTTGACAATATGACACCATTGTATTCTTTAACATGAAAATCTGAAATAACCATTATCATTGAGATGGTGTTTTTAAAATGTAGCCTCTCTGGAGTTTACAGAGTTTGTAATTTGAAAGCAAATATTTATGTTAATAGCCTTTTAGTGTTATATTACTTGTTCATTTATATTCACTTGTGATAGTATGAAATTACTGCAGGGTCTGTAATATATTTCTTTATGTTTCCAATTATTTCAGATATGAGATACATTGTATATGTCACACTATGTTGATAACAACTAATGAACATATATACTTCATGTAGTGTTTTTCATGGAAGCAAATTTTAATTAGAGGAGATTTCCAGCTTTTAATATCTGTGATGAACATTGATTTTTGAGACTGCAATATTCTGTGCTGCTCTTCCCTTAAAAGGCTTCAAAAAAAAAACACTGATTTACCCTAAGTTTAAAAGATCAAAATAGTGAGCTAGTTTTAGTGAATGAAATGTTATAGGAGCCAGTCAATATCAATCACATGCTTATATTTTTACATGTTACACATGTTGAAAGCTGGTTCAACAGTTCAAGGTGAGCAATTGCACTTATCAATATGCACTTTAAAGATTTTTAGATAACTACTGAAATTGATCATCTAGAAGACATCAAATTAAGTTACAAGGTTTCCAATAATTATTTCCATGCATGTATAGAGTTGATGAAGAAATAATCTAACTTGGGATTATTTTATTTCAACTTTGACAGTTCTTGTGCTATCATAGAAATCAAGCATTGGTTTCTATGCCCCTGTTTTTTCATGCTTATATTTTTTGTTGCAATTTGTTTCACTAATCTCAAGGATGGTATATTATTCCTATTGCTCATGACTAGACCAAACTATAAGCCAAAGACATACTAAATGTACAAAATAAGATAAAATATTTACATAAAAATAGGTATTATCTTATATTTTCACGTTCAACTAAAGTTTTGTTTTCACATTATAAACAGAACAGTGGAAAAAGTAATGAGATAAAATAACGGGAACTATGTTACTTCTAATGAAAACAGAAGCCATTAATCTTAACTAATATACAAATTTGATGAGGAGATGACATAGGACTGGGAGTTGTGGTGATTTGCTATATTTGAGAAAACATATTAGGCTAAATAAAATCATGGTCGCCCATACATACAGGCATGTCTTTTGCAGGTGCCAATGTCCGCAAGATTGCATTCATGTTAGTGCCACATAAGATGCACTCTTGCCAGTTCTGCATTAAGTGCACTTATGCTGGTGCCACATAATATGCACTTGTGTAAGCTTCCAACAAAGTCTGTAAAGTGGTTTGCATCAGGAAGTGCATCCAGCCATAGAACCATGCTGAAACAAACAACTGGAGTCTGGACAGCTCCCCAGCTGGCCAACTCTTGTCAAACCATCCTTCTTATGCCTGCATAGAAAATGGACATTAAATGAGGGAGAAGGAGGAGGAGGTGGTGGTGGTGGTGGTGGCGGCGGCGACGACGACAACGATTGGGATTTGAAGTTTAGGACTCTGTTTACCCAAAGATAGATTTTGTCATTCTGAGATACTGCTTGCTGTAATTCATTTTAAGCATAGTATTGTGCTGCAGATGTATTCAGTTGTTTTGAGAAGAATTCTGTAATTTTTTTTTTTTTATCATCCAAGATTATTTTTGATTCATACTTATTCTTTAATTACAATTCCTTTTCTATGTTTACCAAGTAACATATTACATTTGGGTACTATTTAAATATTCTACCGAAGAATTTCTTTTGAGAAAGAGAATAATTCTTCTTATTAATCAAGAAATAATTTATTGAAAATGTAGCTCTAATTTCCATCAGTTTTGGTGCGAGAAGGATATAGTTATTTTATTCAATACAATTACATTACAGTTACATTTTATATTCAGTAAAATCATCATCATCATCATCATCATTATCATCATCATCATCATCAACATCATCACCTTCATTTGATACTCATGTTCAATGTTGGTATGAGTTGGGTAGTTTGGCAGGATCCAATAGGCCCAAGGACTAATTATATTCCATTGTCTACTTTGGCATGGTTTCTATGGTTGGATGCCCTTCCCAACACCAGCCACTTGTATGTGCTGGGTGCTTTGTTTTCATGCCACCAATGCAAGTGTTGTTACCATGTAGTTTGAAAGACTATAACCCCAAGAGAGGCAGTTTTATCCTAGGAGGTGAGGGGATAAACTATGCAAGAAGGGCTGAAGTAGAGGAGCTAGACCTTTTAAACAGACTGTTCTCATTACTTATTCTCCTATTTGTGATGCTACTTGCTCCTTTGTTTAACATGTATGTATACTCTCAAGGTAAGAATTGCAGTTTACCTAGAGGGTATGAGTTCAATTCTTGAATCAGTAAATTTATTTATATACTTTAATTCAATGATAAAGAGCAAATAGCATCACAAATATGATAAAAACTAATACAAGAATATTCTGAACGTGAGAATAATTTAACCCTTGAATGTGATTAATTGGATTTAGTTCAAAATTCTAGAAATGTTACCAAATAAGAGTGTTACCTAAAGATGGCAGAAGGTAAAAATGGTCAAAACATGTAGCTATAGTAACTAAGATTAGGTTACTACTCCAAATAAGTCAGAGTGTAAGAATTTCTTATCTTGGAATTTCAGACAAAAGTTAAAGGTGCTTTGTTTGAATCCAATCAGAAATATTTTAGAATAAGTCACTTGATGATGATAAAGATCCAAACAAAATAAACATAGTGTAACTATATATACTATAAATACAATAAACTTTTCAAATAACCACCTCCTTAGGATTTGAGATGCCATCTTTGTAAATTTTCCATTGTCTCTCAAAAAAAAAAAATTTAATTATTATGACATAAATAAAATGGGGTACAGTAAATAAGAAATAGAGATACGATATGATGAACACTACTTTATTAACTGATGAATGTGAAAAAAGAAATTTTAGCAAAACACAAACAAAACATTAAAAAACAGCACTTTTGAAATAGCATAAACACAAAAACAAAATTATCAAACATTATAAATTTATATCACTAGAGAATTACATGAATATCTTAATAACAATTTTCAAAAATACCATTAGCTTGGATTTTTCCATTATTCTGATATTGTTATTGTGGAGGCTTAGTGCACACTATACACACTCTAAAGATGGGGTTTGATAGCTTAACAAATTATAGTCTTGTTAATAGCGTTTGTTATTTTTCCTTAGATTTTAAGTCTAACCATACAAATTTTTAGCCTGCTGCATTGAGTCAAAATCATCTTTCTTGTCAAAAATGACAGTAAGATTTTAGCTGGGAAAACTATAAAAGCATAGATGTGTGTGTGTGTGTGTGTTTGTGTGTGTGTGAGAGAGAGAGAGAGTGTGTGCGTGTGTGTGAGAGAGAGAGAGAGAGAGAGAGAGAGAGAAAGAGTATGTGTGTGTGTGTTTTGCTAGCTAGCTAGACAGGCAGATAGACAGATAGATTGATTGATTAAATTTGCTTTCATTAGCTTTCACATATTTTTCAAGTGATTCTATTTTTGCTACAAAGTATATGTGTATGTGTATCAATGGAAATTGCAGATGTGTTACCAGTGCCGGTGGCATGTAAGAGAACTTTCCGTTTCGCGACCGTTGCCAGCACCGCCCCGTTTCGTGTCCGTTGCCAGCCTCGCCTGGCCCTCGTGCCGGTGGCACATAAAAAGCACCATCCGTTCGTGGCCGTTTGCCAGCTCTGTCTGGCACCAGTGCGGGTGGCACGTAAAAAGCACCCACTACACTCACGGAGTGGTTGGCGTTAGGAAGGGCATCCAGCCGTAGAAACACTGCCAGATTTGACTGGGCCTGATGAAGCCTTCTGGCTTCACAGACCCCAGTAGAACCGTCCAACCCATGCTAGCATGGAAAACGGACGCTAAATGATGATGATGATGATGATGATACATAGATACATGTGTGTGTGTATGTGTGTGTATGTCAGTGTAAAAGTATATATCTATATATACATATATAAGTATATTTGTCAACATATTTCTGACAATGTCCTTTTTTTTTTAGAAGTATTTTCTGCTTACAATAAGTAAATTGCCCAGCTGTCTACTGTATGCATTAGATTTTGCTGTAACCAAAAATATATTACTTCCTCCTTAACAGTACCATTAACAATTAAGATGCTAATAGCAAATAGTGGACTAAATCAATTTCTTAGTTGAATAATGAATGACCAATACTTTTAAAACATACCTTCTCAGTGTTAATTTGAAGAAATTTCGCTTGTTCTCATTTACTACTAGAAAATTTCTAATATCTATAATAAATATTGAAGCATTAGCATTTCTCACATTCTCTTTTGCTGGAGAAATGCCATGTAGGCAATGAACAATGGACCTGTTGTATTTGTGATAGTTGCACTGTACTCATATATAGCAGCATGGTTCAAAATCAAACAACCTTCACCATATTCGTCAGCTTTTGTGTAAGTGCTTTTCTTCTTTTTTGCCTTGGGTTGGAAGGGTCTGTATATTTTTTAATTTTGCATAAATTTATCACAATGGTGTCCAAATGTCTATGGTTAGAACTAAAACTTTTCAAATGTATGTCTATCTCATATAGTATAGATGAGACAGAGATTAATGAAACTCTCTGCATTTGTTTAATCTCAGAGAATGGTCACTTTCATAATACTTTTAAAATTTAGGAACCCTGATCGTTAATTTATGTCATAATGCTGTTCATATTAAAATCTAGATTCTTTTGATTCAAGTCCATTTCCTTATATTAGGTTGTCAAGAAAGTCCTTGTGGTTTTTAACCTTTAAATTCAGATGCCCATATCTCGGCTCAAACAACACTTTATTAATTGAAATAAACACCATCAGAATCAACACACTTTTGCCAACGCAAAACAAGTTTATTTATGCCAATAGCATAAAATCCTGCGTTTTAGTGGTAATGAAGTCATTGAAGGTGTGTTTGGCATTGTCTTGGTTTTTGAAGCATTTCTCACACAGGAAGTTGTCGAGATGCTTGAAAAAGTGGTAGTCAGTAGGTGAGAGGTCTGGTGAGTATGGCAGATGAGGCAGGGTTTTGTTGCCCAATTCATTCAACTTCTGCAGGGTTAGTTGTGAGACATGCAGCTGAGTGTTGTCGTGGAGAAGAATTGGTCCTTTTCTATTGACCAATGCTGGCTGTTGTTGTCAGAGTTTCCTATGCATTTCATCCATTTGCTGACAGTACTTCTCTGCCATAATGGTTTCACATGGATCCCAAAAGTTGTGATGGATGAGACCAGCCGCATAACACCAAACAGTCACCATGACCTTCTTATGGTGCAACTTTGCCTTCAGGAAGTGCTGTGGAGCTTCGTCAGTGTCCAACCACTGAGCTGAGTGTTGCCGTTTGTCGTAAAAAATCTACTTTTCATCACAAGTCACAAGCCAGTCAAGAAACAGGTCATTCTTGTTGTGTAAAAGAAGGGAAGAGGACACTTCAAAACAGCATTCTTTTTGGTTGCTGTTCAATTTATGCAGCACTCTTTTCTCAAGTATTTTTATTTTTCCAATTTATTTCAAGTGGTTGGAAATTGTCAAATATGTTACGTCTAATTCAGAAGCAAGATCTTGAACTGTTGTGCGTGGATTGGCTTTGACTAAGGCTCTTAGTTGATTGTTGTCAACATCCGATGGCCAACCACTACGCTTATCATCTTCAAGACTCTTGTCACCTCTACAAAATTTCTTGAGCTACCATTGTACTGTACGTTCATTACTGGTTCCTGGGCTAAATGCATCGTTGATATTGTGAACAGTTTCAGCAGCTTTTTGCCCTAGCTTGAACTGGAATAAGAAAATTGTGCGAATTTGCTTTTTGTCCATGTTGTATTCAACATTGTGGAAAAAATGGCCTAATTATTCAAAAAGAAAAATAGTAACACAATTAGATAGAACGAAAAACGGGCTTTAAAATGATATATAAAGTCAAAGTAATTTAATAAAAATTAATTTGAAAACACATCATTTAAAACCAAAATTTAAAATTCTGCAAGAACTTTCTTGACAACCTAATATTTCCAGCTCATGTAGGTCTTGGGTTAATTCAGCAAAAGAATTTCTTTTTTCTTTCTCATATGATGGATGTTATAAAGGCTAACATAACTATTTAGGGAAAACCTATATATTTTCCAGTGTTCTTAGTTATATCAAGAGAAACTATTAAGTTCATTTGTTAGCTTTCATTCATTAACAACTGTAAAACCCAATATCCTGCCTCTGAAGTAATTTAATAATGAAGCATTTATTTTCAACTGTATAAATCCAATTCATTTTCATCTCTCAATATTATTCTCTCTTCTTTTTGTCCACCAGAAAAGTAACATTCTAACTAATCCGAGTCTTCACAATGTAAAACATTTTGAAAATACTTAATGCTTTGAATAGAAGACTAGTTATGTGGTTTAACCAATGGTATAATCTAAATAGATTAATCAAATAATTAATTACTTGATACTTCTAACTGCTTAAAGTAATGCCTTGTTTATGTTTGGAATTTTTAATCAATGGAATATTTTCATATCCACTTCATTTCTTAAATCTTTCTGATTTTAAAGTAAAGCTACAATCAAGCATTTGTGTATAAAACAATCTACTAAAACACAGGTATACACAAAATTCTTTGGCATTTCTCCTGTTTGTCTCTGTGAACATGACTTAAATAATTCTTCAAATTTAGGCATTTACATTATTTGTTGAAATAAATATTCATATGACTATATTGTCTTGATTGTTACTTATTTGTGTAGAACTTTTAACTCTCTGATATCTGAATACATGCAATGTAGAGGATAAATGCCAGTTTAAAAATTCCTTTTCATTAATTTCTATATTCTTGGTGTAAAATAACAAGCTTAACAGATCTTAGGCTAACAGTAATCTCCCAGCTTAAACTGAATTATCTAGGTACTTCAAGTTTGATTTATTCTATGCTCTCCTTAGGAATATATATCTTTATGGGAAAACTACTGTAACAGTCATGTATACTTAGTTAAGCAATTTATCATATTTATACTTAGTTCACTGGAATTGCAAATAATTTGGAATAATTATACCCATGAATGTTTTTCTCATTATGAATGAGAAAAACATTTTTATCCCCCCCAAAAAAACACAAGTTGAAAATGAAAAAATAAGTGATGAAATTTACTAAGGCTTGTCATACTGATATGCTAACCAACTTATCTTTTTACAGCAGAAGTTTGAAATGCAATAATAAAAGATAGATATAACATCACTAAATATATTCATTGTGCTGCATATTTTCCATAATAAATTTCAAAATAATAAATAAAACATGTAGTTTTCAATAAAAATATAAGTTGAAATTTTTGGCAAATTTACAGTAGAGAAAATATTAAGTACTCTCAAAGGTACCTCAGAGCTAAGTATTTACTTTCAAATGACGTAGTTTGGCATTATGTTTCATGCTATTAAAGTGCTCAAACATAGTCATCAAATGTGAAGAGAAAAGACCTGATATAATTCAATTTCACTTGCAATGCTAATATCTGGCAGAACATTCAATGAGTCTTCTATACTAAATATTGTACCATGTTTTAATTGTTCATAGAATCTGATACTGCAATATGGTGGAAGATCTTGACTTCAAAAACAGGAAAAAAAACACTTCTATTTTAGGTATTCACAATAAATACACCTACATAATTATTTTTTTTTCCTGTATGCAGAAGCTTGAGTTGACCTGAAGTGAATACTGTGGGCTTGAATTTTACACAAGTGTTGGTGTCACACAGCTGATGAAGCTGACCTATGATACCAGCTGTAACCATTCCATTTTTTCCTCAGACATATTGCATTTAGGACAACATTATCAATTGCCATTCCCTTTTTTACATTACTAGAATGCTGTTTGAAGGCAATTTAACTGCTGGTTCTTGTAGCTCAAACAAAAACATTGAGATTCCTTTATTGGTTTGAGAGATGCCAGTGTTTCTGCAAGTTGTAGATGTTGATGCATGAAAAGACATCAGATTGGTAGCACTTCAGCCAAACTTCATACAAAATAGTGTAAGCACTAACAAATGCACCCACAAAATCAGTACAAACATTGAGAGCTGATGGAGGACTAGGTTACATAAAGAGCTGAAAACTCATCTAACAGTTCATTCTAGTATGGACAAACCAGTTTTATTTATGACATATAATGGAGATTAGCTGAAAAACAAAGATGGAAAGGGTGTTTTTTTTATTAAGTTTTTACTTTGCTTCAAAAATTATATGAGAGACAATATTTTAGTAATGTCAACGTTTTAGTGAAATAATGTCTGAAATATACTGCTCAGCTCTGAATTACTCATGAATCTTAGGTGAATGTTAAAGAAATAAGTTGAGAGAAAGAGAGATGGGGAAAATAGCATGTGTGTGAGAGAAAGAGAGAGAGAAGAGAGAGAGAGAGAGAGAGAGAGAGAGAGAGAGAGAGAGAGAGAATGAGAGAGTGAGAACATAAAGTTTAATTGCAGCTCTGAAACTAGTATCATAAAAGGTATAACAGCAGTCTACAAGTAAACATTATAATTATCTTTCAAGAGAATGGTGAGTGTGCTGAAGGACTGAGCTCATAGCTAGCAACCAGTTCTGTTTAATAAGTATGACATATAAAATACACCACTGGACTCATCATCATCATCATCATCATCATCATCATCATCATCATCATCATCATCATCATCATCATCCTCGGATTGGATGGTTTGACAGGAGCTGGCCAGGCAGAAGACTGCACTAGACTTCTGTGTCTGTTATGGCATGGTTTTTATGGCTGAATGCCCTTCCTAACACCAACCACCCTGAAGAGTGGACTAAGTGCTTTGTACATGGCACCAGCACAGGTGAGGTCAGTTTTGGCATGAGTTTTTGCAGTTGGATGCCCTTCCAAATGCCAGTTCCCCCACAGAGTTGACTGAGTGCTTTTTATATAGCATCAGCACTGGTTGAGTCACCAAGAAATTTGCAAGACAAAGAACCTTTGAGAGGGAAGGTGGCATTGGAGGAGGTGATCTTGTGTCAGAAGATACAAAAGTTAAAGGGTGCTACTTTGGTATGCGATCTACGTAGCCAACATGATCCACAAGAGTTAAATTCTACTTTAGTATGTGATCTACATGTTTCATATATTTATTATGGATTAAGTAAAACATTCATAGATTTTTATACATATATTTAAAAAAATTAAAATGAAGCAGATTTGAAACTAGTTTACTAATTTTATGGGCGAATCATATAAAATATCTTGAACAAAATAAAAAATTAATTCTAAAATTTTGCATAGAGAAAGCTTGAAAATTACTCTGTTATTCAAATCAGTATAATGTAAAAATGGATACCAATAAACAGGTAAAATCACAGAAGGGAGCACAGGTTGGCTATGCTGGACTGAAGTATGTTGTTGATGTACCAGAGATAACTTTTCTTGTTGTAGATCACAATATAAAATGTAAATCACATACCAAAGCAGCTTCATGACACATAGATTGCATACCAAAGTGGCACAGTAAAAAGAATTATTCAGTAAAAGAAATTATTCTTTCTGAGAATAATTTTATTCATTTTACGCTGAATACACTAGAGAGGAGTGGTTTCTGGCAGTTGTAAAATTTAAGCTATTGCTGAGAGGATCCCAATGAAATGCACATACTAGACATTTTTATGCATCAGACCAATAACAAGGCCTAAACAAGAGAGGATAAAGGAAATCTAGCCATACACAATAGACATAACAAACACATGCATATATACACACACACACACACACACACACACACACACACACACACACACACACCACACACACACAAACACACACACAATAGAAATCTTTCAGTTTTTGCCTACCAAAACCATCCATAAGGCTTTGGGCAAACTAGGGCTATAGTTGAAGGCATTTTCTCAAGGTATCATACAGTGGGACTGAACCCAAAATCATGGTATTGGAAAGTGAGTTTCTTAACCATATGGCCTTGCTTATATATGTGTGTGTGTGTATATATATATATATATATATATATATGTAGGCACAGGCATGACTGTGTAGTAAGAAGCTTATTTCTCAATCACATCGTTCTGGGGTCAGACACACTGTGTGATACCTTAGGCAAGCGTCTTCTGCTGTAGCCTCAGGCTGACCAAAGCCTTCTTAGTGGGTTTGGTGGGGGGAAACTGAAAGAAGCCTGTTGTGTATATATATATATATATATAAATGTGTGCCTAAGCATGGCCACAGTCATGAGACTATAAAACAATTAAAGATAAAAGATATTTATATATAAATATATTCTTTTATTCTTTTACTTGTTTCAGTTAACAGGTAAAACATAACAAAGTAAAAGTTTTTTATTTTTCATTCCCTTCGAAATTGCTCTTAAATGTGATTTTGCTCATTTTGATTGCTTCTTCTAGCATATAAAGTTGCCTGTTAAAGGCTACTTCTCTTGTGTTTAAATGTACACTATTTTGTATTGAGAATATGCTGTCTATTGACTTTTTATACATGCTAGGCCACTGGTAGTGAAATTTCTAAAAAAAACACGCTATCCTATATATTTTATATATATATATATATATATATACACACACACACATGCATACACTCGCACGCACACACACACATTCATATATACAAACATACATACATACATAATATATGTTTAATTATAAAAGTGCTCCCCACATATTTTAGTTTAAAAGAAATAAAAGATGGCTGGTTTGATTATTTCCAATGATTTCAACTTCAGTATTAACCATGGTAGAGTTAAATGTGATATTTAAGAAAAACTAAGGTTTAATTAATACTTTTCTTTGGCTGAGCAAGCAAGGGTAATAACTCATTAGAATTCATCAGCAAGGGTATAACCTGTGACACAGGGGTAGTAATTAATTGGTTATTTAAAATTTTCTAATGAAAATATTAAAAGAAACAGGAAAGAGAAAAAATGGACTGGTGCTGGAAAATAAGATTAATTGGTAATTATAATTATGAAGGAGTACTTCCAAGACATTTAAAAACATGAAATTGTGGGTTTGATCATTTTCACTGTTTTTAACATTAGAAATAACTACAGCAGAATTAAATGCAATAATCAGAAAAAAATTAGGTTAGCTATGTTGTACATACATAAATACATCACACACACACACACATGCATTCATACATACATATAATAATAATAATGATATATTACAGAGATGTACTAGCATAGTAAGTGACCTGATCTGTGATCATGTGCTGGAACGAAAACAGTTGCAGTGTGGAAGGTGTTTATATGCCATTTAAGAAACACACAAAATCCGTTAGATTCACTTCAACATTTAAATTTAATTTATCAAAATATTTTTGTCGCTTTGAAACTGTGACCTGTTCACTGACAAAATTCCATTCATATATATGCATATATGGATACAGGACATCACCAACAGTGTAAACATGAAATACATAAACAACAAGAGAAAAAAAAATGAAAAACAGGACATCTTTCTCAATCATGCTCCACATATAGTAATTCATGAGATTGCAATCAGGAGAATTAGGAGGCCAGGAATTGGGGCTGGTGAAGACATAGAAATCCAGCAACCACTTCTGACTCTTTCTAGAGGTATGGCAAGGAACCAAATCCTGCCAGTATAGCATGTCATATATTTCCAAGCAGCCATGTTGACTCAAAATGCAACCTGGATGCTCTTTGAGAAAAAGTGAGAAAGAATGAGAAATAAGGCGATAAATGAATTAAGAGTTGTATCCCTTCTGCCAATTAGAATTGGAATTAACATGGTTGGTGTAAGTAATTCAATGGGTAAAGTTTGAGACTGCATGCTTAATTTGGGGAGGACCGCATGTTTAATTTGATGTTTTCTAGTTCAATAATAGGTGCTTACATTTAAAGAAAATTTCAGATCTAGAATTCAGTAGGTAAACATCATCCTCACCAGATTGGGCATGCAATCGCACAGTCATTAACTTTTCCCTGTTAAATTAATTACATCAACCATTTAACTTCCAATTCTAACAGGTCAAAAGACTGCAAGTTTTAATTCCTTTACCCCCTACTTCTTTTTTTCTTTTCTCTCATTCTACTTTTTTGCTTTTTACCTTTTTCCTCTCATCCTTTCTTATTCTCCTTCTCACTTTTACTCAAAGAACAGTCATGTTGTTCTCTGAGTCTGAATGATTGCTTGGAAATACATAGCATGTAATAGAAGCTCATCCAACCATCATATTTTCAGAGGTACGAAACTAATTGCCACTCAAATTTAAATCCTGTGTGTATTAAGTGATATTTATGTCTCTCAAAATGAAATACTTTTTTATTGATTCCACCAGTGATGGAACAGTACATTACACACACACACACACATACACTCACACACACACACTCACACACACACTCACTCACACACACACACACACATATGCCTTATAATGGGAAATTAAATAAATGTTCACATTGTCTGTCAAACAGT
>NC_042999.1:122899045-122906545 GCF_006345805.1 Octopus sinensis
TTTAAATCAGGAATTTGAATAGCATGCAAGATGCAGTGAGAAAAACACACATACGTGCACACACAAAAAATTGTGGTAGGAAAAATATGATTGCAAGCTTTAATCATTGCATTTTCATAATCTGTTGGTACTGATAAAGATCTTTGAGTAGGATCAAACTTCTTGCTTGATATTTTCTAGAAATGTTTTATTTGTTTGTACAGATTTGTCAGACAACAAAGCTTAAACTAAATGAATTGAGATATTTTCTTCTAACCCAGGCAGTATGTATAAATAATGAAATAAAGCCACTGATTTAAATGTTCTAGCTGCATACCATTGATTGTACTCCATCAAGAGATAAAGATTTTGTTTTATTGCAAAAATTAGAATACAACATCTCTTAGCCATTTGACAGTCTTGTAAAATCTTGTTTAAAATTTATACCATTTCAAAGCAGTAAGCATGGGAATATGGGGCCTTCCTCTTTTTTAAAACTTATTTTTTTTACATTCAGTCCATGCTTGGGAGTCCTGAAGACAAGGAGATATGGTACTGCAAAGATCAGAGGAAAGAATTTCAACCATGTTTCGTGGTCTGCTACCACAACGGCTCCTTTATAGGATCCAGTTAGCTCAAGACATCATCAGGAGGAACCATGTCCGGTTTCAATCAGTGAAGCTAATTCAGTGTCAGCTTGTCTCACCTAGTGATGTTATTTTCTGCCGGCATGTTATGACTTTCAAGCCATTTTTGGTCTTCCCACTTCAGCCATATATAGAAGCTGGCTTTTTCGACCGCCTCCTGTACTCTCCTTATTAGTTTACTCAGCTCCGAGCTAGAAAAAACAAATCTTCTTTTGAATAGTGTTGTCATTTTTCTTTCAATAAAGGATTAGAAAATAGCAGATGAATGAGCCTTTCAATAGTATAATAGATGAGTGAAAGGTGTTAGTGAATGAAATCTAGTCTGTAGATGTGCATAGAGGGAGTAGGAGAGGTGTGGCACAGTCATTGGCCTGACACAGAGAAGGAAATACATTAATCCCGGCTTTATTTCTTTTCCTCTCTCCATCTTTTAGCATCTCTCATCTACTACTTCTTGTCTATGTTTGCATTTTCATGTTATCTTACATTCCCTATTTGTCACTGCTAGTTACTCTGACATAGAGGTTTCTTTTTTGCCTATCATCTGAACCCCAAAGAAGGACTCTGTCCAAAACATCAGAAACTCCACCACCCACAGCAATATTAATTTACTCTTTCTGTTACTTATTCCAAATATTACAGGTTGTCCTGATGCTTCTTAAATATGTTGCAAGCATCACTGGAATGAACAATATTGTCTTTGGTGTTGATTCCCAGTTGACAATTGATTAAGGGATCAGACTCAGGCACCTTAGTTTGTACTCTATTTTCATTTTAACTCTGAATTTCATTTTCTCTGTCCATGCTACTTTACTTTTTTCCAATTATTATTTGTAATGCAATGCCATCTTTTCTCACAACCTTGTTTTCTTACTGGCAACAAGGACTCTCTCTCTCTATCCGACAAAATATCTATGTATCTGATCTGTCTATCTATCTATCTATCTATCTATCTGTCTGTCTGTCTGTCTGTATGTCTGTCTATCTATCTATCTATCTATCTATCTATCTATCTATCTATCTATCTATCTATCTATCTAATCTATCTGTCTGTCTGTCTATCTATCTATCTATCTCTTTGTCCATCACTGTCTTCCTTTCCTGTTACCCTCTCATTGTTTTTTATCAACTATAACCCTCCCCTTGCTCTCTCTCTCTCTCTCTCTCTCTCTCTCTCTGTACTACCACCAATTATGTTCAGCTTCTGAGTTTCCCTCCCCTTCTTTTTCTGTCCCCCTCTCTCTGTCTCCATTGTTTCAATATTACTTATTTCCTTTCACTCATCTATAACTATTCCCTGTATCTCTCCTTTTCTGCAAGACACTTCTGCTTTCCTCTTCCTCCAACACCCTTTCCTCTTTGATAAGCTCTTCTTTTGCTTCACCATGGCAACTACAATGTCTTTTTTGTCTGTCTTGGTTTGTTTTTTAAGGCTGCAAGGCTATCCACTTTCTTCCATGCATGATTTGCACAAATGTCCCATATTTATCGTCTGGGTCGAAAGACCATTTATATTATCTCCATTTCTTTTTTTTTTTTTTTTGTATTTTTGTATTTTTTCCATTTTGAATTTATTGTTACATTGTAAGACTATATATTTATATTACTCTGTTTGTTTTATTTTGTGCCTTTCCCATTCTTTGCACAATTCGTCTAAAAACTATTGTTTCAGTCAAAAGACTTCTTACATTCCCATTGTTTATATTTGCATTGTTTTGAATTTTTGCTGTTACCAAGCTTGTATGCCTGTCTTTTTTTCTTTCCTTGTCTTTTTTTTCAATTTTCATTCACACACATCTATACCATTGCAGCTTAGATATGTAGTGAGAGCTGCTAAATGAACAATATTGGCTTAGGCGCCAGAATTGTGACGATTTTCATTTGACAACTGATGAAGTGATCAAATTTGAGCTCATATAGGCGCAGGTATGGCTGTGTTGCAAGAAGCTTGCTTCTCAACCACATGGTTCCAGGTTCAGTTCCACCACATGGGACCTTGAGCAAGTGTCTTCTTCTATAGCCTCGGGCTGACCAAAGCCTTGTGACTGGATTTGGTAGACAGAAACTGAAAGAATCCCATCGCATATATGTATGTATATGAATATGTTTGTGCGTCTCTGTTTGTCCCCCACCATCACTTTACAACTGATGTTAGTTTGTTTACGTCACCGTAACTTAGTGGTTCAGCAAAAGATACCAATAGAATAAGTACTAGGCTTACAAAGAATAAGTCTTGGGGTCAATTTTTTCGACTAAAGGTGGTGCTCAAGCATGGCTGCAGTCACATTACTGAAACAAGTAAAGGAATAAAGAATCCATTTGTGCTATCATTCCACTTTCCTTGTAAATATCTTCTCCCTTTCCTAAGTATGTCTTACATTTAGCTTTGATCTTTGCTTTCCTCATTCTGCAGTCTTTCCATTCTTATCCCTTATCTTTTGTGTTTCTATATACAAAACTATTCCAGACTCATGTCACTGTTTTGGCAGGGATCTTGCACCAAACACTGATTTGGTTCATTGGTCTCTATAGCTTATTCCTTAAAAACTCCTAATTTTCCTCTGTGATACAATGTCATATCTTTTCCTTTATCTTGTTATATGTATTAGTACATCTCTGAACCTACTGCTAGTTATTTCAGTTTTTCAACTCTCATATTCTCCTTCTTTAGATTGCCACACCATGAAGTCAATAACTATTTATTTATGATTGTGATACATTCTTCACCTTGGATAGATTTAATATCCACAGTCAGCTGTACAAAGTCTATCTGGTTTCGATATTCATCCAATCAGCAGATGAGGAGATAGCTGGCTAGTGTCTTCAAACTGGTGTATAAATGGTAAGGACACTTGTGTCATAGAAAACCAGGAACCCTGATTCCACCTCATTTGGCATATCATAAACCATAGCCTCAGTGTACACCAGTGAAATTCTTGAAATGTTGGCTAACATGTTCATTAAAATTGCTAGTCATGATGATGAGACCTCTGTTGTTCATCATGAATGTATTCTGTAGAAGGTTCTCATAAAAGTGGTCCCTCTCTTTACCTACCACCCCTGACTGTTGTGCATAAGAATTAAATATTGTTGTTGACTAGCCTAAGCTTAATTATTCTATCACACACTCAGTTTGCCTCAATTTACTTATCTGTTCATTTCTCCACTCATTCCATCTCTGTTACCCATCTACAAAAATCTGTATCTTTTTTCCTTGACCATGGATAGTCTGGCTGAGGTTCTTTCCATATTCTTACACACAACATGCCTTTGTTCAAGTATCTTAAAACTCTTGTCCCAACAATGCGAATAGCGGCTGCTCTAAATTTGATGACCTGACAGGAAGAAGGAACAGTATTTTGAAAATGGATCCTCTGGTTGGCGTCTGCCTTCTGCATTTGAAAGGAAGAAAGAAGATTGTGCGATCGCTTGGCGGTGACCAGGAGGTTCTCACACATGTTTAGATAATTCTATTTTTCTTCAATTTGCCATTGTTTCCCACTCCCAAATGTAAGACTGTGCAACACAGATACAAAATGATTGTAGCATCAACCTAGGCATAGGAGTGGCTGTGTGGTAAGTAGCTTGCTTATCAACCACATGATTCCGGGTTTAGTCCCACTGCGTGGCACCTTGGGCAAGTGTCTTCTACTATATCCTCGGACTGACCAAAGCCTTGTGAGTGGATTTGGTAGACGGAAACTGAAAGAAGCCCTTCATATATATGTATGTATATATATATGTATGTGTCTGTATATATTTGTGCATCTGTGTCTGTTCCCCCACCATCGCTTGAAACCGATGCTGGTGTGTTTACGTCCCCGTAACTTAGTGGTTCAGCAAAAGGGGCCGATAGAATAAGTACTAGGCTTACAAAGAATAAGTCCTGGGGTCGATTTGCTCGACTAAAGGTGGTGCTCCAGCATGGCCACAGTCAAATGACTGAAACAAGTAAAAGAATAAGCACATATGAGCCTGAGGCTTAAAGTTGAAAGAGATACAACAGCAATATATACATAGTGGGTATACTAATACAGATATTGAAGTTGGAGATTGAGGTCCTTAGAAGCTATATAATGGTGACTATTACCAAGCGACCACATGATGAAAAGATTCTTAAAACATTGTCTGGGCAGGTTGGATAGGTGGGCACAAGTTTCTAAACTTTCATTCCTAAGGTGGATTTCTTAAGAGAAGTTACTGTAGAGCAATACTGGATTTCTTAACCACAAACACATGCATTCATACAATCATACATATATACATACATGTATGTGCATGTGGTGTGTGTATGTATGAAAGAGAGAGATACACTCACACACACACACACAAACATATATAGGTGAAAGCATGACTGTGTGATAAGAAGTTACTTCCATAATACATGGTTTCAGTTTCAGTCCCACTGAGGGTCTTTTATTGTAACCCCAGACTAGCCAAAGCCTTATTTGGTAGAGAAAAAGTGAAAAAACCCTGCCATATATATACATATACATACATACATACATACATACATATATATATATATATAACATTAAATAAAATAAGGGTAGAAATTGATATCAATAGCATATTTAAAATTCCGAAGATTAAAAATTATTTTACATACAAAATTTAGAGGATTGACCACTAAAAATGGACAGCCTATATGCTAGATATAGATGTCAAAATCGCCATTTTCCACATTCTTCATGGAAAATGGCGATTTTGATGTCTATATCTAGCATATAGGGTGTCCATTTTTAGTGGTCAATCCTCTAAAGTTTGTGTGTATATATATATGTATGTATGTATAACAACAAAAAATATGTATAGAGAAAATTACATCTTTATTATAGATCTTACCTTATAAAGCTTACAATTGTTTCTATTGCATTAACACACACACATACACACTTATGTGTGTAATGCATATATGTAAATTTCTCCATATGTTAGGTTTTATTTTTGTCAAATACTCTGAATTTCTCGAAATTCTGCCAAAAGATATTAACCTGTCTTGCATGAGGATTTAACGGGGATCTGTATTCTACTTATATTTACTGCTGTTTAGTGGTTGAATATTGTTAACCAAATTCTTTTAATATTGAGTGCTTTATTGATATCTGCCAAGATTTTTTTAACCACTTTTTCCTTATGTGTGTGTACATTTCTGGGTGTTACTATCTCTTTGCCTTCTCATCACACAATAGTTGTGAATATCACCACTGTGCAAGTGGTGTCCATCATTTCCAGTGTTCTGTGAAAACAAGTCTGGCCATGGGGAAATATTACCTGACTTAGAAACAGGTGAGTGTTAAGCATCAGGAGGAACATCCAGCCATAGAAAGTTCACCTCAACACAGTCTGTCCAACCCATGCCAGCATAGAAAAGTAAATGTTAAAGCAATGATGACGGTATGCATTGATATATATGCATATACACACACATGTACACACCTACATGTGTGTGTGTATGGAAATATTACATAATGTATATATAGTCTCATAACAGCCAATTTGTGTTAGCAAATGGTTTCATGCAGAAAAACCTTCCAAAATTGAAGAGGAAAATTAATAATCATTGGACATGGCTGAATGGAAATGTATACCTTGGACTCTTTTCTGCTGGAGACCTAAATTGCTACATCTGGTTTAGGGGTATCCTATGGAACCAATCAGAGAAAACAAAAAGAACAAGGTTGGCTCTTAACTCCACCAGAGTTATGTCCCTTGACAACTGTCCATTTCAGTTTTATGTATGTGAATGTGGAATGGAAAGAGGCTAAACATGTGATGTAGATGGTAACATGAGATAGAAAAAAAAGAGAGAAAGAGGCATGGGAGAGAGATGGGAAGAGAGTGAGAGGGATGTGTTGATGAGGTATTTTAAAGGGCATGGTTTTGATATTTATGAATTTGTATAAATTACTGTACCTGGGAAAATGAACACCTCTTAGTCAAGTTACTTGATGACCTCACAAGAGCTGGTCTTACAAAAGACAAAAATAACCTCCTCAGTGTACTGTGTAAATTGGATAACATTAGGGAGAACATCCAGTTGTAGAAACTCTACCAAATCAGATATTGGACTTCAACACAGTCCTTTGGCTTGTCAGAATCTGGTGAACTGTTCAACCCATTGAAGCATGGAAGACAGATTTTAAACGATGATGATGATGATAATGATTATATATACAGATCATCATCGACTTACAACCACAATTGGTTCTGACTGACTGGTCATAAGTCAATTTGGTCATAAGTCAGCCTATAGGCCTGCATAGCTTTGTTTTATATTTTAACATTCTTAAGGTACATTCTCAGGTAAAAGTCTTACACAGCCTTCTGTATTATACTATTATACTGGCATTAGACAAAAATTTCAGAGTCTCAAGCAGTCATCTTATAAACAAATACAAGGTTGCCTCAATATCTCCATGACAGGATAGTCATCCGACACAGTGGCAATCGATAACCAAACTTAGTGAAGCGTTTGTTAGCTGACATCATCCATAGACAGGTTAATTTCTAAGGAATTAAACCTATTAGATTTCAACTGGAATATTTATTATTGCTACTTGGAGTTGGCACACCAATTGTCATGAAGTCAATCGGTCATAACTTGAATAGGTCGTAAGTCAACGACGACCTGCATATATATATATATATATATATATATATATATAACAATTGCAGCGTGGAAGGTGTTTGTAAGCCATTTAAGAAACACACAAAAGCTGTACGATTCACTTCAACATTTAAGTTTAATTTGTCAAAATATTTTCGTCGATTTAAGACCTGTTCACTGACAAAAATCCATGCTGCATCTTACAAACACCTTCCATGCTGCAATTGTTTTCATTTCAGCACACGATCTCAGATCAAATCACTT
>NC_042999.1:122911545-122951545 GCF_006345805.1 Octopus sinensis
GGTACCAGTGCCGGTGGCACGTGGCACACAAGAAAACCATCCGAACGTGGCCGTAGCCAGTACCGCATCGACTGGCCTCCGTGCTGTGGCCACGTAACAAACACCATCCGATCGTGGCCGTTTGCCAGCCTCATCTGGCACCTGTGTCGGTGGCACATAAAAATACTATCCGAGCGTGGCCGTCTGCCAGCCTCGTCTGGCACCTGTGTCGGTGGCACATAAAATCACCCACTACACTCTCGGAGTGGTTGGCGTTAGGAAGGGCATCCAGCTGTAGAAATACTGCCAGATCTGACTGGACTGGTGCAGCTTTCGGGCTCCCCAGACCCCAGTTGAACCGTCCAACCCATGCTAGCATGGAAAGCGGACGTTAAATGATGATGATGATGATGATACACACACACACACACACACATACACATATATATATACATAAGAAATTACACAACCGGAACTGGGTGCCTATGCAACATCTTATGGGGTCACCAGAGCTTTCACATAATGTTTTTCTGTAGTGATAAAAGTGCTTAAATATACTTTTGCAGTCATTCAGACACTCATGTACAAAATACACTTAAATATAAATATCAATTACCAGAATATATTACAAAGCTCAGTAGGGTTGCACATTACAAGGGTAATTATAGGCAGACCTAACAACTGATTATTTGTGCTAATATTACAACATGGTATTATATACAATATCTCTCTCTCTGTCTCTCTGTCTCTCTGTCTCTCTGTCTCTCTCTCTCTCTCTCTCTCTCACACTCACACACATGCAGAAACAAACAGGTGTGGTATATATATATAACTGTATAATAATACATCATAATAATATTTTATTCTCCAATTTGAAGCAACAATTTTTAGATATGAACAAATGACTGAAAAATGATGACCTAACCCCAGCCAGAATCAAACCCACAAATCAATGTTAACATAATTATACAGTTATTATCATTATATTATGAGTCTTCCATAGTAGTTTTCTCTCTGTAACTTACAAAGCATTTTGAGTTTGTGGTAAGTAGCTTGCTTACCAGCCACATGGTTCTGGGTTCATTCCCACTGCATGGCATCTTGGGCAAGTGTCTTCTACTATAGCCTTGGTCTGACCATATCCTTGTGAGTGGATTTGGTAGATGGAAACTGAAAGAAGCCCATCGTATATATGTATATGTATACATATATGTGTGTGTCTGTGTTTGTCCCCCCCCCACATCGCTTGACAACCGATGCTGGTGTGTTTACGTCCCCGTAACTTAGCGGTTCGGCAAAAGAGACTGATAGAATAAGTACTAGGCTTACAAAGAATAAGTCCTGGTGTTGATTTGCTCGACTAAAGGGGGTGCTCCAGCATGGCCGCAGTTAAATGACTGAAACAAGTAAAAGAGTAAAAGAGAGAGTAAAGAGTATATATATATATATTCAACAAGATTCTTTCAGTTTCCATCTACCAAATCCACTTACAAGACTTTGGTCAGCCTGAGGTTATGGTAGAAGACAGTTACCCAAGGTGCTATGCAGTGGGGCTGAAACTGAAACCATGTGGCTGGAAAGCAAACTTCTTACCACACAACCACATCTATAGGTTTCATATAGATTTCTAAACATATACACGTAGATGAATATGAATAAATTTTTATGACAAAAACATATACACTGACGTTAGGAAGGGCATCCAGCCGTAGAAACATTGCCTGATCAGACTGGGCCTGGTGCAGCCTTCTGGCTTTCCAGACCCCAGTTGAACCGTCCAACCCATGCTAGCATGGAAAGCGGATGCTAAACGAAGATGATGATGATGATGACAGCTGGATTTAGTCAAATTATTAAGCATTTGAGTAGTCACTACTAACAAGTCTACAACTGATAGCCAAAACTAGTCTCGTCTAGTAATCTTAGAGATCCTCATGGGGTGGTTATCTCCTCTGTCATTGTATATATATATATATATATATATACATATATATATATATATGTATATGGTGCACTTCTTTCTGCATTAAAAGTTTTTTACTCTTATTTCTAGCAATATAGGTGCTTCACACCCTCTGTCACAATTAGTGATGATAACATTTTTCCTTTATGGTATTATATTGCACCTAGCTGTTTATATTAATTTGTAACAAACGTATTAGCATTTTGCTAAATCACCCATAAATTTTTATGATAAAAATATATATGCAGACAGCTGGATTAGCCACACCACTGAGTGTTTGAATAGTCATTACTGATCAGCTTGCAACTGATACTGAAGCTAGTCTAGTCTAGTGATCCTAGAGATACCCACAGGGCAGTTATCTCCCCTGTCAGTGTATGTGTGTGTGTGTGTGTGGTGTGTGTGTGTATATATATATATATGTACACACCTACATATATATATGTATATATACATGCATATATGGGTACAGAACATCAAAAAAATGTAGACACAATGTTTTCTATGTTTTTGTTTTTATGTTTTCATTCTAATTGTGTCTACGTTTTTTTTTTTATGCCCTGTACCCATATATTCCTGTATATATACATATATATGTAGGAATGTACATATATGCATATATTTATATATTATTTATATTATTATATGATGGAATGCCACACATCCTTTTGCAAGTTTTACATATATATATATATATGTGTGTGTGTGTGTGTGTTTATGTAAAAAATACAAACTGGGACAAGAACGCAAAACATTTAGAAGACGATACAAAAAACATGGACAGGACATTCAAAGCCTTCAATCTTCAGTCAAGAATCGGATCATCCTCGCAATTTCAGCTGATTAATCTTGAGATCGCTCCGATCCGGCCAGCCCCAAGGAAAAACTAAGCTACGAGCATTAGATTTCTTGGAAAAAGGATTGAATGTATATATTTGTGTGTATGTGTATATATATATATATATATACATATATATATATAGAACGGGAAGCTTTACGAAAATAAACAAAAGACGAAGGCAGGTGGAGTACAAACAAACAATTGTATTAGTATGGCGCTCAGGAATAGAAATAAAACAAGTCTTTTACATTTCGAGCCTACGCTCTTCAACAGAAAGATACACAGAAAAAAAACACGGAGAGAAACAAGGAGAGAAAAAAAATGTGTGCAGGAGCTAATGATTCAACATATATATATGTGTGTGTGTGTGTGTGTGTGTGTGTGTGTATCACCATTAAGTGTTTTTAACTTTTATTTATTGCAATATAGGTGTTTTGGCATGCTCAGTTACAATAAGTGATGATAAAATTTTTCCTATATGAATGTACGTATGCATACATGTATATGGATGAACATGGGTGTGAGTAGGAGTGGGTATGTTTGTGTGTTTGGATATGTATATATGTATGCTTGTGTATGTAGATAGGTATGTGTGTGTGTGTGTGCAAATGTATGTGTACTGTATATACATATGTGTATGTCTGTTATGTGTACTTGTATATATGCATAAGCATATGTATATATATATATATGTGTGTGTGTGTGTATAAGTGTCTCTATATAAATGCATAGATTTATATGTATATTGCAGTATATAGGATTTTAATGCACAAATATACAAGAATTTATGCTTCCTGAGTGCTTGCTCATATTTACAGGTAGGTTAGCAAGTATACCTTTCTTAGATTGCATTTATTTAAGGATTTATTCTAACTTATTGATTATCTATTTCATTGATTTAATTAGGTATCTTTTTCTGCATATTATTTCGTTTATTCAGTTACCCACCTATTTATTTAGTTATATATATTTACATATTTATGACACAAGTAAGTGTATATTTATTCTAAGTATGTGTGTATTAACTTGACATGAAATGAAATTGTTTGTTTATTCTATCTGCCTCTAATTCTTTGACAGTGTATTTCATGGAGAAATTGATAAGAATTAGATTTATTCTTTAACATTTGAAACCACCAAAAAATATACCGGAATATGTTAACACAGTTTAGAAATCAAAAATATTGAGTTATACAAGAGATAGTGAATTAGCAAAAGTGGAATTTCTTTGCCAAACATGAAATCTGTAAATTCCAATTATTTGCTCTGTAGTTAACTTGCATTTGGTTTCTGTAGTTAATTTGCATTTGATTTCTGGTTTCCTTTATCTTTTCACTCAGCAGCTGTGTAATTCAGAAATCTGCTCCCCAGCCACAGGGTTCTAGGTTCAGTTTTACTGCATGGCATCTTGGGCAAGTGTCTCTTTTTGATAGCCCTGGGACCAAAGCCTTCTTAGTGAATTTGGTAGACGGAAACCAAAACAAGCTAATTGTATATGTGTATATATTTATGTATATTTGTGTATATCTACGTATATGCACGTGTGTGTATGCCTCTGTATGCGTATGTTTGTATGTGTAAGTTTTTGTTTGTTTATATTTTTGCCCTAGGAATATTGCAAGTTGTAAGTGTCTGTTTGTTGTCAATTCTCCTGTCAACATTTAATTTGCATCTTTCAAGTTTACAAAGATTTTTGCTATATGACTTGCTTTACTTGAAATAAATTTCAGTTCTTAGAGAAAACCTCAGTTCTGGAATTTAAATAGTTGTGGATCTTTGACTGTAGCAAGATGTGTGTTCTTTCTGCCATTCAAAGGTTGCATTTCTTTGAAACATTCACGTATGACTATACTCTCTCAAAGACCTTCAATTTGATACTGCAAAGTATTTTGTTGTCCCTTGATTTCCATTGCTTCATGAAGTTCTTACAAAATACATTTTCTGCTATCTAATAGGATATTTTTACATAATTAGGATTTCAATGAACTAATGACCGATGATCTAATGGAAGTAACTGATGTTTTAATAACTGAGTTACCATGTCAAACAAACAAAACAAGCATTCACATACTACCAGTAACCATTTTTATGACAAACCCAAACATTGCTGAAATAAATTTGTAGCAGATTGGTATAGACTAAGCCAGGTAGCTTTCTTCTGACATCAAACTTAAGTAGTTTGTTTGCAAATAAGTACCCACTTATACAATATAACTCACATATTTATTGATCACTTTACTTTACTGAAGCTAGCAATAAATGAAAGGAGAGACACACAAAAAGAAAGAAGAAAGCAAAGGACCACTGATGAGGTCACAGAAGTGTGACGAAAGAACTCTGGCTGAAATACAATTAATATAGAATAAAGCTGAAGCAAGTGAACACCAAAATATATAGTGTGTGTGTTTTTATTGGCTAAACTGGCAACATGACCGTCCCCCAAAACAACAATATCTGTTTCAACACATGAATTCACATCAAGAATCTTGCAAAATGTGTGTGTGTGTGTGTATATATATATATATATATATATATATATATATATAGAGAGAGAGAGAGAGAGAGAGAGAGAGAGAGAGAGAGATAGATTGTCTTTTAATGATGTATTTACATTTAATATGATACATAAATGACTATGTTAACTTAATACTGCTTCTGTTGCAAATAACGGAGTTTAATCAATTATTCCCAAAGCTCCCAAACGTACACACACTAGTATACAGAAACTCTTCAATTAATATGGTTAATTAAGCCCTTTAAAGTGCTGCAGTAAATGAAATAATGTTAATCAAATATAAAAACACAAGTAAAATATTGTGATTCATCAAACTCATTCTTTTAAAATCATATTTTTCCTTAAATTACTTTTAAAAATAAAACCAGGAACAGTTTTTTTTTTCCTTTTTCCAAGAAAAGATTTTATGGACATACACTTCCAAAATAAAATAGTCTCATCAACAGTGGCAATGTCGTCATAGTTTTGTGCTTCTAGAAACCTTTGAAATTCTGTTTTGAATTTCTGTACAGATTCCTTATCAGCGCTGGCAGATTCACTTTGAATTCTTACATTATGCAAACCAGATTGGTGTTTGATGCATTTGAACTACCCCAAGCTACCTATAAAATATGTATCTGCTTTAGATTCATTGTTTTCTTTCAATGTAAAGAATAGGCTCAAAGCTTTTTGACTTGGTACTGCAGGTATTCATAAGAATATAGTTTTGATTATAGTCTTCAGTTCATTTTAATCATCTTTTCATTCTGATTTCAATTTGGTTGTTTTCTTGTCAAAGAAAGAGTCATCTGTCCTTTTACTTTATAATTTTCTTCTTGTTCTAAAATATTGTATACAGTTGCTTCATTTAGTCCAAATGAGTAGGTTACCTTGACTTCTAGCACCATTATCATGGCCTTTAATTATTTTAAGTTTCTTCTTAAGAGAGAAACATTACAATTTTTTTTTTTCTTAATGCAGTTATTCTCACCTTTATCTTACTGCTTATCCATTGTTAATGAGAGAAAATATTCTACCAGTGAGCAATGTCACAAGAAAGAAAAAGCTGAAACAATGCATGCTTCTAATGCTGGCTGCTAGCCATTGCTATGAGAACAGAGCATGTTATGAGGTTTTAATTTCTTTACATAGGACCCTGTTGTATGAAATATATTTCGTTAGATAAAGACAGGTCACAATTAATAAACCAAGTAACTTGAAACCTGTATATCAAAATTGTATTAAATGAAAGATCCCTATACATTCATGCATGCATGCATGCATCGATCGATCGATCCATCCATACATTCATACATACATACATACATGCCTGCAGAGTCAAACTGCTATTAAATACAAGTAACTCCAAGCAAATGTGTTGTGTACTACTTTCTTTCATTTTTTCACACATATCGAAATTGAAATCAAATTCGATGACTGGCATCTATGCTAGTGGAGCGCTAAGAGTACCATACGAGTGAGATTGTTGCCAGAGCAACAAGCTGGCCTCCATACCGATGGCGCGTTAAAAACACCATTCAAGCATGATCGTTACCTGCATCACCTTACTAGCACTTGTAGCTGGTGGCACGTGAAAAATATTTGAGCGAGGTTGTTGCCAGTGCCGCTGGACTGACTCCTGTGCAGGTAGCACATAAAAAGCACCATTTGAGCGGGGCCATTGCTAGTACCGCCTGACTGGCCCTCATGCCGGTGACACCTAAAAGTACCCACTACACTCTTGGAGTGGTTGGTGTTAGGAAAGGCATCAAGCTGTAGAAACTCTGCCAGATCAGATTGGAGTCTGGTGCAGCCATCTGGTTTGCCAGACCTCAGTCAAATCGTCCAACCCATGCTAGCATGGAAAGCAGATGTTAAACGATGATGATGATGATGATGAGTATATATATATATGTCTATATGTATGAATGAATGAATGTGTGATTTTTCTATGAGTTTAAGTTCTTGAGAGAGTTGATGCTGGTCGCTAAAACAGCAACAGGGCTTTTTGAGTTAAGAGACTTCCTGATGTTTGTAAATATGTGGTAAAGTTGGTGTATTGGTTGAACTGCCGATGCATACACCTGAGTGTGTGCAACTATATACATAATAATCTCAGGTGGAGAAATTTTAAGATATTTTACGACTCTTCACTGTGTCATTAATAGATTGGATTTGAAGAATCCATGTCAGCTTCTTTTGCTCTTTTTCCTTGAAACCAAGTATTTCAACGTTTTTATGCAAATTTGCATTTATTTATGTATTTATGCATCATCATCATCACTGGCAAGTGTCTTCTACTATAGCCTCAGGCCGACCAAAGCCTTGTGAGTGGACTTGGTAGATGGAAACTGAAAGAAGCCTGTTGTATATATGTATATATATATATATATATATATATATATATATATATATGTGTGTGTGTGCATGTGTATTTGTTTGTCTGTGTTTGTTCCCCCAACATCGCTTGACAACTGACGCTGGTGTGTTTACGTACCCGTAACTTAGCAGTTCGGCAAAAGAGATGGATAGAATAAGTACTAGGCTTACAAAGAATAAGTGCTGGGGTCGATTTGCTCAACTAAAGCCGGTGCTCCAGCATGGCTGCAGTCAAATGACTGAAACAAGTAAAAGAGTTAAAGAGTATATGTTTTCCATGCTGGTATGGGTTGGACAGTTTGACATGGAGCTGGCCAGACTCCAACAGTCTATCGTGGTATGTATATATACATCAGCCATGATTCTATCCTTGATCACTATTCACTATATTCACCTCTATCCCCATTTCTAACATTTGTCACCTTCCTCTCACATGCTTGTCAACTTACCAAACTATCCTTCACTTCTAAATTGTGTACTATTAGGTTCACTCCTACTGTAGGACACCGAGGATAGTTGTGTCTTCTACTATAGCTATGGGTTGACCAAAGCCTTGGGTGTGGGTTTCCAAGACAGAAACTGGAAGAAGATAATCATGTGTGTGTGTGTCATATGTGCATTGTAAATAAACATTACCATTGTACAAGTGGTACCATATGTGCAGTCTTCCTTTAAAATAAAACAATCTCTGGATTACTGTCTGTTTGATTGCCTGTACCTGTGGATGGTCTTAATAATGCAACCTCAAGGGTTAACACCTGAAATAAAATTATTATGCATATATACATACAAATATATAATATATATATATATAATACATATATATATATATATATATATATATATATATAAATAAGGATAAGATCATTAATTTAAATAATGATCTTATCAAGTGGCCAGCATGGGAATAAAAACCTTCAAAAGTAATAATTATTATTAAAATTATAATTTAGGGTATCTAAGAGATACCACCACGCTGGAAATAGCAGTCAAAACTTGACTCTAAAACCACATTAAATGTTCATACAGCACCAGGAGAGTGCTGTATGTACATTTAATGTGGTCAAGGTTTGACTGCTATTTCCAGCGTGGTGATATCTCATATATATATATATATATATATAATATGTATATGCACGTGCACACACACACATACATTAATGTTTGTTTTCATGTTATAATAAAACAATTTTACATTAAATTGAAGGATTACTCACTACATATGGTAGAATACAAAATTGTATTACTAAACAAAAATACTATTGACAATGTCTTTGAAGTTTCAGCTAGCTAAGCAGTATGTGTATGTGTGTGTACTTGTAATAGTTATAGATGGTTATTTCCTGGTCATTCATGTTTATTCTTATTTCCTGGTCAGCAAATCACATAACTCATTGCTTTCAAAGACATGTAAACTGAATTCTCCCTTAATTGAATAACAGGAATGTGTTAATGACAGGATTGGAATTCAAACCATAAAGTAATGTCTGAATAACATGTAATCATCTAACCTGTGTTAGTACGGAAATGCAGAATAAAAGGAATACACAAATGCATGCATGTATGCATTTTTCCATCCATTCATACATACAAGATCATAGTTCTGACAGCCTTAATGTCATCCCCAGTTGCATGTGACAGCTAAAAGTTTTTTCATTCACACATACACATACACAAACATTCACACACATACACACACACTCACACACTCAGCTAATTTTACCAATTGGCTTTGCATACAAGAGTTTGGGGGAAACCTCGTCTTGGTACTCATCAGAAGGGCTGGTAGGCTATGGCTCGCTTAATGGTAAATGCAGCACAGAGACCATTAAGGTGGCGAGATGGCAGAAACGTTAGTACGCTGGGCAAAATGCTTAGCAATATTTCATCTGCCACTACGTACTGAGTTCAAATTTCACCGAGGTCGACTTTGCCTTTCATCCTTTCAGGGTCGATTAAATAAGTACCAGGTACGAATTGGGGTCGTTATAATCGACTTAACCCATTTGTCTGCCCTTGTCTGTCCCCTCTGTGTGTAGCCCCTTGTGGGCAGTAAAGAAAAAAGAGACCACTATATATATATGAAGTGGATATCATATCAGAGTATCTCAGCAGGTAGACAGTTGGGCTGCATTATGTGGGCATGTCAAAACGTCCCTTCACTATCAGATTTAACAACCACAAATACTCCTTTGATTTTCGGGAGAGGTGAAGTATCATAGCCCAGGCTAGGTATATATAGCTGTTGAAAGAAAACACTTCAGATTTCAGCATCAAGTGGTGAATATTGGAAAGGCACAAGCCTTACTTCTGTAGAAGTAGGAAGTGCAGGCTATACTTGTAAAGTCTCTCTTCACCAGGATACCTACCGAAACTGCAAAAGCAAGATTTTCTGATCCTGCCTACATGAAAAAAAATATGTGCCCTGATACTGGTAGACTCCACTTTATGCATAAACATTAAAGCTTCCATCATTAGTACTTTCCACTACCAAAATCTGAGAGTTTGGCACAAGATTTACCACACCCAACATTTTTCCTCACAAACACATACATATATATGTACATGTTCATGAGTTTAAGGGATCACTCAGCCCAGTCACAAGCTCTCATGTACAAAACTGACTGGTAAAGTCAGTTGAAATGGATCTATAATAATGTATTGAGTAAATAATAATATATGTGTTTGTGTGTGTGAGTATATGTGAGTGTATACATGGTAGGTAGATTCATAGACTATACATTACATATATATGCATGCATAAATATCTACATATATATATATATATATATATGTATGTATACATGCACACATTCTGTATTTATATGCATATCAATAAATAGGCTAAATTTCATAGTATGTATATATTACAGTTCTATATTTAAGAGATGAGGAATTATGTACAGTATTTACATATGACGAATATTTGTCCTCATCTTGTTTGTTGTTAACACAACGTTTTGGCTGATATTACCGCCAGCCTTCATCAGGTGTCTTGGGGAAATTTCAAACCTGGGTTCTCATTCCTAAGGTTTTTTTTAATGTTGTTGTTGTTGTTATTATTATTATTATTATTATTATTATTATTATTATTATTATTATTATCATTATTCATGTCATGCCCTGGAATCGAACTCAGAATCTTGGAGTTAGTGACCCACACTCTTAACCACTATGCCATATGCCCACGGGCAACATTCTGAGTTTGATTTCAGGCAGTGACATGAATAATAATAATAATAATAATAATAATAATAACATCAAAAATACTTTAGGAATGAGAACCCAGGTTCCAAATTTCCCCAAGACACCTGAAGATTAGAAAAAAGAAAGGAAAAAGAAAACAAATAAGCAAAAGCCATGTGTACACATACAACATACTATCTCACACACATGGAGGTTATATGTGTGCATGTGTGTGTGTGTATATATATATATATATATATATATATATATATATATATATATATGCTATATATATGTAAAATCATAGCTGGTGAAACATAGAAGGTGCCACTGTTGGTAGCACATAGAAGGCACCTGTGCCAGTGACACATAAAAGGTACCCATGCTGGTGACACATTAGAGGCACCAATGTCAGTGATGCATTAAAGGCACCTGGTATGCTCTGTGGAGTGGTTGGTTTCCATGGTGTCCAGACATAGAAACCAAGCCAAATCAAACTGGAGCCTGGTGCATACCAGTTCCAGTCAAACAGTCTAACCCATGGAAAATGGATGTTAACTCATGATGATGAGGATGATATAAATATATATATATATATATATATTTTGTACATATGCATATATATATATATACACACACACACACATACACACATATATATATATATAACAGCCTCAAGAGTTTCAGACCCCACTTCTCTGATTTCTCTATTGATGTTCTCCTTCAGTTGCATCAGGGTCTCTGGTTTGTTGATTTAAACTCTCTCTTTCAGGTATCCCCACAAGACAAAAAGTCTGGGGAATGTGAAGGCCAGTTGACATTGCCATAGAGGGAGATTATTCTCTCTCCAAAGCGCTACCTCGGCAACTACATTGTTTCTCTTGCAGTATGAGCAGTTGCCCCATTTTGCTAGAACCATGTGTGAGGTCTACTTTGAATGGCTGGGTGCAATAAGGTCTTAATCAACAAACCAGAGATCTTAGTACAACTGAAGAGGAACATTAATAGAGAAATAGAGAAATCTGAAACTCTTGAAGGTGTTATGGTGCAAGGTTTGGAAAAAGCACAGCCATGCAAAGCCGAAAATGGCTGCCATGTAAGCGATGTCATTTTTCATATGTAACATAGTAGTGTTGCAAAATTTGACTTGTGCATATTAATTTCCATTATGTTCTTCATATTGTATCAAAATTTCATGCATTAATTTGTAAAGTTAAGGAAGATATTAAAAATTGAAACCCATCAGTGACTTTGAGACACCCTGTGTATATATACATATATACATACATACATACATACATACATACATATATATATATATATACATATGTATGTATTTATCTTATATACTTATATAAACACCAGATGGAGTACATTTTCCGTTGATCATTCTATCACAGGATAGTACGTTACACACACACATGTATATATGTGTGTGTGTACATAAATTAAACAATTGTTTTATAGACCAGTTTACTTGTGCTATTTTGGGGGTAAGGGAAGCAGTGTATATCTTCTCTGAGGAACAGTCAACAAAGAGTGAAATAGTCCATCAAGAGAAGACTCCCTCTCTCTTCTTCCACCCGAACATAAATAGCATGAAAAGTATATTCACATTCTTATTTAAACCACAGAAAGGAATTGTAATATTTAATTTTAGTTCAATCATTGTGATTCATGCATTGTTGTGCACAAAATAGATATTTTATTGCTTAATGTGTGCGTGTGTGCATGCATGTGTGTCACTGTCAGTGATGACCAAGGACAGGACACAGTGTGTCCAGCTGTGGACAATCAGTCTGATATGTACTCAGAAGGCTCTTCCCCAGGTCTGCATGGAATGAAGCAAGGAGTTAGCTCTAGACTTGCACATTTCATATTTTCTTTTTTTATGCACCCCCTGCAATTCTGTTCTGTTCATAGGAGGTAGCACTTTGGCTGGTGCAGTTTCACTAGTCCAAATATTCACAGCTGTCAGTAGGGGAGGGATATCTCAAAAGTCTTCAATGAGGCTTCGAGTGTGTCCTTGAAATGCTTTCTCTGTTGATCTTGTGTGCACTTGCCTTCTACCAGTTCACTGCAAAATAGTCTCTTGGGGAGTCATGTATCAGGTATTCAAACAAGACAGCCTGCCCACCCGACTTGCTCTCTACTCAGCAGATCAAGCAAATGCTTGACAGATCAGATCAAGAGAGGACCTCTGTGTCTGGAACCTTATCTGGCCAGGTGATATTCTACAGCTTTCTCAGGCAGTTCATGTGTTTTAGCTTTTTGACATGGTGCTCATAAACTGCCCCTGTTTCACAGACATACAGTAGAGTAGGTAGCACAACTGCTTGGCACACCTTCAAATTAGTGGCCAGCCTAACATCTCCCCTCTCCCACAGTGATTCACATAACTATCTGAATGCTGAGCTTCCCTTGACAATGCACATGCCAACCTTATCATCAATGTTCACAGACCTGGAGAGTGTGCTGCTGAGGTACATGAACTTATCAACATCCTTCAACAGTGATAGCTGGTTCTGAGAATGGCTTGTGCATGGCAAATGTCCACTTTAGAGTTAACTCCTGCATGTTATGAGGCAATCACTATCAGTAGAAAATAACATCTTGTACTCTTTGTAAAGTGTTTGGCACACTTGTATGACAATGCCCTTTTGACTCCTGAAACCCTGTCACACTGCCCAACCTATGCCAGTATGTAGGGTGGACATTGAAAGATGATATATATTCTTATTTTTGTGTCAGAACAATTTCAGAGATATTTTCTAAGTTAGAGTAGGGAACATTTGCATACAGCTTTTCCATTTTGATATAAATAATCCAACAAGATATCAAAAAGAATGTCTCCCACACACTGACACATACACACACACACACACACACACACACACACACACACACACACAAATGCATGGCCAATGAAGGAAAGAACATGGATGAAATAGAAATTTGTGTTTCGACATTATACAGTATAGAAGTGAAGGCAAATCGCATAAGAAAATGCATTTACTGAATTCCAATCAATGAAATTGAATATTTTTGTTTGTATTGAAAGAAAGGAAAAATGTTCAATAATCAGAAAATTAAGTACAGAAATATTTGATAAAATACTGTATACAATTTTGCTTATGCAGTTCGTCTCATAGCCATGTAATACACCTAGCTTATTTGTTATGTTTGTCAACTAAGCTATATTTTAATGCCATTAATAAATTTTCCCCGTAAATCCAAAAATCAGTATAGCAAGTTTTAAGAATGTGGTATTTTGAGTTTTCAGCCTTACAAGTTTCCAGTATTCTGATTTTATTGTTAATTAAATTTGGCTATCTTGCATTCAGCCTAATGAAATAATCATAGAGGGTTTCATGAGAACAAAGCAGTGACTCGTTTACAGATAAGAAGAGGAGATAATTTCTGAAAGACAATTTGTCAGATGGTAGCAGCAAGCTGAACATGTTTCTGCCTCAGTAGGTATCAACAGTACAGCCACTGTCCTTCTTTAACAGCAGTAGAGAAGGTACTTATATGTACACTCAAACGAGTGTGTATATAAGTCTGTATATATATATATGCTTGTATGAGTGTGTGGGTGTCTAGCATATATGTAAATAATATCTTTCATCTTTTTGTTGTTTCAGTCATTAGAATGTGGCCCTGATTGGGATATGTATCTGTCAGAGCAATCCTTCCTGCAAATAACACTGTAAATAGTCTTTACAATTATATCATGCCTTAGGGACAGATACATTTTGGTGCAGCTGCTGATGTTATCTTCTGCACTAGTATAGCAAAACCAACATTTTTTATCACAACATGGAAGTTTGGTGGTATCTTTGTCCCTTTTATTTATCAGGAATTTAGTAACTATCTGCTGTAATGTATCTGCTGCAGATCCAGGAAAGGCTACCCTTCCTGTTGATACTGTTGACCTCCTCTAGTTTATGAATTGTGTACCCATACATTGTTTTATGCTAGTATGATTGCGCTTCTCCTCCAAGCTTCTGTTTAGGTAGGCCAGTCCAGCCTCCTTTGGGTTACATGAGACAGTTGTACTCTCAGGGTGTCTGGTCAGGAATACTTTCCCTACTCTGAAGATGTTGCTCTCACATTTTCATATGCATATAATGTAGTCATTTATTTCTTTAAAGTATGTTCAGTAGGTGTTGTCTGTGTGATACAATGCATCATTCAAAGGCTGTTTGGACTGACCTTATACCTCAACCACCATCTCTTCATCTCATATCGGATCGATGTTGATGTTGCTTTTGATGTGGAATATGCCAGTGGTGGTCAGTACTTTTCTAATTGTGATGTCCAGCTTTTGGATCTTGTCAAGTGTCCAGACTAATATACCAATGTTGGTACTAGTACTGCAACTGCAAAAGCATTGTGAGATGTGGTCTTTTACTTGCACACAGTTCTGAGTTTCATATTTTCCAGATTCTGCAGAAGGATTCTTTTGTTATTCTGACTTTAGTCACAACTCCAATGTGTGCAAAATTCTCATCAGTTCTGAAATACTTGTAGTTTCCATTATTAGAGATAGGGGAGATAGACAAGCCATTGATGCTTATGTTCTCTGCCTGGTCAACAATCCTTCCATGGTCGACTATCATGCATGAACATTTATCTTGTGAAACCCCATTGTATGTATGTATGTGTGTATGTGTGTGTGTGTGCAGATTTGTATGTTTTACTTTATGTATGTAGTCTCATGCATATAGTTGCATAACTAGACATGCTCATATATAGTTAAATAAACTTTTGGAAAGTTTTACAGATTTTTACTGTTCCAGTGATGGTTGGATCTGTAGTCTTCGAATTAGCTTTCTCCTTTCTGGTTTTGAGAAGCCAAATTTCTTAAGATTGGTATTTAGGCAGTGTGTTACATATCCCAGGGCTCCAATAATTACAGGTATAAACCCGAACTTATAATCTGGATAGAGTAACTGCAGATTCCTCAATAGTTCAGCGTTAGGTATTCTCTTTTTCACTGATCTTCAAATTTATGTTAACATCTGCAGGGCAGCTGATTTCCCCAATTGTACACAGTTTCTCTTCTCTATCCCAAATCATTATATCAAGTCTGTTGTGTTTACATTTTATTGAAATCTTCACTGGGACATTTCACCAGTATTCCTTTTTATTATGAGTGGCTATTGTTTGTATGTATGTATGTATGTGTATGTATGTATGTATGTATGTATGTATGTATGTATGTATGTATGTGTGTGTGTGTGTGTGTGTGTGTATGTATGTATGTATGTATGTATGCATGTATGTTTGTATGCGTGTATGTATGTATGTATGTATGCATGTATGTATGTATGCATGCATGTATGTATGCATGCATGTATGTATGCATGCATGTATACATGTATGTACATACGTATGTATGTATACATGTGTGTATGTGTGTGTGTATGTCTATATAAATAATGCAATCAAGTGACAGAATCAGTAAAGGTGTGGCATTATTGGTTCTAGTTCTTATGAACCAGAGCCAACTTTTCCTTTTATTCTCTCGGGATGAATTAATGTAGCAATCCACTACAATGCAGTCCTTTCTCCATGCAGCTTTCACATGTTGGACACTATTTGATCAGAAATAGTAGAGCTGATTGGATGTCTGTCTCATCATATCAAAATGGGCACCAAAAGCCAGTGGTGAAAATAAAATATATACTGATTCTTTGCCATCATCAGTTGCATGTGACATGTTCAGTTTATTCATTCACAAACACACACACACACACACACACACATATATACATACACACACACACAAGCATGCATGCACACACACGTAGCTGCTAATCTCCAGATGATTTGGATTTGTGCCCTAGTTTTGATTCCCTTCTGTAGCTCCTTCACATGCTCTTTTAATGCCTTTTTAAGCTCATAAACTCCATAACTCTTGCTAAGCCTTCGCCACCATCACTTCATTGAACACAATAAGCTTGATTATGCATTCAAGGATACCTTCAATATTGAAAGGTCATGTAATTAACTAGCTCCATTAATGCATCAGCACATTATTTATCCTTTACTATGCCACACACATGCACACACAAATAGTTTTCTGTTTTAATGTAAAATGGGTTTTGGTTTAAATTATTCTGGTGTTCTATGTATAAAGCATTATACAACAGTCGGCTGAAAAGTTCATAGGCTGACCGAGATACACTGGATGGAATGTGACCAAATGAGGTTTATTTTTCAATATAGTCCCCCTTGTTGCCCACACTTTTTCCATCAGTGTTGTAGTACTTGGATCTGATTGGTGGATAAGATTTCATGCTAATGGTCAAAAATGTCAGCCACAGTAGATATGAAACCATCATCACTGCAATACTGGTTCCCAGCCAAGTATATTTTCATCTTTGTGGAACAGGTGATAGTCAGATGGATCCAAATCAGGTGAACAAGGGAGTGATCAACCAGTATAAAGCCACAGTCACAATGGCAAATTTTGCCCATTTTCAAGAGAAGCCACTACTCTTTTTTTGCTCTTTTCTCTTTTACTTGTTTCAGTCATTTGACTGCGGCCATGCTGGAGCACCACCTTTAGTCTAAGAAATCAACCCCAGGACTTATTCTTTGTTAGCGTAGTACTTATTCTATCAGTCTCTTTTGCTGAACCACTAAGTTACGGGGATGTAAACACACCAGCATCGGTTGTCAAGCAATGTTGTGGGGACAAACACATACACACCTACACGACGGGCTTCTTTCAGTGTCCATCTACCAAATCCACTCACAAGGCTTTGGTTGGCCCGAGGCTATAGTAAAAGACACTTTCCCAAGGTGCCATGCAGTGGGACTGAACCTGGAACCATGTGGTTGGTAAGCAAGCTACTTACCACACAGCCACTCCTACTAGTTAGTTATGAAGTGATTTTTGAATAGATGTCAGTTTACCCGGAGAGAAACAGTGCAGTTATTAATAAGAAAATTTGAAATTAATATATGCAAAATTTCACAGCTCTAGCATCACTCCTTCGTAGTCAGCCTAAGAACTTTTCAGCCCACCCTCGTAAAATATTTTTGATGAATTGTAATAAAACTTGTGATTGATCTCGAAAAGGAAAATATTGTAAAGGCGTGAACTGATTGAATACTTGATGTACGAGTGAGATATACGTGGTGAAGGCAATCACAGCATTTAATCAAAGTAAGATAGATATGTCATGGCAAAGTAATGATGAAGTAAGTATTGGGTTATTGATGAAACAGTGATGACAGTAGTTAAAGGAATTGCCAGATAGAAATTGAAAATGAATTGCCATTTCAGAATAGGGGAAGTTGATGGGTTCTTTCTTTCTTTCTTTCTTTCTTTCTTTCTTTCTTTCTTTCTTTCTTTCTTTCTTCTTTTTATTTCTTTCTTTCTTTCTTTCTTTCTTTATTTCTTTCTTTCTTTCTTCTTCTTTCTTTCTTTCTTCTCTTTCTTTCTTTCTTCTTCTTTCTTTCTTCTTTCTTTCTTTCTTTCTTTCTTCTTTCTTTCTTTCTTTCTTCTTTCTTTCTTTCTTCTTTCTTCTTTCTTTCTTTCCTTCCTTCCTTCCTTCCTTCCTCCTTCCTTCCTTCCTCCTTCCTTCCTTCTTCCTTCCTTCCTTCCTTCCTTCTTTCTTCTTCCTTCCTTCCTTCCTTCCTTCCTTCCTTCCTTCCTTCCTTTCTTTCCTCCTTTCTTTCTTTCTTTCTTTCTTTCTTTCTTTCTTTCTTGTGTTGGTGGTGGTGAATAATCATGTCTTAACAATAAAATGAGAAATTTATGGGAGAATGTGATTTGAAGAATATTTGTGACATATGTGAGATTTAGAGAAAGGTTAAAAAATAAACAACCTCACTTGGTTTAGAAACTGAAATAACTTTGGTCAAGCATTGTGCCTTGAATTAGAATGATAAGAAATAAAGGTAAGGTAGAGTTACCAAAAGTGGATTGTTTTGAAACTGTTTCAGCCTACAAAAATTTCCTTCTGTTTCTTTATTTAATTGTTGTTCACTATTCTAAGGTGGCGAGTTGGCAGAAACGTTAGCAGGCCAGGCGAAATGCTTAACGGTATTTCGTCTGCCGCTACGTTCTGAGTTCAAATTCCACCAAGGTCGACTTAGCCTTTCATCCTTTCAGGGTTGATTAAATAAGAACCAGTTATGCACTGGGGTCGATATAATCGACTTAATCTGTTTGTCTGTCCTTGATTGTCCTCTCTGTGTTTAGCCCCTTGTGGGTAGTAAAGAAATAGGTATTTTGTCTGTCTTTACATTCTGAGTTCAAATACCGCCAAAGTCGACTTTGCCTTTCATTCTTCAAGGTCGATTAGATAAGTACCAGTTGCTTTCATCCTTTCAGAGGGTGGGGGTGATAAATTAAGCACCAGTTGTGTACTGGGGTCGATCTAATCAACTGGCTCCCTCCCCCAAAATTTCAGACCTTGTGCCCAGAGTAGATTTTTAAATATTAATTTGGAAGTTATCATTTATTTGTTTTACTCATTAGGTTGTGGTCATGCTGTGGCACCACCTTGAAGAGTTTTTAGTTGAACAAATTGACTTCTTTACTTTCTTATATTAAGCCTGATATTTATTCTATTGGTCTCTTTTCCTGAGCTGCAAAATTATGGGAACATAAATACACCAACACTAGTTGTCAAGCAGTGGTCACACACACACACATACACACACACACACACACACACACACACACACACACAACACACACACACACACACACACACACACACTTATATACGATGGGCTTTTTATCAGTTTCTGTCAACCAAATCCACTCAGAAGGCTTTGGTTGGCTCAAGACTATTAGAGAAGAAATTTGCCCAAGTTGCCTCACAGTGGGACTGAACCAGAGACCATGTGGTTGGGAAGCAAGCTGCTTACCACTTAGCCATTCCTCCACCAATATTCAACAATTTGAACAAAAACATAGAGTTTTTTTTTCCTTCATTAAGTTGAATATAACTGAAATATTCATTGGTTAGCTTCTTACATTGAAAATAAACAAAGCCTGAAGCAATAATAAAGATAATCACAGGTATAGCTAAGTGGCCCAGAGGCTTACTTCTTTATCACATGGTTTTTGGTTCAATGTCCCATTGCATGGCACTTTGGGCAAGTTGCATAAGTGTCTTCTAATATAACCCTTGGGTCAACCAAAGGATTGTATGTGGTATATGCAAAAACTGAGAGACACTAGTTGTATGTATATATATATATATATATATATACATATATATATATGTGTGTGTGTGTGTGTATATATATATATATATGTGTATGTATATATATATATATATATATATGTATGTATATTTAAGTAGGTGAATGACATCTTCGTTCGACTCCATTCTTTCATTTATTTATATATATATGTATGTATGTATATATATATATATATATATATATATATGTATATACATGTGTGTATATATATATATACATACATACATAAATAAATATAAGATCCAAGGATCAAGGTGTAGAAGCAAGTTAGCTTCAAGCAATCTGTCGAAAGTATAAAAAGCAACTTTCAGAGACAATAGTGGTTTATTGAGATGGAAGGTTGCTGGGTTTTTTTTTTTATCAAAGTATGATAAATTGAAAAAAGTTCTTCACAGTAGACAACCAGGGTTGCTAGGCATGTGAATAAGAATTACAAGAGTTAAGAAATGGTGCTGATAAAACTTTGGCTACATATGTTTCATAGCAAGCAGAACTTCAGAAGTGCTAAATATCCAAGTGAGGTGCATACCGCAGGCTACTCTTCAGGCTAAGGACATCTTCTGATTAAATCTTCCATGTGTTAACATGTATCTCCTTGCGACAATGTAAACTTTCATTTTATCAATATATCCTTGGCCTGAAGAGTAGACTGTGGTATGCCTCTCACTAGGATATTTACCACTTCTGGGGTTCCACTTGCTATGAAATATATGTTGCCTGGATCTTATCTACTGCTTTCTTTAATTCTTGTGTGTGTGTGTGTGTATGTGTGTGTGTATGTATGTATGTATGTATGTGTGTGTGTATATATATATATATAATATATATATATCTCCTATCACCTATACCACTAGCTGCAATATACAGGTGCTTACATTTATCAAGTATTCACCCTGAATTTATTGTATCTAACTATATATATATATATATACATATCTGTAAATATAAAATGTGACATTTATTCGGTAGGCATGATAAAACTCTGTTCATGCACCTTTTTTGTATACATGTGTGTGTGTGCAAGTGGGTATGTATATATTTTTTGGCAAATGCATGGGTGAGCATGTGTGTGTTTCAAGTGAGGGTGGATGAGTATATACTTATGGGCACATATACATGGGTGTGCAGGCGGGCGTGCATGTATAGGTATGGACATGTGTGCTTACACGAATACTATGAACATTTTTACTCCCTCACCTTTACTGCTTCCCCTCACTTAGCCATCATTCCAGTAGCTCTTTTGTCTGAATAGTGGTCAATCACACAATAATTTCCCTTTGTTTAATGGTCATTTTCATAGCATTTTTTTCGATGGCCTGATAACTGAAGAGATAGCAGCATGGGTTTCTGCCCCGACATCCAAAACTCAGAGTTTTATCATGGCTGCCGAATAATTGTCACATATTACATTTACAGATAAATTCCTCTACTTACAGAATATATATAAAATATATATATATATATATATATATATAAAAAGCACCCACTACACACTCAGAGTGGTTGGTGTTAGGAGGGGCATCCAGCTGTAGAAACATTGCCAGATCAGATTAGCATCTGGTATGGCCTCCTGGCTTGCCAGTCTCCAGTCAAACCGTCCAACCCATGCCAGCATGGAAAATGGACATTATACAATGATGATGGAGATGATGATGAAATATATATATGTATATATATATATATTATTTATGTATATATATATATATATTTATGTATGTATATATATATAATATATATATATATATATATAAATACATAAATATATATATATATATATACATAAATAATATATATATATAACATATTATATATATATTTCATCATCATCTCCATCATCATTGTATAATGTCCATTTTCCATGCTGGCATGGGTTGGACGGTTTGACTGGAGACTGGTAAGCCAGGAGGCCATACCAGATGCTAATCTGATCTGGCAATGTTTCTACAGCTGGATGCCCCTCCTAACACCAACCACTCTGAGTGTGTAGTGGGTGCTTTTTATGTGCCACTGGCATGGGAGCCAGTCATGCGGCACTAGTATTGGCCACAACTACAAATTCCATTTACTTGTGATTTGATTTTTGATTTTGATTTCAATATGTATATATATATATATATATATATTTCAGATCACAGTGTTTGAATGTTTCGCTTATATAAATATGTATATATATATATATATATATATATATATATATAATATATAACAAAATGAACTTTCAAGGTACTGCACAAGTGAAAATATATAGGAAAGAGGGTTTTTTAACCCTTTAACATTCAGATTATTCTGTCAAATGTAAAGCTTATGCATTCACACCATGTAAAATTAATCTTGCATCATCATGGCTTTGAGATTTCAATGATGTGATTGTTTATTTTTAAAATGACACAATAAGGTAGCTATGAATGACCATATCTGACTAGTTTGAACATAAAATAGGTAAAATATTTTGGCTGGATGTGGCCGGTTAAAACACTAAAGGGTTAAAGATGTTTATTGACTTGACCAGTTTCACTTTTTTAAAAAAAGATTATCAAAAGTAAAATGTAAAGCTTTGTTGTGTTAAAAAATGGTTATCATAGTTATATTAAAATACAGTTATACAGTCTTTAATAAGTATAAGAAAATGTTAAAAAACAGATTCTTTGACAATGATAAGAAAATGTTAAGTTTACATGAAAGTGTTCAAAATAGGTAGTAAAATAAATTTATAATTATTTTAAGTTCATCAAAAATCATGGTTGTATAGAAGCATGTATAAAGAAGGAATCTTATTTAAGTATTTATACAGAAGTTTAGGGGAATGACCAACCCTTCCATCTTCATCTCCTGTCTTCTAGTGTATGTATAAGAAATGTTTGCTATTTTTAGAAATAGTGTGGGAGGTTGGTTGGTGGGGGAGAGTGTTGTGGAAACAAAAGGATGTTTTTGGTTTCTGGGCAAGTTTGTCATTGTTCAATGGTTTTGGGGACTGGTTTTAAAGTTCAAAATGGTGTGTGTGTGCATGTGTCTCTGTTCACGTTTCTATGTGTGTATATATATGTGTGTGTGGGGGGGGGGGCTTTTTTGATTGGTCTTAGAGTTCAGTGTTGTGGGTGTATGGGTCTGTGTATGTGTGTCTTTTATATTTAGCAGGGTGGTGCATGTATATGTGTGCACATTTGTGTGTGTATGTGAGTGTGATTTGTATTTGTCAGGGTGCTGTGTGCGCGCATTTGTATGTATCTATTTGCGTGTATGTGTTTGTTTGTGTGTGTTGTGTTGGTGGGGATTTCTGTATAAATACTAAAATATGATTCCTTCTGTATAACCATTATTTTTGATGAACTTAAAATAATTATAAATTTATTTTACTACCTATTTTGAACACTTTCATGTAAACTGTTTAAACAAAATGCCCCTCTTAACATTTTCTTGTCATAGTCAAAGCCTGTGGGAAGATGAATGGAAGCATAATATCACCCTCTCAGAACGTCCATATATATGATAATATTGAGTGCAGGGCTAGTAGGTTCACTGGTGCTGCTGGTGTCAGTGTGGTTGTCATCTCCAGCGATAGAGCTTGTGCTGGGATCATTGGTGTCAGTGTTGGTATTTCCGCCACTATTGCTGCTGCTGTTACTGTCAATGTTGTTGGATGATCCATTGCTGCTATGGTCGCTATATCTGGGCATCACCACAGCCTCATAGATGACTTCCTCAACCTTGCACTGGCTCTCCCCTGCCTCTGGACAGTCATTGTACACTCTACAAGAACTCGACTTCCTCTTTTTATGGGTGTTAGCTAATATACTTTATATGTTGAGTGTGCAACTAAAGGAGATCCTTAAGTTGTGCCTATTGAACAAAAGTCAATACCTATGTTATTTCTTTATTGCCCACAAGGGGCTAAACATAGAGGGGACAAACAAGGACAGACAAAGGGATTGAGTCAATTACATCGACCCCAGTGCGTAACTGGTACTTAATTTATCGACCCCAATAAATTCGGCGGAATTTGAACTCAGAACGTAATGGCAGACAAAATACCACTAAGCATTTCACCCGGTGTGCTAAAGTTTCTGCCAGCTCGCCGCCTTCAAGTCAATACTTATGTGTCTGCATGAAGTGTTTGTCTACTAACCTGAAGAATATTCTTCCCACACAAGTCTTGACATTGAGTGAGAAGGTTGGGGCAAACCAGATGATGTTCTGGCAGTGCTTCCTTTTGTGGATGCTAGGGCCCAGCGTGTAGGACATGCTGTCCTTCAACCCCACTGAACACCAGTGCTTCATTGTAGCAGTGGGGCTATGAAAATTTCTTGACTTGAGGATAGATTTGAGATTCTCTTGCTGACACCCTTCACTAGGTTCTTGAACATAATATAAAACCAAAAAGGTAAAATTCAATTGTCACTAATTGTGACTGATAGTGCAGAGTAGCATCTACATCATTAGAAATAAGAGCTGAAAGCCCTTATAGTTGCAGGAAACATATATCTATGCCCTGACAGGGGAGATAACCACCCCACAGTGAGCAAGATCACCATACTTGTCTAGTTTCATTTAGAATTAAAGTGCATCAATGGTAACCACTCAATTACTGGATGGTTTGGCTAAATCTCCACTGCCAGTATATAGCATTTATCATATGAATCAATGACTGATTCATCAAAATGCTAGTGTGAAAATTATAAAATAGTGAAGACAGTTATATGCAATATAAAACCAAAAAGGAAAATTTAAATTGTCACTAACTGTGACTAATGGTGCTGTCACAAACAATGCCAGATATTTCAACAATGCAATCAGCCTTGTGCCTGTTTGATCAGCTGTTAGAAGACATAGAAACCATCTAGTAAAAATGCACTATACCAACTTGCTGAGGCAGTTATGAAATGCCATCAGAACCAAATGCCTACCAAGAGTAACAAAATGGACCTTGTTCCATCAGGACAAAACTTCAGCAAACAAGCTTTTGCTTTCAAGAGATGCTCTCTATTCTCATAATCAGCTTGTGAACTTTGGAGCCCACCCTTGTACATATGTGTGCATGCATGCCTCTGTGTGTGTGTGTGTGTGTGCATATATACATTTTTATATGTATTTGTAGGTATATATATATGCATGTACATATATATTTATACATATATTTAGATATGTATATAGTTGAAATTTACAGAAAAACAAAAGACGAAGACAGGTGTATAAACAACAAGCAGATGTATTAGTTTGACACTCTTGAGCCTATGCTCTTCAACAAAAAGGAACATGAGAATATAAACAGAGAGAGAATAAAAAAAACTTGTGGATTTAGCGGTCAATCAAGGCGAATGGTTGGACAAAGGTAGTTAGACGGGAGAGCTAGGAAGAAGGGGAGATAATAAAGTACTGGTGATCCCAAAATGAAGGTGCTACAGGTGTACACACTCAATATGTGTGTGTGTAAATATGCACACACAAACACACACATATACATACATATATACATATGTATGACCGTTGGTTATTTCAAATTACATTTGTTTACTTTCGTACATCCACCCTATATTGTCTTGTTTGTTTGAGCCCTAATTCTATGCAAACTGATATATGAAGTTCTCAGTCTTATCACTAAAGGCATGAAACTGAGTATTAGTATTTTTGGTTTATAACTGATGAAGAATTAAGGTCTTTTTGTGTCTGTCCTACATGTATGTTTTGTGGTCTGTAATACATTTTTCATTTACTGAGTAACTGGACATCATGCTTCACAACTTTTGTGAATAGTAAGTTTATATATATATCATCATCATCATCATCATCATTTAGCGTCCGCTTTCCATGCTAGCATGGGTTGGACGGTTCAACTGGGGTCTGTGAAGCTGGAAGGCTTTGTCAGGCCCAGTCAAATCTGGCAGTATTTCTACGGCTGGATGCCCTTCCTAACGCCAACCACTCCGTGAGTGTAGTGGGTGCTTTTTACGTGCCACCCGCACAGGTGCCAGACAGAGCTGGCATATATATGGCATATATATTTGTATAAATATATTATATATATATATATATATATTATATATATACAAAATGGGACAAGAACGCAAAAAATCCAGACAGCTAGGTGATACAAAAATAGGACAAATATATATATATGTATATATATATATATATATTATATATAATATATATTATATATGCATGTAAATATGTAAAATATGTAGGCGCGGGCATGGCTGTGTGGTTAGGGAGCTTGCTTTGTAACTACCTGGTTTCGGGTTCAGTCCCACTGCGTGGCACTTTGGGTAGGTGTCTTCTGCTATAGCCCCAAGCTGACCGAAGCTTTGTGATTGAATTAGGTAGGCGGAAGTTACTGCCGTGTGTGTATATGTACATGTAGGTGCTCAGTGCCTCTCCGAAAGAGAGAGAGGAAAATACATATATGCAAATATGTACATATATGTGTGTGTGTGTATACATATGTATATATATATATAAATATGCATATATACATGTATATATATATATATGTAAATATTTATATATATATATGTATGTAAATATGTACATATATATATATGTATGTAAATATGTATATATATATATATATATATACCTATATGTAAATATGTACATATATATACACACCTATATGTAAATATGTACATATATATATATATATAAATATATATATATCCACCTATATGTGAATATGTATATATGTATTATATATATATATTATATATATATATATATATGGCAAATGAAAGACGGTAGATGGAAAATATGAGAATTTATTATTAATCATGACAATTGTTTTGACACTTCTAGTATCGATTCCTCATGGGTGGGACACTCAACAACTGCAATGCAATTGCGGAACAGTTATTTTAACGAGTTGTATTTATTTATCACCCAACGAGATACATTTGCATGGCCGGATACTCCTGAACCAGTTTTTGAGTGTCCCACCCATGAGGAATCGATGCAAGATGTGTCAAAACAATTGTCGTGATTAATAATAAATTCTTGAATATTCCATCTCTGTCTTTCGTTTGGCATATACATAATGATCACTACGAAAGTGACCATGCTTTACCAGTAAGCTACCAGGTGTAAACCATTTTTTATTATACATTTTATATATATATATATATATATATATATATATATATATGCGTACATGGAACTTTGTGGAAGCTTAAGAACCCTTCACATGGTCAGAGATTTAGGGATATCGTTACCGAGAAATTTGATGATAGGGAGAAGAATCTACAGTCCTGTAACATAGAAGGCAGCTGGAAATTTCTGTGAGATAACTTGCTGTGTGCCACAGACCAAATCTGTGGCTGGTGCAAAGTCCCTTCCAGACCTAGGGTAACATGGTAGTGGAACAATACTGTAGATAAGGCCATTAGAGCAAAGAAACAGGCTTGGAAGGCCTGGAAGAGTGGGAGTAGCAGGAGAATGTATCAGATAACCAAAAGGGAAGCTAGGAGACAGGTATATATAGCTAAGGGAGTAGCAGAAAAGAAGTTTGCCAATGTTGAGCAACATGAAGACTAAAGAACTGAAGTATTTTGGATTGTAAGTTAGTGTGTGTGAGAAAACCGTGATGCCATAGGAGAGAAGTGTGTTTGCATGGATGATGGTGCCCTTGCGCTTAATGATTCTGCAAAAAAAGAGGCTTGGAGGTGCCATTATGAAAGACTGCTGAATGTGGAGAATGAATGGGAGGAGGAAAGTCTGCCAAAGGTTGACCCAATTGAGTGATATGTAAAAACCACTCACTACACTCTAGGAGTGGTTGGCGTTAGGAAGGACATCCAACTGTAAAAACATTTCCAGATCAGATTGGAGCCTGGTGCAGCTGCTGGCTCTTCCAGACCTCAGTCAAACTGTCGAATCCATGCCAGCATGGAAAACAAACATTAAATGATGATGATGATACATATATATTTTCAATGGAACATATACTGTAAAAGAAGCTCACTCTAAAAGTTGGAACAGTAATGTATTTACATGCAGTTTACATATATGTCTGGTCATAGAGTGAACAATGGTTTCACCTCCATTAAGTGCTTATCAATATAGACGATTCATCAGACTCTAATAGCTGAGGGTATATAACCCTTCTTAAAACTGGAGGTAGAAAATTGTTACAGTCAGTTAATTTGTAAACAAAGAATAATATACGCTGTTTGAGCTTTAAGCAGAGCAACCTGACCAGTCTGGTTGGCAAATCTTATGGACCTAAAGGGTGAACAGGGAATTTCTGCACTTAGGCTGTTTTTCGGTCTGCAAGAACTTTTCCCAGCTCTAATCAACAAACAGGGAATACCATGTCTGCAGCAGATAGTGCTTGAATTGGTGGCAGGAGCTACAGACTTCATGTCTTGAGTTTAAGAGAGGATTCGGAACCAGTGAGTTTTGAGGAATCCTTGCCCATTCTGCTATGCAAAGCTACCATCATCCACTTCCATTTGCGTAGGGTCCCAGCTGTACTATCATCCCCCATTTAATTTCGTATGGGGTTCTTAGCGGGTGGTGTGGCCTATGCTGGTGGTGTAGCCTATGCTGGCATGGTTGTCATCTCTGGCTGATGCGCTGGTGTTGGTGTTGTGGTTGTTGCTGGTGTTTCTGCCACTTGATGCATTGCCACCACTGCCACCTCCTCTGTTGCCATTGATGTTGTTGGATGAGCTGCGGCTGCAATTACTTTGTTTGCTAGGGCTGGATACCTCCACCATTAGAGTCTAATGAGTCGTCTATAAGGCTATGCTCTTTATTGATGCAAGACCATTGGTCACTCTATGACTGGACATAATATTTAACTGCATGTATATATATATATATGTATGTATATATACATATATATGTGTGTGTGTATAATGTATACACACATACATATAAGCATGTAAATACATATATATTTTCTACTCTTTTACTTGTTTCAGTTGTTTGACTGTGGCCATGCTGGAACACCGCTTTTAGTCAAACAAATCGACCCCAAGACTTATTCTTTGTAAGCCTGGTACTTATTCTATCAGCCTCTTTTACCAAACCACTAAGTTATGGGGATGTAAACATACCAACATTAGTTGTGAAGTGATAGGGGGGGGGCAAACACAGATGCACAAGTACATACATATATGTATATATATATGTTTGTATATACATTTATATATATATATGTAAGTATATAAGTATATACATGTATACGTTTATATTATAGAAAAGCTTTGTAAGTGGATTTTGGTAGACAGAAACTGAAAGAAGCCCATCACATGTGTGTGTGTGAATGTGTGTGTATGTGTGTGTGCATGGCATGCATGTATATACACACACACACACATACATATATGTGTGTATATATACATATGGTGGTGAAGGTGCATGGCTTAGTGGTTAGGGCATTCAGCTCATGATCATAAGGTCTTGAGTTGAAATCCTGGTGATGCATTGTGTCCTTGAGCAAGACACTTTATTTCACATTGCTCTAGTCCACTCAGCTCGCAAAAATGAGTTGTACCTGTATATCAAAGGGCCAGCCTTGTCACACTCTGTGTCACACTGAATATCGCTGAGAACTACATTAAGGGTACATGTGTCTGTGGAGTGCTCTGCCACTTGCACATCAATTTCACCAGCAAGCTAGTCCGTTGATCGTATCAGCTGGGACCCTCATTGCCATAACCGACTGAGTGCTCCCCACAATATATATATATATATATGTGTGTGTGTGTGTGTGTGTATACATGTATATATATATATGCATGTGTGTGTGTGTGTGCATTTATGTGTGTATGTGTGTGTGTATGTATAGATATGAGTATGTGTTTGGAACTCTTTTTCATGATATCAAGTGACACTTATAAGCAAATGTTTTCATCATCTAATCTTCCATGAAAACACATTCAGTCATGGGGAAATATTACGTTGCCGGGAAACAAGTAAGGGTTAATGACAGTTAGGGCAGCAAGCCATAAACAGTCTACCTCAATGAAGAATACTGCATGACCCATAACAGAATAGAATAGTAGAAACAAAGATGATGTTGGTGATGAGGATGATAGTGATGATGATAATGATGATGATGATGATGATAATGATGATATTGCTGATAATGAAGAATAATGACTAGATGTACTTGGTTTGCAGCATCAGCACAAAACACAATTTTGTGCCAATAGATAAAAATATTTCGTTTTAATTAAGCATAAACTCATCATCATTGTCGTCATCATCATCATCGTCATCAACATCATCGTCGTCGTTGTCACCATCATCATCATCTTCGTCATCATTATGATCATCTTATCATCATCGTCATTGTCATTTAACAGTCAAATTTCCATGCTTGCATGTGTTTGAACACAGTGTGTTGAGGCGATTTTTTTTTATTGCTGGATGCCTTTCCTGTCACCAACCATCACCTGCTTCCAAGTATGGTAATATTACCTGTGACCAGACATGTTTACACAAAAGACTGGAAACAAACGACACTGCTTGCATGACAGTGACATTCATTTACAACTAGCATATGACATCAAAGTAAAGACAGTAGCACACACATGCATGCATACATGCTTGCATGCACACACATGCAAATATATATACACTGTGTGGCACCTTGGGCAAGAGTCTTCCACTATAGCCTTGGGGCCCACCAAAGCCTGGTGAATAGATTTTGTAGCTGGAAGCTGAAAGAAACTTGTCATATAAAGAAGCTTGTTGTATATTAAAGGCGGCAAGCTGGCAGAAACGTTAGCACGCCGGGTGAAATGCTTAGCGGTATTTCATCTGCCGTTACATTCTGAGTTCAAACTCCGCTGAGGTCGACTTTGCCTGTCATCCTTTTGGGGGTCAATAAATTAAGTACCAGTTACGCACTGGGGATCGATGTAATCGACTTAATCCCTTTGTCTGTCCTTGTTGTCACCTTTATGTTTAGCCCCTTGTGGGCAATAAAGAAATAAGAAGCTGTTCGTATATATGTGTATGTGTGTGTGTGTGTGTGTGTGTGCATGTGTGTGTGTGTCTTTGTGTCTGCTTTTATCCCCCACTACCATTTGACAACTGGTGTTGGCATGTTTACGTCCCCATAAGACAGAAAGACTAAGTACCAGGTTTTAAAAAAATAAATAAATGACTACTGGGATCAATTCATTCGACTAAAAATTCAAGGTGGTGCCCTTTACATGGCAGCAGTCTAGTCACTGAAACATGTAAAAGAGATAAGCGAGATATAAAAAGAAACAGGAATCTGTATTCACCATTACACATGTTTCATTTGCTAATAGGAATCACAGAATTGTACTTGTTGGGTAAATATCCAACATGTGCAATTCTATTATTCCTATTAGCAAATGGAACATGTGTAATGGTGAATACCAGAAAAATTTCCAGATTCCTGTTTCTTTTTTTATATAATAACTCTAAAAACAATAATTCCAGAATCTTCAGCTCTAATCTGTGCCTCACATTAATACAATAACAATAACTACAGGCTGGATTGTAATACTGGAAGAAGCAGATGTGCTTCAAGAGGACACACTTTGGATTTTAACCCTACATATATAATATACAGGGCTGGCCCTAGAGTTGCTGGTGTCCTGAACTTTGTCCTGGCAAGCTGAACTTCATTGTGTACAAGCTGACAATCATGGAAATTTCCTTGCGCACCCGTCCCGCCCTCCAGCACATGGTGCCCTGGGCGACTGCCTGAGCTGCCGGTACCTTGAGGCGGCCCTGATAATATATATGTGTGTGTGTGTGTATATATATGGCTGAGTTCCTTTCGAGTGCTGGGCCTCATGGAAGCAAGTGGCCAAGTTCCTTTCAAGTGTTGGGCCTCACAGAGGCAATGACCAAAACCTTTGACCTTATGTAGTGATTGAGAAGAAAACCCGTTAAGCTGAACAAAATTGCAGTCATGGCAGATACCAGTGTCATGCAAATGGCACCTGTACTGGTTGCATGTAAAAGCACCCATTACACTCTCAAAGTGGTTGGCATTAGGAAGAGTATCCAACCATAGGAGACCATGCCAAATCAGACTGGAGCCTAGCACAGCCTTTCAGCATGCCAGCCCATTAAAACTGTCCAACCCATGCCAGTATGGACAACAGACGTTAAATGATGATGATGATGATACATACTTGGCACAGGTGTGATGTGTGATAAGAAGCTTGCTTCCCTACAACATGGCTCAGGGTCAGTCCCACTGCATGGCACCTTGGGCTCGTGTCTTCTATTAGAGTATCAGGCTGGCCAAACCTTTGTGAGTGGATTAGATAGACACAAACTGAAGCAAGTCCATCATATAGATATGTGTGTGTGTGTGTTTGGCCCCTACCACTGCTTGACAACCAGTGCTGGTGTGTTCACATCCCCATGACTTAGTGGTTTGGCAAAGGGACCAATAATATAAGTACCAGGCTTAAAAACAAAAAGTACTTGGGTTATTTGATAAAAAATTCTTAAAGGCAATGCTCCAGCATAGCTACAGTCATTAGACTGAAACAAGTAAAAACACACACAAACACAATGGGCTTCTTTCATTTTCCATCTATGAAATCCAGTCATAAAACTTTGGTTGGTTTGGGGCTGTTGTAGAAGATACTTGCCCAAGATGCCATGCAGTGGGCTGAACTCAAAACCATGTGGTTGAGATGCACACTTCTTAGTACACAGCCATATTAAATAAATTGCAGAGGAGAAATGAGAGATTTTTGTGTTTATGCTTGTTTAAAGGAAGGCAGAAATGAAACCATTTCATTCAAGACTCAAAACTAGGCTGCAGATTATACTATCATGTCTACCAATGATTATTTGAAATAAAGCCATACATTTTTGGTTGAGATGTCAATTAAATCAAAACTCTGTATATTACTGGTACATGCTTTACTGACCCCAACCTCCCACCAAAAAAAAAAAAAGAAGAATTAATGACAAAGTTGTGACTTCAGCAGTATTTGAACTCAAATTTTATCACTGACCTAAAAATAATGATTTCTAATTTAGTCACAATTTTGAGCGAGGAGTAAGCCAGTGACATTGACCCTATTACTTGACTTGTACTTTATTTTATCAACCCTGAAAGGATGAAAAACAAACCCTGACCTTGGTAAGATTTGAACTTGTAATATGAAAAGCCGGAAGAAATATGACCAAGTCTCCTTTGTCTGACACTCTAATGATTCAGCTAGCTTTTTCTAGTTTAGGCATAAGGGGAGGGTTTAGTTAATAGCATAGACACTAGTATTTGACTGATAAATATATTTAATCAACCCAAGAGAAAAGATGGTTTTGGCAGTCTTTGAACTCATAATCTAAAGATTTGAAACCAGTCCTGCAAAACAATTTTCCAGGCACTCTAGCAATTTTCTGCCAGCTCACAACCTTTATAAAATAAGCCTTATAAAGCCAGCAAATTTGAGGGAAGGGGTTAGTCAATTATGCTGACCTAAGTACTTGACTGGTACCTTATTTTGTCAACTTTGAATGGATGAAAAGCGAAGTTGACCTTGGAAGGACTGAACTCAGAATGCAAAGAGCTGGAACAAATATTACAAAGTGTTGAGCATTTTTCCAACTCTCTATCCATGTTGCCAACTTGCCACCCTTTATAAAAGTGATTTCTAATTTGGTACAGGGCCAGTTATTTTGAGGAAAAGGGTTAGTTGATTACATCAACCTGAGTACTTGACTAGTGCTTTATTTAATTGACCCTGGAATGGTGAAATGCATTCCCAGCAAACCATTAAGATTTAAAATAGTAAAGAAGTTAGGAGGTAAGAGATAAATGGTGGGGAAAAATATAGGAGATTCACTTCTTCACACATTTACTGACGCACCTCTTGACCATTTAAAGACCCAAATCAATCAGGATTGGTTTTATAAAGCTGAAGAATCGGAATGTTCGATGTCGGTCAAGTGGAGTGTAATTAACAAGTGACCTGCTGTGCCAAAAGGAGACTTGAGAATTAAGTCATTCATAGCTTAGGTTAAAGGCTTTAAGTCTAATAAGCTTGTTAAATAGTTTTAATACTGAAAGTTCTTCACATGAGGAAAAATATTCTCTCATTCTTTATTTGATAAATGAAATATTTTTTTCCTTTCAAAAAACATTCCAAATAGAAGCATTTCGGAACAAATAAACAAGACAGATATTAGTTATTGAAACATATATTGAACTGTTTTTGTATTAGAAGTAAGGACGACAGTGTTGGAGGAGAATCAATGGATATTGAAAGCTGAGACATGACAATAGAAAAGATTAATGTTAAACAAACACCGATAACTGTTGATATTTTTCAGAGAATATTTAACATTGCATGTTAAGTTATTTTTATTGTCAGGGTTTGATACGAGTGAACATGCTTTCGCGCCGCCCACCCATTTCCAGCTTTTTTCTGTTTACAAACGAATATAATTAAAACCATACTTAGCATGAAAATGAAACCTTTCTAAAAACACACATTACGATACACGCACACACACACACACACATGTATATATATACACACACATACGCATGTATACATATAAGCCACACCGATTAAATTTCCGTGGTTGGTAATTCATTCTGTATCGATACGTTCGAATGGAGATATTTAGATGTTGATGGAAATATCCATTTCGTCAATAGTTTTAAATAATAGTATACCCAACATGAATGTAGGTCTATTTATCCAGTCAAAAGATGAAACTACTACATTTTCCTGCTCTTGTTAGTCATGACAGACGTAAGAATTTATGGCTATCCTTAGCGTGTTTTCCGTTCCCAAACGATATCTGCTGAGGAATTCTAGTTGTTGCGTTAACCCCAGTGACGGCTGTCTTCAGCTGTGACATCATTTTTACCGAAATCTGCGCCTACGAAGGCACTACCTAGTATCAGTTTTTCCATTGCCGAAAAGATTAAAAAGTCATTTTATCTACTATGATGTATATTTACAAGGATATTACTGCGGCGGGAAATGTTAAACAGCTCCGCACCATTCCATACGGACATTACATCTACCAAGACAGAGACTAGTTACAGGTTCAAAGTAGGAGGGAAGTATGTCTTGTTCAAAACAAACTAGCCAGCTGTGTCAACGTTACAAGGTTTACTTATTTTTAGAATATAAAAGCAAATTATCTACAAGTTGTTCTATTACTGCAATGGAATATAGCAGATCGAAGACAGAGACTGACTAAAGATAGTAACAGCAAACTGGAAATTTATCATTTTCCACCACATCCATTACAGATATCTTTTATCTTTCAATTTTTCTTTCTTTCGTTTTTGTTGTTGCTGTTGTAGTAGTGCTGATTTATCTTTTCTTTCTTAACTCTCATCTATTCCGTGTTTTGGATCCCCACATTGCTTGCATTTACGTTGAAAAAAAAAAAAAAAAAAAAAACAGGGGAAAAAAAAGAAACATGCAGAAAAGCTAGGTCGATGTGTATGTTGAGTTGAAAGATGGTGCGCGAGAGACTGGAAATTGTTTCTATTCTATTTAGTTGCTAACAAGTGCTGCTACCGTTTTAATTCTCCGCGGCTCCGCGAGAGCCAGTCTGCCCCGACGTAGGTAGAATGCATCCCTCTCTGAGGAGAAAACGGCACAAACAGTGGTGGTGCACAGTGCCAAAACCACTAGCATCCAGTGCCAACCCAACCCGAGTAGCAGGAATAAGTCCACTTTAGCAACGATTTAATAATCACTTGCTTAAGGTTGTGATATAACTGTATCGGTTTGCTTTTTATTATTGCTTACTGCAAACTCGATCCTGAAAGGACGAGGATTTTTCATCTATAAAAAGTATGTGAATCTTGCTTTTGCTTCTTCAGTTTATATATACATACATACATATATACACATATATATATATATTCATTGGCTGGCTATTTTATTTCATTTTCTTTCACAATTACAAAAAGGAAAAAAAAAAAAAAGAAAAAATATTAAAAAAAAAAAAAAATTGAAAACCTGTGAAATCACTGCCGTGTTGGGTGCCCGATAAACCGGCTCTTAAGACTCGAGGATTATTATTATTATTATCATTATTATTATTATTATTTACCACAATCAACATCATCACCATCCTCTTCTCCGGTGTCACTGCCGCTGTCGTTATCAACTCTATCCGCCAACCACTATATGTATGGGTATCTACTACATTTGGTGATCATCAACTCTCCACTATATGCTGAGGGACACCTGACAATCTCTCTTTAGGTAGGTATGTACAAACCATGATGTTGTTATTGTTGTCGCTATCGTAGTTTATTTATTATTATCGTTGTTGTTGTTATTGCTGATACTTATAATCATCAGTATTGTTTTGTTTTTTTTTTATTTCGTTTCCCTACATCTACCTACATTCGGTGATTTTTTTTTCCCCTGCTCTTTCTCTTCTTGATCGGTTTTTCAAACCCCCCTCTCTCCCACACTTATTCCTTATCTCGTGTCTAAAAATGAAAGGGCGTGTGGTGGACTCTAACACCACACTGACAACAAACACAAATATATATATATATATATATATATATGTATGTGTGTATATATACATATATATATAGGTGTTGTGTGTGTGCGTGTGTTTGTGTGTATTTATTTATGTATCTGCGTGCATGTGTGTGTATGTATGTTATGATGTATACGGTGGAAATTAAATATAAACTTCCCTTTGATAATTTTTCGTTTACCGTTTCTGTGTTTGTTTGTTTCTTAATTGTTTTTTTTTTTTTTTTTTCTTCGTGTCTTTTGTTACCGCTAACGAACGTCACCATTTCTATGCATCGCTTTGCCTGTCTTAACGCTTAGTAGCAATTACCGTTTAAATATTATATCCACGCGAACTGCAGCCGCTGCTTGCTTACAGCGTGTGGTAGGCATTGCTATACACGCAAGTGTATATACTTAACCGCAACATAGCCCCGGAAAGAAACGAAAAGATAAACGTAAAGGAAAAAAGAAAAAAAAAAAAAAACCTCATATTAAGCACTTTATACACACGCTTGAAAATCTGCGTGCTTGTGTGTGTGTGTGTGTGTGTATGTTTGTGTGCGTGCAAGAGAGAATACCTATATATCCATTTAACTATCAATATATATATATATACGTGTGTGTGTGTGTTGTTATAGACACACGCGCACACTTGTATATACACATATACATTCCAACACATACATATACTAATAGATAACTATGAAGAGGAACCCTCACATCAAGAGGCTATGCACAATTGATTTTTTTTTTTTCCCCTCTTCATTTACCAGAATCTAAAATGTTCACGAGAGAGCGACTGTGAGAGATGAGTATTTTGTGAAAACCACGCCGTCGACTTTGAGAAATGGTGCTGCGACACTGTCGTAGCGTTGTTTAAGTAAGATGCTAGCAGGAGGAAACTGGTTATGATTAGTAGCTTTATATCATTACCATTATTGTTATTATTATTGTTGTTATTATTACTGTTACTATTATCGTCGCCGCCGCCGCCGTCGTCGTCGTCACCACAATCATCATCATTATCACCATCACTGTAATCATCATCATCATCATTTATTTATGCAGAGTAGGTTCCCCGCACGGAAAAGAAACACATGTCTGTAGAGTGTGTAAGATTTCTACTAGACTGCAGCTCGTTACAATAGAGCCATGCATCAAGCGAAGGAATTTTCAAGTAGACGCTTAGCGTTCTAAAACTGTGTACGGTCATTACAAAATACTTCTTCCCACCCAATAGTCAAGGTAGGTGCCATTCCTCTCTCCTTCCCCTCCACCAACTTTGGGATTAATTCTCCTTTCACGCTATTCAAGGCATTCATGTTTGTTATCCTTAACCAGCACACGCACGCACATACACATACACATACAATACAATACAATATAATATAATATATATCTTTTGTCTGCGACTGGGTTCTTTGCTATTGACGATTGAAATTTGCTACCTACATATATTATACAGAAACAATCTTACAGTCTCCCCTCCCTCTATACACATATACACACACATTTGTATGTACGTATAAGTATATATATATATATGGATGTATATATATATATACACACATGTATGTATCTGTACACACAAGAAACTCTACGACTATCGACATGATATTTGATGGTGATAAATAGCTTTAAATTTGTTAGTTCAGCTTAGGTGGTCAAGATATGAAATGTTCTTAAAGTTTGTGTGTATATATATATATATTATATATATATATAATATATATATATATATTATATATATAATATATATATATATATGTGTGTGTGTGTATGTATGTTTGTAATCGTAATCTTTAATCCATCCATCATCTTCACAGTCTTCTTTCTGTGATACCTTAGCTGATGATAAACAGGTTAACGGTGTCAAGTGCAGGTGTAGTTAATTTTACTCTGTGAGGACAGATAATTCTATTAGCATTTAGCATAGGTTTGGTAGAGTAGTACCCAGCTATAGTATACAGAATAGATATCACTGACGTTTGTGAGAAAGTGCACGCATATAAGACAAGCCGAACTAGCGCATTCGCAGCAACCTTCCATTCATCAGCTTCTGTACATCCATCGCCAGTGCCCCTGTCATGACTGGCCACTCGATCGCGTGCCTGTTTGATATAACACGATTCATGTTTCATGTGTACCTAGCTATTACACACACAGACTACCGTGCATCTATTTTGACTAATCAAGTGTGTAGTTGTGTGTGTTTTTTTTTCGGTATTCTCTTTGTCTTGTTCTTTTATTTGTTTTTATTATTTCCTCTTCTATTTTAAATTCCTTTATTCACCGACAACTGTTAAATTATTGAAGAAAGATATAAGATATACATCGATCGAAGCTTATCTGAGAGTTTATTTTTTTCTCTTTCCCTTCCTTTTCTTTTTTGGCGATTAAATACCTAGATGCGAATTTTCCGGGTTCCTGCATTCAGACTTATCTACTGCTACTACACACATCGTCTCTCATAGATTATTTCTATGCAACAATTTCTCTTCTCATAGGTCTTTGTTTAATCTATGATTTCTCTTCTCTCCCTCCTGCATTCCCTTCCAGTCTTTCTTGTTCCAATTCCTCTTTTACGTACGTTTCATTAAGCAAGCCACGGCAACTATTGCTTTTTGTTCACGGTTCCACCCATTTAGCTATTTACCTTCAAACTATTATTCACTTGCCTTTTCTGTGTGTGTTTTTTTTTAGCCTATTCCTACTTCAGCCCATTTTCTTTACGGTTGTCACCATGCATTTTCCTCTTTCCACCTGTTTCTTTTGTAACTTATATTTCTGATACCCTCCCATTTTCTCTTTTCTTTTTGCATCAAACCACCTGCACGCTACCTTACAGGTATGGTGACGGGGATTCTTTCTGTATTCCAAAACGGCTTCAATTCTTTCACTTCACTCAGTTTTAAGCTCCTAATCTCCTGACATTATCTCATTAAATTTTATTCCAACATCAAACCAACAATTTTATTTGAATCTATTAAGGTTACTTTTTTTTTTCATTTTACTGATATTTGAACTTATACACCAGATTTTTGAATTCACGAATTCTGGACGTTTTCTTGAAATGGTCTGTTATCTAACACCATTTTTCTGTAATAGAAGAAATGTTGCCTTATTTTTTTTTCTTTTTCCACTCCTGTTTTCAATATTTCATTCAAACGACATCTAAATATTATTTGTTCTACATTACATTTTGTCACCAACTACTAACCATAAGTATCACGAGGCGCTCCGTTCGGTAGCTTCTTAATTCCGTACAGTGCTCTTAGATTTGTATGTGTGTATATAAATTTATTTCAAAAATAAATGCATCGGAATTCATCCAGTAAAATCTCTCCCCAACGCTAGCGATATGTAACTTGTTAATGACAAGGTCAGGAAGAAGCAACTATCACTTTTACATGACACTGCCCACACTCCCTTCTTAGAGCCGTTGAAAAAGAAAATTACCATTATCA
>NC_042999.1:122956545-122961545 GCF_006345805.1 Octopus sinensis
CGTTGGCGATTTTTTTTTTTTTTCCTCCATCTTTCTTTCCTTGGATCTTTCCTTTTCCTATATTTCTGACGAAGAGCTCTGCTTGAAACGTTAAATCCCCCTTCTTTCTTTCCTTTCTTGAGCGTCCAATAACACTATACTTGTTCCACATCCTTGCGTTGTTGTGTTTTCTCGTTTTCTCTTCGTGTTTTCATGTTTGGATTAACTTTTATATATATATATATATATATAATGCTTGTTTTTATGTTGAGTTATAATTAAAAACAATTTTACATAAAAGTGAAGGATGAGAAGGATTACTCAATATATTTTGGAAACTTCAAGACTTTGAAGTTTTCACCAGCTATTCTTCATGAATGCTAGAAGACTGAAACTTCAAAGTCAATGTCACCACTATACTTGTATATGTGTGTGTATGTACATGTGTGTATACAAATATATATGTTTGTGTGTATATATATATAATAATATACACACACATATATATGTGTGTGTGTGTGTATGTATATTTATATATATATATATATATATATATATATATATATATATATATATATAAATATAAAAATTGATCCACACTCAGAAATCTGGAATGTTTATATTTTGAGCTGAAGAAAAATATGCCTCAGTGGTATATTATGCCTGCTTTTGTAATCATGTTTTTTTTCTTTTGTTTTTGTGTATATTCAGATATAGAAAAATTAAACTCAAATACAATAAGGAATCCATAATTGTAATATCCTTATCTTTGCTTTAAAAATGTCCTTAAATGCATTGAACCACTATATTTAATATCTTTGTATTTCTTAATGTACAATTATAGATGTTGCTAATTAGTCATGAATTTTTTTTAAAGACTAATATTTGTAAAAGCAAAAGAATTTGCTAAAACAAATTTTTATTTTTTTATTTTATTTTATTTTTTGTTGTTGTTGGCTATTACTCTAGTTTGATACACTGTTTTTTTGGAGGCAATTTTGCAATCTTGCCTAAGAGCTTCTGTAATAGCTTTGCTAGTTTCCTCACAGCAGTTGTCAAGATTCTAGTAAATAAACTCCCTATATTTTTTTTCTTAAATAAAATTGCTTATATTAAGTATTAATCATGATATAGGACATCATATTCTTGAATGAAGGGAAAAAAATTTTGGCACAAGGCCTGCAATTGTAGGAGAGGATGCAAGTCAATTGAATTAACTCCAGTGCTCAACTGATACATATTTTATCAACCCTGAAAGGATGAAAGGCAAACTTGACTCCAGTGGCATTTGAACTTATAAATTTGGAAGAAATACCACTAAGCAGTAACAATTCTGCTAGTTCACTGCCTTAGGTATTTTGTTATATTGAAGTTCAACCAGTCCTGAAAAGCTTAACATCTTATCTTTGCAATACTCTTATGGACAGATTCATGTACTGGATCCTGCTTGACCCCAGTCGACTTCTTCAATGCCACAAATGATCAGCTCAGATGGAAATGACCTGGCAAACTCAGCAATAATAGAAATTACACTATATATATTTATATGTATTTGAATTTAAGTGTATTTGGGTAAATTATGTTTTGACTAGAAATTTTTATAAACTTAGTAACATTTGAACAAAGACTTTGATGGAAATAATTCATTCCAACTCTTTAACTCACTGCAACTTTAGTGCACCGCAGTTTGAGGTTGGTTGTAATTGTTTTATTTTTTGTTCTGATAGTAGCTGATGATTAGTAAATTTCCAAAAGATCACAATTAGAACACTATAATCATAGCGTTACATTTATTCTTAATAAGAATTTTAAGTACATTTTTATTCTAGTGGTAGGAGACGTTACTCATGCTTATATAATGGATATTTTAACCCTTTCGTTATCAACCTGGCTGAAACTGGCCCTGGCTCTGAGTACAAATGTTTTGTTTTCATAAATTTTGAAATAAAATCTTCCACTAAACCTTAGTCACAATTTATGTTCCTAACTCTAACTGAATGATAGCTAAGTTATTTTCTAAATTCTTTGTTATATTTAAAGTAATTGAAAGAAACACAGAGCATCTCAAAATAAATACAGTAATGAAAGGGTTAAAGTTTTATAGCTTTCACCCATTCAGTATATTAAGAGATATGTAGGCTGAATAAAAGGTGAATATTCTTACTCCCCACTGATTAAGAATCAGTCATCATACTCAGTTTAAAGGCTTGATACTAGTTTAACAGAACTGAATTATTTCGTATCTAGATTTTGTTTTGTTCTTATCACAATGAATTTAGCTATAAAGTAGTGAGTGGTATCATCTAAATTGCGAAATTGTAATTTCCATCATTAGCAATGCATAATTCACTCATTGTCTTTCTGAAAAAGAACTACACAGAAGTTAGGTTTTCAATTTGACCAGAAATTCTCTTCATAGAATTTGAAGAAGTATATATGTATGTATAGGTGATGTTGTTGGAAGTTGTACGAATGTAAGTAATATATATATTGAAGGCAATAAGTTATCATGCTTCATGGCTTAAATTCTTTTGGGATCAATAAAATAATACTAGTACATAAAAATGTTAAACTGAAAGTAACCTTGTAATTAAGAATGGAGAAAATATTGTTGGCATTAATAGTATCTATTCATACTTTTTTTTATGATTCTGTTGTATTGCTTCTCTTTGCTCTGGGCTCTCCATTCTATTAGATTAAACATTTGTCTGATACTTTGCATTTTGGGCAAGTTTCATTGTTAACAACTTTCACAGATACCTAATATCATTTTCTTAGTTAGCTTTGATTGAAAGCTTGGTGTAACACTTAAGGGAAATTTTCTTATGGCATCAAATATTTTAACTATTATAGATTGAGACTAATGAATCTAGCAAAAGGTAAAAAAACAAAAAAACAAAAAGCATCTGCTTAGGTGATATTCTTCTGTTCCTTTTAGAAATGCTCCTATTCCACTCAAACTTCAGTTCAGTGATTCATTTTCTTAGAGATAGTAACATTTATTTCCATATGACTACCTCTCTTCTTTTTTCCTTAGATTTTTCTTTTTCTTTTTTTTTCTCTCTTTGGCAAGTTACATTTTAAGATTTTACTTCTTTATCATATTGGTATTTTCCCTTCAAATATTTCTACACAAATAACATTCCGAACTAATTTATTTCTTAGTCCTTCTATACTTTCTCCATTCTTCAAGTTTATTTTGCACAACTTCAACACACTATGCAGATCATTTCTGTATGGCCTGTAGCAATACGACTAATAATATACCTTTCTTTTTAAATTCAAGAACTGTTAACAAGGGTTTGTTGATATGCTGTATCTTAGGAAAATATTTTTTAAGGATAAATCTATTTTATTTATTAGTACTTTATGCAAAATTTTGCTTTAAAGAAGATGAATTATTTCATACTGCACACTTACACACACACTCACTAACAAAATTGAGGTAAATTGTATTTTGATTATAAAATGTAGATTTGTAATGAGAGAACGTAATGAAATATAAATGTTAATGTACAGTTATGTAAATATGATTTGGCTATTAAACTGAATGATGAAAAAGATTATCTTTGCAAATTGTCTTATGTTCCATATGATCTGATATTTTGGTCCCTAACTAGTTTCTCAGTTTGAAAACTTATTTATGGATTATATTTGGGCCTTGGAAATGGTCAGTGATTGTCCAAGACCTAAGTATGTCTTTAAGCTCTAAAATGAATCTTGTTTCTTTTTTGTGGCTTTAGCAGTAAAAGGTAGAACTTTCTAAGAATAATCATTAGAAAATTGTGCTATGCATTCAACTTGTATAGAAAATGTGATTTTTATTAATGTGTTTATGTAAAGGAATTCATAGCACAATTCTGTCTTTGAAATTTAATATTTTCCCAAACTAGTGAAGACTATGTAGGCTCTTTGGAATGAACAAATATAAGTCATTAACTCTTGTTATTAGGATCTTAAAGAAAGGCATGTGAATTTTGGAATGATAGTGATTGGAAAGTTCTTGATGTACTTAAGAAGAAGATAAATTGATATTGAAGCTCAGATAGTGTAACTATGTGGAAGCTGCTAGCTCAATTAATTAGATAAGAATAAATCCTTAGGCAGAATTTCATTAAGAAAAATGTTATGCTATACATTATAGGCAGCTTCAGTACGAGATGTCATTAGAAAGTAAGGTTCATGTCTTTTTGGATCTGATGTAAGTAATTAGTGAAAATAGAGATTCAAAATATCAGGGCTGGTTGTCATAATGGCTCAGATATCTTGGTCATGTTAAAAATAAAAATTAAACAGTCATTAAATGAATTAAAAGAACTTGCTTTTTAATGAGATGGGATATAAAGTTAAGCAATTTTCTATTTTAGGTTTTCTCTTCAGGGAAGTAGAAATTAAATAAAATGTTGAATACATGAGATTGCTGTGTGACAGTGTTAGAATGTCAATTCTTCTTATAGAACAGTTTGTGATTGATGTAGATGATATATTAGTGAATGCAGATTTGTATATATTAAGAATGGAATAAAGGCATATGTGTTTGCTATTGGCAACATTGGGTAGGTGTGTTATTCAACTTTGTTATTACAGAAGAGTAGTGAATGAAGTCCCATATTTCTTCAACTTGAAGACTCTGTTTATTTTCCGGTAATAAATCTCATAATTTGCTGTGTGTCAAAGGGGATGAAGATTACATTTTCCATATACCGATTTTAACCACAAAGGACTGTAATCTATTATAGAAAACTTACTGTGTCTCTGTACTGTTAGGACAAAAGGAAAAGATTTAGAGTATAAGTGATCAATAGGATCTATATTGGTAAGCCACTAACAAAACATCTTAGCAAAGTTTGTGAATGTACTGAGACCTTATTCACATGTCTATACTTCTTTCCAAATGTTCAAATCAGGACTGGGGTGCATCTTCGAGATCAGAACATCTTCAATGCTGGAAAATATGGTAATTTGCCAAAATGGCAAAGATTCACATTGTAAATGAGTAAATGGCTGTATTTTCAAGATAG
>NC_042999.1:122981545-122991545 GCF_006345805.1 Octopus sinensis
TCAGGTGGTAGTAGCCAATGGGGCCACCTCCATTAACACACAAATAGTGAGCGGTGTTCCGCAGGGCACTGTTCTGGGACCACTACTGTTCATAATGGCCCTCTCAGACATGCCCTCAGCCACGCAGAGAGCCACGATCACAAGTTATGCAGATGATACAAAAGTTTCACAGGCAATACAGAACCCTGAGGACACTAAACACCTGCAATGTGAGCTGGACGAAATATACAAGTGGGCTGAAAAGAATAGCATGCAGTTCAATGCTGGAAAGTTTCAAGCTTTATACTATCAGCATGCAAAACTGAATGCAATACACAATGAATACACTGGACCCGGAGGGATTGCAATCCCAGAGGCACAATCAGTGTGTGACCTGGGTATTCACATGAGTGATGACGCGACCTTTCATGTACATGTTGCTAAACTGACAATGAAATGTAGACGGCTGGCTGGATGGATTCTTAGAACCTTTAGAACAAGAGAACAAGAAACCATGATGGTCCTCTGGAAGACACTTCTCCTAAGCCACTTTGACTATTGCTCTCACTATGGTCACCATCCAGTGTCAAGTTGATCACAGAACTTGAGGCGATCCAACGAACTACACAAAGAAGATAGCCTCTATGCAGAATGTAAGCTACTGGGAAAGACTCAAGAGATTAAAATTATATTCCCTGGAGCGTAGGCGGAAAGATTGCCATAATATACATCTGGAAGATCCTTGGAGGGAGTGTCCTGAACTTTGGCATCGAGAGTTACGCAAATGCCAGAACTGGCGCCACTGCGTGGTGCCTAGGACTCAAACCTGCCATCAAGATGTAGGACAAGATCTGTGATAGCCTGGGCTTCCGAGGCCCACAGCTCTTCAATATCCTCCCGAAGAACCTGAGAGACCTGCATGGGGTGGATACAGATGTCTGTAAAATGAAGCTGGATCTCTTCCTGTCAGGTGTCCCGATGAACCAACTTTCACGGCAGGAGGGGAGATGAGGGCAGCTTCATCGAACTCTCTCATGCACCAAATAGCAGGTGCTAGAAAGCCTCCATGAAGTGAAACCAAGTAGCAAAACCAAATGGCGGTGCCGCTCAGCATGGCCCCAACTCATAAGCTGAAACTAGAATCATCATCAATCAATCATATATATATGTATGTATATATATGTATATATAGATATATAGATATATATATATAATATGTATAATATATATATTATGTATATATATATATGTATGTATATATATATGTATGTATATATATATATGTATGTTTTCCTATATAAATATATTGTTTATATATAAAAATATGTATATATGTATATGTAGATTTGGATAATATAGATATGTATATATATATACTATGTATATATATTATATTATGTATTATATGTATGTATATCTATATATATGTATGTATGTATATATATATTGTATGTATATATATATATGTATGTATATATACTTTGATACTTTGATACTTTGATAGGTTTCGGCCATTATTGGCCCAGGCCATGTCTAACTTAATAGCACCACCCTGGTGTCTTTCAAGTCAGAATTTGGGCACTATGCCCACTCAAGTAGAGAGTTATTGTTTACAGAGACATATCCGGGTGTAGGGGGGTTATCCGGGTTTCTTGAAGGAATCTGTCCAAAGACTTCTTGAACCCTATAGGGTCAGTTTCTGTTTTAATGTGTTTTGGTGTATGTTAAAGAGAGCGGGGCCAATTGAGGTGAAATAATTGTGCCGTATTGTTGTTATGAGATGAGAGTGCGATTTTTGTTTTGGGCGGATGGCACGGGGCCCAAGCCTTGGATGTACCTTAAAGGTGATGCCAACATCATTTGGGCAATGCTGATGGAATATTTTCCACATCATGCAGATGATGTAGCGCTCACGACGACGTTGGAGAGAATAGAGTTTTAGCTTTTCTAGTCGACCCCAATAGTCGAGGCCTGTCATGCCATCTATCTTTTTTGTGATTGCCCTTTGAGGTGCTTCAACTTTTATGATACCTTGTATTGTTGGGGAGACCACAGTGGCAACAGTATTCAAGGGGGTCGGGCAAAGTGGAGAAGAGAAGATAATGGTGTGGATATCTCTCGACTGGAAAGTTCTGAGAATCCAGGAACCATTCTGGGGCCATGTCAACTTTGGTGTTTATATGAGTGGCCCCTTACGTGTTGTCCACAATTACTCCCAAGTCTCTGATGTTGTTGGACGCCGCGAGAGTTTCACCTGAAGGAAGGGAGTATGGGAGTTTCAGGGCATCCTCTTTTCCAAAGTGGATTAGCTCAATTTATCCTCGTTCAGCAGCATATTGTTTTTTTCTGCCCATTGGATAACAGCCAGTAGATCTGACTGAAGCATGTCCGGTCACTCGCCTCATTTATGACCTTCTGTAGCTTGGAGTCATCTGCAAAGATTTTGTATGTTGCTGTGCTTGATGATGTCATTAATGTCATTAATGTAAATGATGAAAAGAAGTGGGCCCAGCACAGTGCCTTGCGGAACGCCACTACTGACTTTGGCTGGGCTTGATTTTACCCCTTCAACTACAACATGTTGAGATCTGTCTGTCAGGAAACATTAATCCATTTCAGTAACTTTCCAGAGACACCAATGTTGGATAGTTTTTTCAATAGGATCTTGTGATCGACCCTGTCGAAGGCTTACTGAAATCAAGGTAGATGACATCGGTGTTGGAGCCCTCTCCCAAAGCTCTCAAAATGTCCTCAAAGTGATGCAGGAGCTGCGTTAGGCAGTCCCTTCCATTACGAACCCATGTTGGTTGGAGATCAGCCGTCTGTTGCTTTCCAGAAATTGGGTTATTCGAGATCTCACCACCTCTCAAATACCTTGATGATATGAGAGGTGAGTGAGATCGGACGGTAATTCACTGCAAGGGACTTGTTTCCCTTTTTGAAAACTGGGACAACAGACTGGGACAGAAGGTTTTTTTGGAATAAGCCAGCATCCAGTGAGTTTCTCCACAGATATGTATGTATATATATATGTATGCATATACTGTATGTATATATATGTATGTATATATTTAGTATGTATATATATGTATTATTTTATATATTATGTATAGAATATATGTATGTATTATATGTATGTTTGTATATGTATGTATGTATCGATAGTATTTAATATATATATATGTTTAGTATGTATATATATAATATGTTGTATGATATATATGTATGTATATTATGTATGTATGTATAGATATATATGTAGTATGTATATATATATATGTATTATGTATATATATATATATATTTATGTATGTATATATTGTATGTATGTATAATATGTATGTATGTATATATATGTATGTATATTATGTATGTATGTAATATAATGTAGTATGTATGTATATATGTATGTATGTATATATATAGAGTAGGTTATGTATGTATATGTAGTAGTATATATATATTATGTATGTATATACATGTTATGTATGTATGTATGTATGTATATGTATGTATATATATATAGGTAGTATGATGTATATATATTGTATGTATGTATATATGTATGTATATATATATATTATGTATATATATATATATTATGTATATCTATAATATATATGTATGGATATGTTATATATAGTTAGTATATGTATATATAATATATATGTAGTATGTATAATATTTATGTATATGTATTATATGTATGTATATGTATATATATATAGATATATTATATATATATGTAGATATATGTATGTATATGTATATATATGTAGTATATGTATATATAGTATGTATATGTATATATATGTATGTATATGTATATATATATATATATATATATATATATCTATGATATATATAATATATATATATGTATATATATATATATATATATATGTATATGTATATATGTATATGTATATAGATGTTATGTATATATATATGTATAATCCTTAAATCCTTAAAAATGTTTTAGCCCGAAGGCCGCGGCCCATGCTGGGGCACCACCGTTGATGAGCTACACTAATTTGTGAATCCACCTCTGATACGTGGCACTTGATCAACAAGGAGTTCGATGCTGCTGCCCGCATCCGCGTCTCCTGTCGTGAGGTGTAGGCTCATCTGGGACCCAACAAGAAGAGATCCAGTTTAGTTTTAAAGAACCCACATCCACACCATGTAAGTCCTCTCAGGCATTTAGGAGGATTTAAAGAGCTGTGGTCCTCTGAAAATCCAAGCTGTTGCAGTATCTGGACCTGTATTTTGATGGTGATGTTGGAATCCTTGGCACCATGCAGTGGCGCCCCATATATATATATATATATGTATGTATATATATATATATATCTATGTATATAATGTATATGTATGTATATTTATATATATATATATGTATGTATATATATATATATACATGTATGTATATATATATATATATACATGTATATATATATATATATACATGTATATATATGTATATATATGTACATGTATATATATGTATATATATAATACATGTATATATATATATGTATATATATATATGTATATATATGTATGTATATAGATGTATATATAATATTATATTTGTATCTGTATGTATATATATATATTTGTAACTGTATATATATGTATTTATATATATGTATATGTATATATATGTATATATATATGTGTATATATGTATATCTATCATCATCATCATCGTTTAACGTCCGTTTTCCGTGCTAGCAAGGGTTGGACGGTTTGACCGGGGTCTGGGAAGCCAGGAGGTTGCACCAGGCTCCAGTCTCATCTGGCAGTATTTCTACAGCTGGATGCCCTTCCTAACGCCAACCACTTCGTGAGTGTAGTGGGTGCTTTTTACATGCCTCCAGCACAGGTGCCAGGGGAGTCTGGCAGCGGCCACGATCGGTTGGTGCTTTTAACGTGCCACCTGCACGGAAGCCAGTGAAGGCAGCGCTGGCATTGGCCACGTTCAGATGGTGCCTGTTATGTTCCACTGGCACAGAAGCCAGTAGAGGCGGCGCTGGCATTGGCCATGTTTGAATGGTGCTGTTTTTGTGCCACCGGCAAAGGTATCAACAATGTGCTATGCTTGCTGCACCTAGGTTTCCCAAGCGGTCACCCATCTAAGTACTGACTAGGCTCGACATTGCTTAATTTCGGTGATCAGACGAGAACCGGTGCTTTCAACATGATATGGGTAAACGTTGATGATGATGTATATATATATATATATGTGTGTGTATATATATATATGTATATATATGTGTATATGTATATGTATATGAATATATATATTTGTGCATATATATATGTATATATATATATATTTATGTATATTGATATATGTAAGTATTTATATGTATGTATTTGTATGTATGTATCTATATATATGTATATATATATATATATATATATGTATGTATTTGTATGTATATATGTCCGGGTTCGTAGAAGGACGTGTTCCTTCATTCTAGGAAAAAGAAAAAAACAAACAAAAAAGTGATTGCAGAAATCAATGAAATAATCTGCTAAAACTGATAAAAACTTAGAACTTGTTATTTCATAGCGGTCTACTAGGATATATCAGTTAAAAACTGTAATATATTTCGCTTCAAGCCAAATATGATATATTAAAGTCATTTACGCATGCAAGATTCTCCGTCAAAAATGCACGTGGTGGCAATTCATAAGTTTATTTCCAGCCGACTGTAAGAAGCAAAAAGAATCATTTTCTTTTCTTTTTTGAAAGAAAACTTCTTTGTATAGGGACACGGATTTGGAATTTTGCGGATAAGTATCCTTTTCATTTGTTTAATTTCCTGTAATTCAATGTAACGTCTGAGTTAGGACCTCATTTCTGTTTACATTCTGTGAATAATCTTCTTTGAATTTCTGTTGCAGCGCCCACTTCGCTTTTATCAATTTCTCACTCTATCTCTTTAAAATTATTCAGAAATCCTTTTCATTTGTTTAAAATTGCTTCATTTAAAAAAATTATTTAGAAATATAATCGTGAAAAGAGAACTTTCGTAGTTACAGATAGGTATATATTTATTTATTACTTTATTTATATATATTTATTTATTTGGTACTTTATTTATATATTCTACTATCCATGTAGAATCTTTTGCATAACTTCTTCACTTTCATTACTTTCGCTCTCTCTCTGTCTCTTCACCTCTCTTTGACACACCATCTTTCTCCTCTCATTCTTTCAATCTTCCTAAGTATATAGACGCGAACATTAGAAATATGATCGTAATTAGTTTAGAAGAAAACTTTCGTAGTTACAGATAGGTATATATTTATAATTAGTTTAGAACAGAACTTTTGTAGTTGCACATAGGTATATATTTATTTGTTACTTTATTTATATATTCTACTATCCAAGTAGAATCTTTTGCATAACTTCTCTTTCATTACTTTCTCTCTCTCTGTCACACCATCTTTCTCCTCTCAGCCTCTCAATCTTCTTCCTCTCACTCTCTCTTACTCTCTTCTTTTCTTCTCTCAGCCGCTCAATCTCTCGAAATACATAGACACTTTTTTCTCTATTTCTTCTCTACCCTCCATCACACTGTTAAATTTTATATCTAATTAGATAAATAAACTATCCAAGAAAATGTCCAGAATCCGGAGGAGCATGGAGTTGGCATTGTTTTTGAGAGCCTGGTGCTGTGCTTATGGAGATAACCGAACAACATAATTACAGCTGCGCTGAAGAGCAATGGTTACACCAGGACATTAGCACAGATAGAGCGAAAGAAGCAAGAGTTTATACGCTCCTATGCACTCATAATATCCCAACAAACAAAGCAAAGATGACAAGGATGGAGGCACGGATGCAGATGAAAGATGTCACCCCCACTTGGTAGACACCCAGGACAACAAAGAAGATTCAAGAGAGAAACCTGCCCGGGAAGTAAACCCAAGTGCAAGTGCCCCTACCAGCATCAAAATGCAAAACCATGGAGATGAAAGAGCCATAAAAGAAGTAAAAGAAGGAAAAACTAAAAGAAAAACAAAAGATGAAACAGCCAAAGAAGGAAAAACTAAAACTCAAACAAAATCAAAAGATGAAACAGCCAAGGAAAGAAGTAAACCTGACTATCCATTTACCAAAAAGGATAGAAAGAGACAGCACGCACGAATGTGTAAATTCTACCTGAAAGGTGTCTGCTGGCATGGAGAGAAACGTGCACGCTGCTGTTTTGCACACCAAAGACCTCACCACATAAACATGAAACAGGGCGGAAACTACCTGCCAAAAGGAAAGGACTACGCACCATCTGCCCCAGAACAGAAGTACGCAGATGTAGTGCATGTTACAACCCATCAACACGTTATTGAAAGGACAGCTGCTGAACAAGAATCTTTTTTGTGCATGGCACAAAAGATTGTACAGCAGTTAAACTACCTCCATCAAACTCAAACCCACAGATGGGACTATCCACAATACACAAGACCACCACAGCAAATAGACCCAAGGTGGACACCACTAGCAACAACACACGCATCACCTCAATGCTCCTACTGAACATCAGAGGACTGCTAACTCTCAGTAATAGGACAAAAATCGCTTTCCTGCGAGACCTTGTTGCATGCAATCAAGCCTTATGCATAGCACTTACGGAAACACACCTGAAACCGGATATAGCAGATGCGGAAATATACCACAGTATGTTGTATTACGGACCGACAGAAAAGAATGGAGTCATGGTGAAGTTGCTATGTACATCCGCAAGGACCTCATACCCCAGGTCCTTTAGTCATACTCAAATTTGGTGTGTGACACACTAATTGTACATATAAGGCAACTCAATGTAGTTATATGTGCTGCATATTGCCCTCCAGATGCTCCAAGTCATATAGGCAAGTTTGAAGAGTGCCTTACAAAAAGGGAAGAAGTTCTAGTCACATTAGAACAACACATAAGTGTACTTATGGGAGACTCCAATCTGCCAATGTCAGATGGCCCGAGGGCCTATCTCTCCCAGGAATGACACAATGTGAACGAGGACAGGTGAGGTCCCTCATGAACCTCATCAACACTCTGTACATGGAACAAATAATACTCCAACCAACCAGGGCAGGTAACATACTGGATCTCTGCTTCACAAATAATATGGATCTCATCCGTAATGTGAAAGTGACACCGACACTACTCTCGGATCACAACATGGTAGAGCTGACCATGTACGGGCCAAAGGAAAGCATGGACATGCAGCCTACAAGAAACTCTCAGAATCTTTCCAGCTTGAACTTCCATAAAGCAAACTGGAAACAAATTGAGAAAGAGATCCTCAAACAAAACTGGCCTAAATGTCTCTCCTCACCAGACATCGACATGAAACTTCAACAATTCATGTCTGTAATGCAAACCATATGCTACAAATGTGTGCCAGAGAGAAAGGCCACTGCATACAAGAACAAAATCCCCAGAGATAGGAAAATACTTATGAGACAGTATACAAAAGTTTCAAATCGCCTAAACAAGCAAATTGAGAGCAGTGAAAAGTCCTGCCTGAAAATAAAACTGCTGGAAATTGAAAAATGTCTGCAACTCTCCCATGAACAAGAAAGGGCAGACAAAGAAGCCTGGGCTATAGACAACATAAAATCTTACCCCAGAGCTTTCTACGAGTTTGCCAAAGAAACAGCTATGGTGCACTGTAGGATAGGGCCACTCCTTGCAAAAGATGGTACACTCACAGGAAATCCAATGAGTATAAGTGAAATACTAAATGAGCAATTCAAAAGTATTTTCACTCCACCCCTAGGGCATTTTCAAGTCAGCAATCCAACTGACTTCTTTACCACTGCAGATACAAAGTCAGAGGCATCAATATAAATGAAGATGATGTAATAAAGGCTTTAAATGAAATGAACCCAAACTCTGTTACTGGCCCCGATGGATTCCAAGCAATCCTTCTAAAAGTATGTAAGAGAGTCCTAGCAAGACCACTGCAGTCCCTCTTTCAAAGCTTCCATGCAACTGGCAAACTTCCAAGAAAACTGAAGGAGGGTAAAATATGCCCTATTCATAAAGGAGGTAGCAGAGCGAAGGCCAAGAACTACAGACCTATCTCTCTGACCTCACGCATCAGTAAGGTCATGGAATGAATAGTTAGAAGAAAACTAATCGCCTTCCTTGAAGAAAATGACTTGCTGCCTGACAACCAACATGGTTTACAACCAGGAAGAAGCTACCTAACTCAGCTCCTACAACACTATGATTGGGTGCTGAAACAACTGCTCAACCACTCAAATGTGGAAGTGATATATCTCGACTTTGCAAAGGCCATTGATAAAGTCGATCATGGAATGATATGTCACAAACTGCGTGATCTTGGCGTAGTTGGAAAATTGGGAGAATGGCTTCATGACTTTCTGAAGGAGAGAATCAGGTGGTTATAGCCAATGGGGCCACCTCCAATAACACACAAATAGTGAGCGCTGTTCCACAAGGCACTGTTTTGGGACCACTACTGTTCATAATGGCCCTCTTAGACATGCCATCAGCCATGCAACATTTCATGTGCATGTTACTAAATTGGCAATGAAATGTAGGCGGCTGACCGGATGGATTCTTAGAGCCTTTCGAACAAGATATCAGGGAACCATGATGGTCCTCTAGAGGACACTTGTCCTAAGCCACTTTGACTATTGCTCTCAGCTATGGTCCTTATCCAGTGTCAAATTAATCACCGAACTTCAGGCAATCCAACAAAGCTCCACAAAGAAGATAGCCTCTGGGCAGCATATAAGCTATTGGGAAAGACTCAAGAGATTAAGACTCTATTCCTTAGAGCATAGGCGAGAAAGATATGCCATAATATATATCTGGAAGATCCTGGAAGGACTTGTCCCAAACTTTGGCATCGAGAGTTACACAAATACTAGAACTGGGTGCCACTGCATAGTGCCAAGGATTCCAAATTTGCCATCAAGATGTAGGACAAGATACTGTGATAGCCTGGGCTTCAGAGGTCCACAGCTCTTCAAT
>NC_042999.1:122994045-123044045 GCF_006345805.1 Octopus sinensis
TATATATTTAGATATATATATGTATTTATATGTATAGATGTATATATTTATATTATGTATATATGTATATATGTAGAATATATATATGAATATATGTAGATATGGAAGTAATATGAATAGATGTATAGATGTATATATATAGATGTAATATGTATATATAGAGATATATATATATATAATATATGTATATATGTATGATATATAGGTAATATATATATAATATATATATAGATATGATATAGATATATATAGATTTATATAGATATATAGGTGAGATATGTAGATAATATGTATATATGTATATATATGATATATAAGATGTATATATGGATAGATAGATATATATATTATATAATATAGATATATAGTAGTATATATATATATATATATATATATTTATATATATATATAGGGATAATGTATATATATATATATATATATATATTATAGATCTATATATATGTATATTGTATATATATATATATAGATATATATTGATATATATATATATGTATATATATATATATATGTATATATATATGTATATATGTATATATTATATCATATATATCTATATATATATTATATGATAGATATATATATATATAGGTATATATGTATATATATATATATATGTTATATATTTATATATATATATATAGTATATAGTATATATATATATGTATATATATGTCTATATATATATATTTATATTTGTATATATATATATTATATTGTATATATATATATATTGTATATATATATATTTATATGTGTAATATATATATATGATATATGTATATTATATATATATGGATAATATGTATATATATATATATATGTATAGTTGTATATATAATATTTATATTGTATATATATATATAGTTATATATGTATTTATATTATATACTATATATATATATTATTGAAATGTATATATTATAGATATATTATTTATATATTTATATATGTATATATATATATATTTATTTATTATGTATATATGTATATATATATATATATTTATTTATATATGTATATATGTATATATATATATATATTATTTATTTATATATGTATATATATATATATTATTTATTATATATGTATATATGTATATATATAATATATATATTTTATATATGTATATATGTATATATATATATATATATTTATTTATATATGTATATATGTATATATATATATATATATTATTTATATATGTATATATGTATATATATATTATCTATTAGATATATGTATATGTATATATTATATATATATATATATATTTATAATGTATATATATATATATATTATATATATTATAATATATATATATATATATATTTATATATGTATATATATATATATATATATATATTTATATGTATATATAATATATATATATATATATTATTCTCTTATTTGTTTCAGTCCAATGACGTGGCCATGCTGGAGCAACGCCATTGTAATCATCTTTCCACTTGGAGTTCGATGCTACTGCCCGCTTTTGAGTTTCTTGCTTAGATATTGGTTCATCCGGGATCTCGGCGTGCCAGAGGTAAGTTCATGTTTGAAAACGTCTACATCCACTCCATGGAGGCTCCTCAGATGCTTCAGCAGACAGTTAAATAGCTGTGTGCCTTGCAACCCAAGCTATTGCGGTACATCGTTCTTGCCCGAGATGAAGCAGTCGGCACAGTGGCGACAGCACAGTGACATCCTGTTCGTGGTCTTGTATAGCTCTTTATTCCAAAGTTTGGTACCAGTCCTTCCAGTATCTTCCATATATATATATATGCCGTTTGCCAGCCCTGTCTGGCCCCCGTGTCGGTGGCATGTAAAAGCACCATCCGTTCGTGTCCGTGGCCAGCCTCGCCTGGCCCCCATGCCGGTGACACGTAAAAGCACATCTGTTTCGTGGCCGTTTGCCAGCTCTGTCTGGCCCCCATGTTGGTTGCACGTAAAAGCACCATTCGTTCGTGTCCGTTGCCAGCCTCGCCTGGCCCCCGTGCCGGTGACACATAAAAGCACCATCTGTTCATGGCCGTTTGCCAGCTCTGTCTGGCACCTGTGCGGGTGGCACGTAAAAAGCACCCACTACACTCACAGAGTGGTTGGCGTGAGGAAGGGCATCCAGCCGTAGAAACACTGCCAGATCTGACTGGGCCTGATGAAGCCTTCCAGCTTCACAGACCCCAGTTGAACCGTCCAACCCATGCTAGCATGGAAAACGGACGCTAATGATGATGATGATGATCACTGTATACCTATACCACCTTCATTCCAGGGAATATATATAAAGGTGTATATATATATATATATATATATATATATATATATATATATACACGCATATATATATACATATATATATATATAAAGCTATATATATACATACATATATATATATAAGCTATATATATACATACATATATATATATAAAGGTATATATATATATATATATATATATATATATATATATATCAAGGTATATATATTCATATATATACATATATATATATATCAAGGTATAAGGTATATATATACATATATATACATATATATATATATATATATATATATTATATATATATATATATATATATATATATAAAGGTATATATATACACACACATATATATAAAATTATATTGAAAAATAAAATAAAATATTTTTACTCCTTTTGTCTTAAAAACAATTTAAGGATTAAGTGTGTCATAGTTTCGATTTGGCTTACTAAGATCAGAGTATGAAATTAAATTTTTAATACTGATTTACTCATGATTGTAGAATGCAGAATTGTTTTAGCTTTGGACAGAATGCCTTTCATTGTTTCATCTCACTCTTGAAGTTACTGGTTCAAATTTTGTGAGAGTAACTTACATTTTTTCCCTTTTTTGGTCAATAAAGTAAAGCTGCACCGTATGCAGAACAAAACACAAAGTGTATTTATTGAATTTTGACATATATAATGCAAAACCACCTTGCAAACTGACAGTCGAGAAAATAGAAATAAAATTTTAAAATGTATTCTTTCTCTGTGGCCCAATGACAAAGTATTCATTGCCTGTTGATTTGGGACCCCAGAAATAAATTATCAGTCTAGTAATGGGGTTGATGACATCAGCTGACTTCCACTTTACCCTATAAAACTCTGGCTTTGTGCCTAAATTTGTCACAGTTATTTTGCAGGTACATAATATACAGTTGATAAAAGGATAGCAATTTATTATCCTTGTTTCAAAAATGCAATTATTAAAAATGCTAAATGAAATTAAGAAACTCCATTGATTGATGCAATATTCGATCCTTAATTTTACTATTACTAGATAACAAGATTCCTCTGAGAATAATTTTATAAGGATTTTTCTTCTTTGAATAATACACATGATGAATGATGCAACACCCAACTGTTGTATCATTCAAGAAATTTTGAAGATTCATCTATATGCTCAGCTCAGCAATCAATAACCAATATCTAAGATGTATTCCTTGGTTGAAAGATTAAAAAAGCAGACATTGTTTAAAATTACTTTGTCTGTAATTGAATTTTCCTTTTCGACTTCAGAGTAATCTTGTTTCATTTAGAATTTTCAGATGATTATTTTTATATATATTTTAAATGACTTTTAAAAATTTTTATAAGAGCTATTTCATACATTTTTTTTTCAAGTTGGGTTAGAATTTAAGAAAACAATGAAAACTTGAAACATTTTAGATATTAGGAATTCAACTCTAAGCCTAGTTTATTTTATTTAAAGTAAAATTGATGGAATGCTTGGATTAAATTTAAACAGTGTATGTTCACTAGTTGTTGTTATTTTTCTTGTGGTGCTAGCAACACGACTGTTTTGAGTCACTTGTAAATTTTGTTTTATTTTAACCAACTTTCAAAGTATTAAAATTGTTTGGTCTGTATGACACATAACATCATAGAAGTGCTGAAAAGTCACTAAGCTCTGTTGAATGTTCACCCTTCAGGGTGGATATCTGTGATTAATTTTGTAAAATTTAGCCATTTCTTCATAAATTTTGAGAAAGCATGGTGTCAATATTTTTTGCCTAACAGTGAGGGGAATGAGTTTAGAGATTGAAAGTACTGTTTTGACTTTGTGTTACAACTTTTAAAACAATGCAGCACCACCCCGACCATAACCACTTGAAATTTCACATCTGCTGCTACCATGGCTATTAACACCATTACAAAAAAGAAAAAGAAAAAAGACCATGACTTGCAAATCTTGTATTGGTTGGTTTGCTGATGTCATCTTCCAGAAAGAAGCTATTTTATTATTGAAAGAATTAAAAAACTTGAAAAACATGTTTACAAGGTCTGGATGAAATGTACCCTTAAAGATACAAGTATCCATTTGGCAAGAAACTAGCCTCAAAACTGTTGTCTACAAACCGACAGCAACTTCAGTCAGAAAAGAGAATAGGTAATATACCAGCAAATAGGTACCTCAGAACCATCTGGGGCACCAAAATGTGTTACCAGGAGGTTATAGTATTGCACAGTAGAGTTGAGATTTTCCAGAGGATGAGGCCAAGAAACGCTCCACACAAACCTAAGGAGTGAGGAATTAGTTCTTGTACCAATCTGTTATGGCTGTAGGATAGTAAGAGTGTAAATTGTAGATGTACTCCAAGATGATTGGTGGTGGTTCTCTTCTACGTAGGACAATACTTATATTCTTCAGGTTCAGATGTGCAGACACGATTGGTCACAGCAAGGAGTGGAGCTATTGATCCGAACAGATGACCAAAGTATGGAATCCATTCTGGACCTAATCAGTCTGCCAGACAGCTCACAAATATTGTACATTCAGTTTTCTCGTGTTTTAATCATCTTTGCATTACATTGGTGAATACATGTATTTAATGCCTGTTTTACAGTCGTTTCCTCAGTTTCTCACAAGGGAATTTTTCATTTTACATATTTTCTAAAGTGCAGAGGTAATGCATGTATTCTTAACAACAATATGTCAACAGAGATCACCATCTGTTGCTCATGCCATTGTGCATATAAGGTTCATGGCAGTCAGGCATGGATGTACTTTTGCATGCATACATACAGATATCTATCCTTATAGTTATTATCTATCTGTATAAAATAGATAGATACAAAAATGTATAGATATCTATTTGTATGCATACATCTATATCTATGTGTGTGTGTGTGTGTAAATTACCATTTCTGTTTACCAAATTTACTTCACTTCCAGAGAAATTCAAACACTTTTTTTATTTAATATTAGTTTAAAGTAAATATTTTTCTTATGGAGATTAGCATCAAGCCCTTGATATAAGATTAATAATTGTATGTGTGGCATATCACTTGATATTACCTATGGTAGTGAAAGTATTTTCCCAAACTTACTTGTCATATAATGAGGAAGACACCGGTTTGTTTACTCACTGTATATGTATATCCCTTTCGCCCAAAGTAACTAACTAGTATTTTGTTTATAGCAGCCAGAATGGTAAGAGGCAAAATTGATTCTAGTGAGAATTGAACTCAGAACGTGGAAGATGAAACTGGAAATCCATAAGATATTCAGTTAAAGGCTCTATAGCTTCTTCAACATCATTGACTTGTTACATTAACACAAGTCTACAAACTTGCTGGGGAGGTGTTTAATCAATTGACAGAGATTAATGTTGTGCTCATATTGTCAGTAGAAGAGGAAATTATCTTTATGGTCTTGTATTTCTGATTGCTGCACACACACTGTGTGTGTTGTATTTCATCTTTGTTCTTCACTCTGCTTTTTTTTTTTCTTCCTTTATGGTTAAGAAAAATGTAGCTACAATAGCTTTACATGAACATATTGATTTATAATTCTACCAAACTAGTAATATTAACACACCTTTTTGTGCATATATGTGTATGTCTGTATAAATATATATGAAGATAACATTGATTACTCCAGCATTAAGTATTTTTTGGAGTTGTTTGCTTTGCTCTACTCTTTGTTGCTTTCTTTCAAGAATTTTTTAAAAACTACATGTCCATAACATCTCAGTATCACTTTGTCTTCTTATTCTTATAGGCCTTTCAATGAAAAATCTATATAATATTAGTTGACTGCATTAGAAACCAATAATGTACTGGGAGAATTTTCATTTGACAATGCATATCCTCTTGTAAATATGTGGCCTTGTATCAATTTAAGAAATCAATTTTATTTTATGAGGACCAATATTGTAGAAATAGCAGGGTGTTGTACCTTTACATTCTTCCTTCACATCTTACAGGTGTCACTGGAATCAATGCAATTTTTAATTCTGTGCTCATGTGAATAATTTTAGTTGTTGGCAGACTTATAAGGGTATTGTTAAAAATATACACCCTGAATTTCAGGTCATAATTCTATGTTAGAAATAGTTGTTATACATCAATCAAAATAGATGACATGAACACATTTTTAAAATTATCCTCTTATATTAATATAAAATAATTTACAATGCAAAGAAATAGATTTCATATTTACTTAGAATATATTTTCTGAAAAGCACAAATAATGAAACCATGAATTTCTTTTAATTGGGAATGTTTTGAGAATTGAATAATAAATTGTAACTGTTTATATAAGATTGGTTCTACTAGAAAAACTATTGTTTATTCTTTTATTTCAATATACTGCTTTTAATATCATTAAATGTTTAGGTGTTGGCCTTGCAATTATTTGTGAGAAAATTTTGGGTTTGTTTATTTAAAGTTTTGCTGTTTTTTAAAATTTTTATTAAAATATTAACCCTATTTGTCAATTTTATATAGATTTCTATTGATCATTGTAACATGGATTACAATAATAAGGATGTTGCAATGGATTTTGTTCATTGTGTATTCGAATGATTGTACTGTGAATCAACAGAAAGAATTAGGAACAGCTTGAAAGAAGTTGTTCTAACATTCTTTGTAAATATGCATTGGAATAAACCATCAAAAACTGAATCAACAATGGTGCAACAGCTGCCATTAATAATTTCAAATATTTTCTCATTTGGAAAAATTTAAATTATGTTCTTAAATGTACTAGCTTTATGGAGTGGTCATTGAATTAGCAACTTGTGCTTCTTTTGAATAACTTCTAATCTTTGTTAACAAGATTCTAATTAAAAGTTAACAAAGTCCAAACATCAGAATTCATACATTATCCTTTAAGTTGCAGCTGTAGAGAGAATAAAGGATGAATTAAATTTCAAATCTTGTAAAAACGCACTCATTGATTATCTTCTTTAAGAGGGAGTGTTGCATTATTAATCATCTGTAGAATCATTTGAATACTACTTCTAACTGTATCTAAACTTTATATTTTTGGCATACTCTATCACATCATTTAATGTTATTAGGGATGTTTTCTAGGGGTACTTAAAGGTCACAAGTTCAAACCCTTCACCAGAGACAAAGTTGTGTAATTATGGTAGGTACGTTACCTTGTATGCCTCAGTTGAGCTTGCTGAAATTAGATACCACTCCCATTTTATGGCTGAGTTATCAACATTAGGAAGGGCTTCCAGGCATAAAATAGCTTCACCAAGATATCATTAAAATATCTTCATTTTCAGAATCCTCCAGCACCTGCTAGTTTATGGAATGTTTGTAATTTTAATTTTTTTTTTCTTTTTTCACATTAAAGACTAGCTAGAATTGTGGGTAAGTTCACTTAGTCATAGATTATCTTTAAGTGACTGTCTTGAAAACTGGTTTTAAGTATTGTGTTCAATAAAAAAAAAAATTGGATTTCTTTGATACGATACAGAAAGTAATGCAAAACCCTCTAGCATTCATATTACTCTGTCAAATTTAATGCTTATTTATTCACATTATTTTGAATTAGTCATGCATTATCTCATACCTTTGAGATTTCGATAGTGGGATTGTTTTATTTTTAGAATTGCATTGTAGGCTAGGTATAAGAAGCCAAATCTGACTCATTTGAACATAAAACAAATAGAATATTAGGGCTGGATATGACTGGTTTGAATGTTAAAGGATTAATGTACTGGAAGTAATAGCATAGAGCTTAGGATTAATGTTTTCTTCATCAACCATTGAATGTCCACACTAAGCATATATTTTCATTCTTTGTCTTTCCATTTTACTTATTTTCACTTTTATTTAATTGATGATGATGATGAATTTATTTTCATTTTGTATACTTTTCCTAATTACCAAAGAATAACTTCTACGTAGTTCTATTTTAAGCAATATTTTTATCTTTTCCTCACAGAAATTGCTTGATTTATTCTAATTATACTAATTTGTATGTTTCATATGAAATAAATTTCGCCTTGAAGATTGTAATTTAATTTATTAAATGGACTTAGAAAAAACATTATATTTATCTTTTATTTTCCTTACTTAAACAAATGTATATATAATTTACTGCTAATTTGTTGATTAACAAATCTTAAAGAAGTTCATTTTTCAAAAAAATATATAAATCTAAAAGTACCACTTCATTTGGATGAATTATGGGAAATTATGTTTAAGTTAATAATTTATTTCAAATTTTCTCTGGAAAAAAATTGCTGTTAAACTTTGAGAAATGATTAGGGAAAATTTTCATTCATATTTTGTTGCATTTTTTGTAAAATACATTTTTAAATTAATTTATTAAGAAAATGAAATCAGTTTGAAGTATTAGCTGCCATTTATTAGCTGAACAATACATTCTTGCATATTAGTTAATCCAGAAAACAGTAAATGACTTTCTATTATTTAACTATGTGCTCCATTACTTTCATTTTTACTCTGGTCATTTCACTAATGTCCAGTTGTAAACTGTTGTTAATTGTTTAGACCAGAGGTTCTCTACCACAGTGTCATGGGCTATTACTGTCCATATATATTGGAAACTAATCAACTTCCTCAGTTTATGCCCACACAATTGTCTGTAGATGTTATCTTGTCATACCTAGTAAGGAAGTTTAAAGTTATTGCTACTTTACCATTGTTTTTTGTTGTTTTTCCTTCCCTTTTTTTTCACTTCAAAAATTGTGTTGGTAAACTAAATATTACCTGAAATGAAATAACTTTCTCAAGTAGTTAGAAAAAATACAAAATGAAAAAAATAGTTGTAGTTTAGCTTTGATCTATGGAGTTGATCTATGGTCAAAAGCATTCCACTGGTGACTTTCTTATTTTGTACAGGGTGCATCAGGTATTTGAGGACATGCTTTTTTTGAGTCATTGCTGTATTTTTTGCTAACTCTGTATAATTTTTGTTTCAGAAAATAGTAATGGCAGACCCTCAGCTTACTAAAGAAATGAAGAGGCATGCTGTTATTGTGGTTATAAAGGCTGAGCATAGTGATTTAGAAATATCTCGAGTTTTAAAAAATTGCTAGATCTTTCGTTTACAAAGTTTGTAAGGAGTTAGAGACTGAAGTTGAAAAAGTATTACCAGTATCAAAGCACAAAAAGCATTATAAAGGTTCTGAAATCATCAGAACACATGAATTTATCCAGCAAGTTCAACAGACCATTGATTACAATCCCAGGAAGTCCATGAGGTCAAGTGCAAAAGATCTCCATATGTCAGAAGGAAGAGTCAGAAATGTTGTCCACGAAGGCATCAGATATAAGTCTTATATGATGAGGAAATGTCATTTTGCCTCAAAAAGCGAAAGAAAATCACTTCATCAGATCTAAAAGGCTCTTAAACAAACTGAAAAATCCAGCAGAAGATTTGATTTGGTTTTTCTCAAACGAATAAAACTTCGAGCGAGATCAAAAAGTTAAGAGAAGAAATGACAGATGGTTATATGCAGACCCTTCTGAAGTTCCAAGTGTTATGCATACAAACTTTCCTGCAACTGTCATGGTTTAGGAGTTGTCAGCAATGAAGGACATGTGATGTCTCCTTACTTCTATCTACAAGGCCTACATTGAGGTCCTGGAAATAATTGTTGAGCCCTGGATAGACAGTGTATGCAATGGAAGCCCATATGTGTTTCAGTAAGACTCTGAACTTTCACACATGAATCTAGTAACACAGGAATGGATGGTTGAAAATTTTCATGATCACATAACCCCTAACATTTGGCTTCCTAATTCCTCAGATCTTGATCCATTGGAGTATTACATGTGGAGTGTTGTTGAGAGAGAGGTCACTGAACATGCCCATAACACCAAAGATTCTATGAAAGCTGCCATAGTCAGAGTAATGTCCAAAATGAACCAGGATCACTTGATTCGAGCATGTAGATGATTTAGATCTCGTATAGCAGCAGCTGTTGAAGCATTTTTTGATAACTAAAGTTGTTATCTGTTATTATATATCTGTTTTTTTATAAACATAAATCAGTCCTCAAATATCTTGCACACCTTGTATATATAAGACTACATCAGCCGATGTGGCCTTTTCATTTTCTGAGAGAGTAAGGAGATTTGGCTGTTATTTCTAGTGGGTTGATTAATTATTCAGGAGGTTTTTTGGTACCACATTAAAAATCTGTGGTAGAAAATAAAATGACATTTATATCATGCGTAACCAAGCTGTAACTGAATATCTACCTCATTTCCAGTTGTAATTTTCAGATATGACTTTTAGCAACTTATCTTCAACTGAGAGATAAGCTCCTAGTCACTGCATATATCCTGATGATTACACTTTGGAAAAGTATGAATTAACTTATTTTCCTTTCCTTTTCTGCTTATAAATCTGTGCACTTAAGCCTTAATCAGAAATTGAAATGTTATCATAATTTATGAAAATTTCAAAACATTTTAATTTCAAGTGTTAATTTACTTTGTTAAGGTGTTAGAAATATATATATATACATATATATATATAATTGAAAACATCTGGAGTCAGCAGGAGGGAGTATGGATGGACACTTATTTTTCAATCACTACAATTGTTTCTATGCAACATGGAGTGCAAGTAATTGATTATGCAACTGTTTCCCTGCATTATGAGATCTAGTTGTGTTTTCTCAGGTGACATGTAAATATTGTCTCTGTAAGTTCAAATTCTCAACTTTAAGAACATCCTCTCTGTCTGTTGTGGCCTGAATTTAGTTATAGTCACTGAGACAATATTTACATATCTCCTGAGGAAACACAACTAGATCTCATAGTGCAGGGAAATGGTTGCATAATGGAGTACCTGCATATCTGGAGAACTATGTTGCATAGAAACAATTGTATTGACTGAAAAATAAATGTCCAACAGTACTCTTTGTTGACTCCAAATTTTTTTCCATTATCTTTTCACACATGACATATGCCCAAATGCAAGCCTAGAAGTATGTATAATACTGGATAGCACAGGGTGAAATGTTAAGGTGGATGAGCTTTATACTGTACTCTACTATATTCTTAACAGAATATACCATAACTATATATATATATGTGATATATATATATATAATTTAACTTTCTGATACTAAGCTGCTATTCATTTCAGTATTGTTTCAGTTGTTAATATTTCAATAATTTTTAGAAATCCATCACATATCTTTAGTTTTTTAAATCGAATTTTTGTTACATACTAATGAATCAAATTAAATCTCTTGAGATTATCAAAGACTTTCAAGATTTTGCAGTCGTTTTATTTTGCTTTTTCTATTTTGAATGATGATAATGCTTATGATGATGGTAGATCAAAATGATACTTGTTGAAAATGATCAAATAATTAAAGTAAAATTTTCATCAAATAAGGCTGCTTTTTAAAACAAAATTCACATTGTGTAATTAAATTGCACAACTTTCAATTGAATTGGTTGTAACTTTATCATCAAATGTGTATATATAAATAAGAATGATATAGTAATATATGTGCAACAGTAATTTGTTCTTAGATATGACATGAAGCATTGTTGTGTGTGCACATGCATATATTAATATATTGATTCTTACTAGGTAGAAGTAGACAGCAACTTTGAAGTTTCCTTTCAGTTGCCTTCATTAGACAGTGTGAAGCAAAGCATCTGAGGTGAAACTCTGAAGTTCTGTCAACTATTTTCCCTGTAAAAGTAAATGTAATACTCAACTTAAGTGTATCAAGCCATTCTTCAGATAGTGTTTGACTACTTTTGTAAATAATTATACATTTAGACACACACATGCTTAGTTACATAAGTGCATGGGAGAGTAGTTTTCTAGGTGCAATCCCATGGTCTGTGTCGTGACTGAAGGGGGTCTCAGAATTGAAACGTTAATATCCTGTATAAAAGTACTGAGAATGGGGAACGTGTGTATGTGTGTGTGTTTGTACGTTCATGTATTTTTGGGATTTGTAACCTTGGCTTCTTTTGCATCACAGTTTCATACATTCCACTGAAAAACTAAATGCATTTGACAAAATGCTCTTGTAACAGAAAACAGTATCTCTTAGTACTCCAAACTTCTGCTTCTCATTGAAATATATAAGATTACCTATTATCTGTGTGAGAGTATTTAATAATGTTAATTGACTATTCAAGCAGAAAAGGTTGTTTTTAAATCAATAATAACATTGTGAATTCATACATGTTTCCTATAAAATAGGGCAGCATGCTGAGAAAGAATGCTTGGGTAAGTTGAACAGTGCATGCTCAGCAGACATTATTGTCTGAGCTATTAGTTTAATTTGGATGTAATGAGGGCAAAAAGACTGATGCATTGAATGTCACCAGACAAGGCTTTTATAATACAATTTAGTGCTTCACTTACTGTTTTATGAGAGAGACTTGGTCTTTATTTATTACCAGAAAATTTGTGTAAACAAGTGAGATTTATCTAAAATTTTAATTGCACAGGGTATCTTGAAGTGCAATTACAAATTTGTTTACTGCATCTTTTTTTTTTTGTATTATAAGCACTGAATTGGTAGGAAATCAGAATCAATGATTTTCAGAGAGTTTTAGAAGGATCATTAGTTGAGGAAATTTTTGTTTCATGAAAAGATGTGCATAAAAGTAGTCAAAAGAAATTTGGTTGTAAAAAAAAAAATGTAAATAATGTGCTTAATGGGTATTGATCCATAAAATTTCTCTATGAGCTGATTATATTCTTTTAATTGAAATAGGTATCTTAAAGTTTTTGAAAATAGAAAATCTAAAAAAAAGAAAGAAAAACAAGAAAACAGTGTCTTATTACACTTTGAGGAGAAACTATATTGCACTGATGTTTTTGCAAATATAAATAACCACTGGTAACATCTGCAAGTATTAGGGCTTATCAGAAAAAATAAACTGCTATTGTGTAAACTGTAAGAAATACAAAATCTTTCATTTTTTGATAATTTCATTATTTGAAAAAACTATTATTATTAGGCAGCAAACTGGCAGAATTGATAGTACACCAGACAATATGCTTCAGGAATTTCATCTGTCTTTTCATTTCTGAGTTCAAATGCTGCCAGGGTTGACTTTGCCTTTCATCCTTTCGGGGGTTGATAAAATAAGTACCAGTTGAGTACTGGTGTTGATGTAACCAACTTACCCTCTCCCCTGAATTTGCTGGGCTTATGCCAAAAATTGAAACCATTATTACTATTATTATTATCATTATTATTAGCATTGATATTATGTGATGAGCTGGCAGAGTCGTTAGCATGGTGGGCAAAATGGTTAGCAGTATTTCATCTCGCTTCATGTTCTGAGTTCCAATTCTGCCAAAGTTGACTTTTATTTTCATCCCTTGGTGGGGGGGGGGAGACGATAAAATAAATACTAGTTGTACTGGAGTCAATGTAATCAATTTATCCCCTCCTGCGAACTTGCTGGCCTTGTGCCAAAATTTGAAATGATTATTATCATCAAGGTGGTGATATGGCAGAATCATTAGCAAGCCAGACAAAATTTTTAGCAGGATTTTGTTCATCATTATGTTCTGAGTTTAAATTCTGCTGAGATTGACTTTGCCTTTTGTCCTTTCAAGGTCAATAAAATAAGTATCAGCCAACTACTGAGTCAGTGTAATGAAGTAGCCTTCTCCCCGCAAATTTCACACCTTGTGCCTATAGCACAGAGGATTATTATTATTGAAAGAAGTGCACTGGTAGATGTGTTAGCATGCCAGACAAAATGTTATGCGGCATTTGTTCCAGCATCACGTTCTGGGTCCAAATTCCATTTAGGTTGACCTTGCTTTTCATCATTTCAGGGTTGATAAAATAAATCCTAGTTCAGCATTGGGGTCGATGTAATTGACTCTGCCTCTCCTCTGAGAATTTGAAACCATTATTATTATGTAAAGTAGTGAGCGAGCAGATCATTAGCATGTCAGACAAAATCCTTGTCTGTCTTCATGTTTTACCTTCAAATTCTGCTGAGGTTGATTTTAGCCTTTTGTCTATTCAGAAATTCAGCTAGAACCCCTCCCACCAAAATTTCGGGCCTTGTGCATATAGTAGAATGAATTAATATTTTTAATCTTGTTTGTTCTACAATATTATCTTGTAGTGAAGAGCTTGTTTGTCTTAAGGCCTTTAAAGAAATTATGATCAGGATCTTGGTTCCAGGCTGGTTGAATCAAGTCAAGCGTATTTTAGATTAGTGGTCTGAAAACTCAGCAAATGTTTCCTCTAATGTTTAGCATGATGCTGACAACTCTACTCCTTAAAAACAATGTTATATGAAGTATAGCACAGTAAGCACAGTCTTGGTAAGATGTCCTTTATAAAGTATTTACATACTTATTGCAAGAAGAATAATACTTTATGGTCAGGAATCTTTGCCTTGATCCTTATAGTTCAGTAGAAACTTTCATCCATCTTCAAACAGGATAATAAAGTGACTTGTTTCTGAAGGTTTAGGAAACAGCTGGCCTTTTCTATTAATGGATTCACTGACTTAAGAAGGTATTTGCTTGATATTACTCATTGATCTGCTTTCTTACAGACCATATTGACTTTAAGTTATAGAATTATCTATATGTTTCAACTGTTGCTTGATTTAAACAAGCTGCTGCTGTTGTAATTTCCAAACATGCAGCCATAGTTGCCAGTAGTTTGGTGAGGAATGAGTTTAATGAAGTCAGTAATATGTGGAAGAGTATCAGAAAAGCTTAAAATAATTAAAATATTATGTAACATTAATGTTTGGAATCTATTCTTAGTATTATGGCATTTAGCATATTTAATGGCTTTATACTTTCTTTATCTTCATTAGACTTTGTTTTTACTTAAACTCTGAGTGTTCTTTATATCGTATTCAAAATTTCTTAATCTCTGACTAGGAGTTTCATTTTCAGAACTTCAGTTAATATTTAGGTGTGGATATGCAAGTTACACGAATATGATAATCATATAACTTTCATTTAGGATTTAAAACTCATATACACACACATAGTTTTTATGATTGAATAGTCTTATAAAGTTAAATAAATTACTTCAAATTTTAGATCTTAAACGAAAATTTGCAAATTAATCTGGATACAGCTAATTGCTTATATGTATATATGAAAATGTTACTACACTAGATTCATGTCTGCATCTACAATTTAACTACTGGTTCAGATATTTCATATTAAACAATTATATGTATTTCAAGCTTCTATGTCTGGCCATTGAAGGATGGGATTCATTAAGTGGGCTTTATCATTTTTACAACACTTCAGCAGTTCGCAGTTCTTCAACAACCTGACAAAAGCTACTGGCTATTTTCAGTTATATCTTTGAAACCTGCATTCTGGTAATGGAACAGTCAGTATGCCTTAATTATCATACTCATAACTTTTTTAGATAATTATATAGTTTCTTTTATTCTTTCGTCTTATTAATTTGCAGCCAAAGTGAATGATAGATGTGAGACATCATTAAGGACAACACAACTAGATTATTACTTTCTCCTTGCACTCTATTGGCTTTATGATGATTGTTCCTCAATAGAAATAAATAAATGTGGTGCCATAATTTTCTTACTCAGCTAACATCGATTATTGAGGAGTTAAATAGTGGCTTTTCTTTAACTTAGCCTTTACTATTTTACCTAACATTTTTTCCATGGAGAAGGACTTTAGCTGCAAAATCTTCTATAATATCACTCACTAACTAGTTAAATTTAAATTGTTTTTGCATCTATGTTGCTTCTGATTCTGACTGAAACTACTATTACTGTAATATTGCTATTAAAACAGCTCACTTTTTTAATCTATACATTTGCTAAATTAATTATTTATTTTTTCATTTCTAGATATAAATCTCTCTTATGAAGATTAGTTATGATTTTCCAAAAATCATTTTACATTGGAAACCAATGAAACTAGCTTTAGAAGTTTTGTCTATGAAACTAGAGTCTAGTATATTTTGTATGTTATTATTTGGAAAACCAAGAATGATTTCAATGGTTTTATGACTATTATGAACACAGTGATAATATTGTAATTATGGATTTGTCTTTTAGAAATACAAATATGTAATTTCTACTGAAGTTAATATATTGATGTAATTAAGGTGGTCTGAGGCAGAGTCATTAGCATGCTAGGCAAAATGCTTAGTGGCATTTCATCCATCTTTTAATTCTGTGTTCAAATCTTGCTGAGGTCTACTTCATCTTTCATCCTTTCAGGGTCAATAAAATAGGTACCAGCTGAGCACTAGGATTGATGTAGTCAACTTTACCCCTCCCTCAAAGTTGCTGGTCTTGTGCCAAAATTTGAAACCAATATATTGATGCCAGTTTTTATGCAATGAAAAGTATAAAGTTAGCTTTGTTGTATTTTTCATATTAGAAGTGTAACAGTGCAGGTGAAAGTCTGTTCATTAATTACTAAAGAATTCTAACTTCAGTGTAGTAATTCAGCTGGATACTATAATACAAAATATATTTTTATAATTTCATGTTAAAAGAAAAAAAAAAAAATTTTATTCTGATACTTATAATTATTATTTTTTCACTCTTACTTAGTGGGTTACAAATGACCAAATCGGATTTAATGAGATTTAAATGTCAGGAAAATATTACCCTGGTCACTTGATCAGGTATTTTCCTGCATTATTCCAGGTGAATAAACAAGTAGGATAATGCATACTTTTATTTTGTTGAAACTATTGCTTAAGTAAAAATAAGTGCTTGAAATGTTTGGAAAGTGTTTTTATAAATCTTTACCTAACAATGGCTTAACATCCTAACAGAGCCAATAATGAGTGGATTAGCTTAAAATATATACATCATTTACTCGCTAATCCTCTACTTGTTGCTTGAATAGATTAATGATTTCATGATACCATATGATTGTAAGCTTTATTTAGATCACTGTGATAAATGTTCATATTGCATTGTAAACATTATTACAACTGTACATATTTGCTGATTTTTCTTTTATTCTTTTGGCATTCATCTTAATCAGCTCATTCTTTTGTAAATTATTAATACATATTTAGTATTTTAAATTGTTGATTAGTAGAACAAATATAATTTCAGAAAACAATTTTTTTCCCGTGAGAGCTAGATGCATTTAATAATTTTGAATAATTCAATAGAACTTTATAAAAGTTTTTATTTTAATTCTTTGGATAGTTAAAAAAATAATTATATGTATTTAATATGGTTGATATTCCATTGAAATGAGGAGGCTGAGGTTTGGACAAAAATTTGTATTTGAGAAACCCTAGTCAGCTCAGTTTGAAGTAACTTACAGTATAAGGAAAGCTGGTCAGGTGCTCAGCAGTAAATCATGGATTCATCACCCTATGTATGGCAGATGTAAGGTGCTTAGGATAGTTGGTTTCAGTTTAACTCTCTTTGAACTGGAATTTTATCTGTTGACACCTTATCTTCTATTTTTATTGTTCATAAATATTTCAAGATATCTTGAAAATATTATTCTTTAAAAGGAAAAGAGATTGTGCTCTCTTTTATAATAATAAAGTTTTAACAATAAAATGTAAATAAAATGTGATGAAAGGAGATAGCTAGTTACAGCACTATGATTTTAATTTTGTTTTATATGTGAAGAGCAAAATTAAATACATTTATAAAAACTTAAACATAAGTGCAGGTGTAGCTGTGTGTTAAGAAGCTTGCTTTCCAACCACATGGTTCCAGGTTCAATCCTGAATGTCACCTTGGGTAAGTGTCTTCTATTATAGCCCTGGGCCAACCAAAGCTTTGTGAGTGGATTTGGTAGATGAAAACTCAAAGAAGCCCATCTTGTATATATTTATATGTTCTCCCATCATCACTGACAACCAATGTTGGTATGTTTGCGTCCCCATTACTTGGTAATTTGGTGAAAGAGACTGATAGAATAAGTACTAGACTTACAAAGAATAAGATCTGGGGTTGATTTAGCTGCAATCAAATGAGTGGAATGTGTAAAAGAGTGTACAAAAACAAAGTATCAAAGTCTATGATCCATTGGAGACTTCAATGACGATCTTTATCAAAGTCAACTTAACCTGAAACTGAGTTACTTTCTCAAAAGGTGTTGGCTTCTTTACTGTAAACTGATGGTGCTAGTTCATTTTGACAAGTTGTTCTTGTTTACTGCAAAATAGATGAGCAATTTATGAGTTGTCTTGACCACACATATAATAGAATAACATCTGAACCACTGACCTACCAACTGATTGTCCAGCCTTCCATTGATTCAGTTATCCATACAAGTAATAAAGAAACTAGAATATACATAATTCATTTTAATGGTAGCAAAAGGTTGGCGCTATAAGAAAATTTCCTCTTCCGAAGGTGTTTAATAAATACTTAAGAATGATGTAAAAAGAAGCAATGTTCATTCTCAAAGTAGTCTTTATTCATCTGGAATGAACACTGTGAATAGTTTGGAAATGCTCTAAATTAAAATTCTTTTTTGTAGCTTTGGTTAAGAAATAATTCTATAAGTTTATGCTTAAAAGATAGGATTCTGAGACTAAAGAAATAGATTTAACATGTGTACAATGGAAAATCTTTTATATAAAATTAAAGCTAGATAATACTTTTCTTTCACTGAAAAACTAATATATTTGATTTGTATTTTAGTTTAAGATTATGCAGCTTTACATGAAGTAAGCTGGCTGAGTGGTTAATATTGCTAATCACTCATGGTTTAAATTCTGCCAATTATTTGTTACTAATTAGATAAGCAACTCACATGAGCTTTGCAACCTCAACCCCCATGCCTATGCTGACAAATGCACTCGGTGTTAATATTCACGGAGGAACAAGATAACATGGAAATTTCTAGCCCTCAGGAGAAATGATTTGGGAAAGTATTAAGTTTGGTGTTTGTGGGATGAGACATAGCAAGAATCAAGCAAGGAGAGGCAGGTACTTTGGGATGGACTGGAATATAGTTGGCATGTAGCCTGCCAGTTCAGAAAATCAGAAACCATTGTAGAAAATACTTCTGCCAAACCATAGTTAAAAGACTTTGCTGATATTATGACTAACAATAAAGGCCCTTCACAAAGTTTTTCCATTTCATTATATTAGGAATAAGCATATTATACTCTATTACTCTTTTACTTGTTTCAGTCATTTGACTGCGGCCATGCTGGAGCACCGCCTTTAATCGAGCAACTCGACCCCGGGACATATACTTTTGTAAGCCCAGTACTTATTCTATCGGTCTCTTTTACCGAACTGCTAAGTAACGGGGACATAAACACACCAGCATTGGTTGTCAAGCAATGTTAGGGGGACAAACACAGACACATAAACACACACGCGCATATATATACATATATACGACGGGCTTCTTTCAGTTTCCGTCTACCAAATCCACTCACTAGGCTTTGGTTGGCCCGAGGCTATAGTAGAAGACACTTGTCCAACGTGCCACGCAGTGGGACTGAACCCGGAACCATGTGGTTGGTAAACAAGCTACTTACCACACAGCCACTCCTGGCATAATATAGTTGAGCAATAATAGAGGATTAACCAATAAATGATGTATGTACTTGAAGCTAATCCACTCATTATTGACTCTGTTAAAATGTGAGACCATTTATAAAAAACACTTTGCAAATATTTCAAACATTCATTTTTACTGGAGCAATTGATGTTAGAATTGGCTGAGCACCAAAGTATTTAGTTACATCCTTTTAAATTCTGAGTTCAAATTCCATCCATGTTGGCTTCATATTTTATCACCCAAAGGTCTATAAAACAAATATCAAGCTAATACTGGGAGTAATTTTGTTGACTATACTTCTTGACAGTTGCACCTCAATCTGGCCACAGTCTAACAAATCTGTAAAAAAAATAAGAGCAAAAGAACATTTGATTGATTCGTTACTAACTTCAGAAAGTGGTATGATATTCGAGAAGATATTTTTTAATAAAATATTTGCCTTATTTCATCTGCAATCTCAACAAATCTTTGTTACTCGCTATATTTTGAAAATAAATAATTGAAAAGGATTATCATATTAGAATTTTTATATTTTTGCTCAATGATTTTTCTGGTATAAGTTAACTGGTTTATACTCAGAAATTGGTATCACTTGATTTTATCATCTCTTATTTTCTTGTTACCAGACAAGATTATGTGTTGCAAATTGTTTTGAGTGTTCATTTTGAAATTTAAATTATCTGTGTAAACTTGAACTACAATACTGTTGCATAGATGTTGTGGTTAGATAGTGTCTGGAATAATCCCAGGTGAGCTTTTTTTTTGCATTTATTGACATTTCAGCAACATTTAATATCTTATGCTTTTATAGATGAGAGAGTGCAGATATGGCTTCCTAACCATATGGTTTTCATGTACAATTCCAATGCATGGAATCTTGAGCAAGTGTTATCTGTTATAACACCAGGCCAACCAAAGCCTTGTGAGTAAATTTCATAGACAGAAACTGAAAAAAAACCATCAGAAGTGTGTGTGTGTGTTTGTGTATTTGTGTAACTGTCTCATTGATCTTGACATCTCAGAGTTATAAACAAGCATTGTCCATTATTCAAGTTAAGTCCTTTGTTTCCAATTTTCTATGAAAACATGTCTAGTCATGGGGAAAATATTACCTTATTTGGAAACAGGGGAAAATTGGTGGCAGGAAGAGTATCAGGCTGTAAAAAACATGTCTCAATGAATTCCAACTGACATTTGTGACTGGAAAGTGTGCTTTTATTGATGGTAACCATTTGTTGAATGAATTATTTATTTATTTTTTTATGATTATGTTTGTGATTAGATAAGGAATAACTCATACCTATTACCATCAACTTATAAGTTTTCCATCATTACTAAAACAGCTACTGACTGTTTCCAATTTGGAGGTATATTATAATATTTTAGTATACGTATATAATTTCAAAATTATTTGTTATAAAAATAATACTTATTGGCTGGAAGGAAGTCAAAGCAAGGTTCAAACAAGAAATACATTCCTTACTGACAAGCTGGCACATGAATTTAAGCCACCATAACTTTCTTGAAAAATTTGACCAACAGTTTTGCTTTTAGTTTTTTTTTCAGTCATAATTGTTACAATATATCTGAGAAATTTTTAGTTGATTTTGATTAAAGTGATTTTAAAAAGACCGAATCAAATTAAATGCTTTTTGAAACTGTGATATAAATCACAGTTTCAAATTACGATTTGAAACTGTAATATAAATCAAATTTGAAATTAACTGATGACTAACTTTTATAATTTTTTTATAATTTGGTACTTATAGTTTATAGATTAAAAACAATATTGTGATTTAAATTATATTTCTTTTAATACAGGCAGTTAACTGAATGTGTATTACTTTCTTTGAATCATATCATTTTTAAATACATATTAGTTACTAAATCAAACCATATCGTTGTCTCACAGTTCTATTCATGATCACAGCATAAAGTAATATTCTATTGATTAGAAATACCAATCTTCTCAGCATGCAATTAAATTTTTAATTTCATTTTTCTATTTAATGTCAATCTCAGCATGCAAAAAATTTGCATCCTGATGATGATCATTATTGTCGTGATGGTAGCAGAGGCAAGCATCACAACGACGATGATAACAACAACACTACCAGTGACAACAACTACGATCACCCCCACCATCATTGTAATCATGATTATATTAGTTTGAAGCGTTTTATGTTAGAGTACCAATCTATATTATAAAAAGTTTAACAGTCCTCCATTAAAAGTCCAACAGTTTTATTTAAGTCATTATTTTGTACAGATCGTTGCTGATTAATCAAGTATGATCCAACCATGACAATTCCATCTTTTTTTCCTGGTGTAATATATATTGAACATTGTTTATCTAATATGTGCTTCATTATTTTTTTATAAACTAGTGCGTGATTAAAGAGTGATTAAGCTGCTATTTCTAGCAGACTGCAGGATCAGTTAGGGGCTGCTCCCACATTAGCTTGAGTGTTTCTTAGGATATTATTCTCTGCTAGAAAATGCAGATTAACTACTTAACTAGGATATCCTAAAAACAAAACCACAATGCAAAAATATCAATAATTGGTTTTTCTCATAGACATCTCTCAATATCATTTAATGACTAGCAAAAGGCATAGTGACTGGATCTCACTGGGTTTGGTTATTGGTAATCAATGTGTGTATTTGAATGGTTATTAGCATCATCAACAAGTCACCAGGTTTCCTTTGTTGTAAATCAGTTGCATTGATTCACATCATATTATCCTCTACTACATTCATTTCTGTATAGTTGCCATTCAGTTTCATTGATATAAATAATACCTCTAGCTGTGACAACATCAAAACATTTACTTATATCTGGACATGATTTAAGCAAAATGTTGCATGAAGCATCTGTTTTTTCATAATTTCTATTTTTCACCAAGAGAATTAGCTGATGTTCTTTGATACAAATTGTTCTCTGATCTGTTATGTGTTTGTGATGTTATTGTCCAGACTTAGTCAGAAGTTGTAATGCTCTATGACTGTTACTCATGTTTACTCAGTTTACTTTCACTTTAATCTATCAATCTTCTCAGCATGCGACTGAATTCTCAATTTCATTTAAACAATTTAATCTATCATGTTATTAGAATTTAGTAGTTGATAATGGTTTCAAATTTTGGCACAAGGCCATTAACTTTAGTGGTGACGAAGGGGAACTAAATCGATTACATCAGCTCCAGTGCTCATCTGGTACTTATTTTATCAACCCCAAAAGGATTAGAGGCACAGCCGACCTTGGTGGAATTTGAACTCAGAACATGAAATCAGAAGAAATTTCACTAAGCGTGCCTGGTGTGCTAATGATTCTACCAGCTTGCCACTTTGATTCAGAAGTTAATACTAAAAGTGCAATGTAATATGATATTTTGATAATTTTTGTCATTCATAATTTTCATTTACATCTGTTGAGGTATTACTTTGGGCGTCAGTCAAGAAGAGAAAGATTGTTTTTGTTGACTTTTCATTTTATTTGTCATAAGTTGAGATATTCTGAGAAATCTGTAACCTATTCTGATTTTTAGTTGTATATTATATCATATTACTTATCATAACTGAGCTTAAAAATGCTTAAGCATCTCTCAATCTGTGAATATGTGTGTTTGTTTGTGAGGCCACTATTGAGTATCACAAGTATGTCTTTTTAAATGAAGACTACCTCAGTTTATGTAGTTGAAGAGGTCTGATATCCATTTAGCCTTTGCATTATCTTTTACATATTGGAGACATGGAGTCCTTTATTTCATCTAAAACTACATAATGGACTATATGTGTCCAGCTCAATTTCCTTTAGCCTTTATAAATTTCACAACATACCATTTTTACACTTTTAGTTAGATTATGTTTTGGCCATGACTTTTACATAAATAAAGCCTCCTAGGTGGACAGACCTTTTGTTAAGATATGATTGGCATCATGCAATAGATGTGTGAACCATATGTTTTTTATAACAAGAACTGATAATCCTTGGTGGAGTATTTATATATTCTGTGTTACATATACATGCATATATGTTCATGTATATATCTTTATACATAAATGTGTTTGGGGTTACTCTAACTCCTCTCACACCATCCAACCGATTTTAATGATTTTTGGAACATAGGTAGATCATATACCTTGAAGTTAAAATAAGGCTGGAATTTTTCAAAAAACTTGATAATACTCAGTTGGCATCGATTTTTGAGAGCTCAATCAGGCATTTGAATGGAAATGCCCATAACGATGTTATTTTTCCTGCAGCTTTTGCATTGTTTGCCCAATTTTGATGAAAATAAGTTTTAAGAAATCAATAGGCCTTTTGTATGCAGTTACCCATAGGATTAATATTTTATACTGTAACTTTATTGTTGGTTTGGATTTCACCTTTCACTTTAATTTTTGTAAGTGGTTTTAAAGTGATTTTTTAGTTTTGATGCCTATACATTGGCTTACTATCCATCTACCTCTCATTATCCTTTTTCATTAAGTGCTAAAACCATTATGATCAGGTTTGTTCTCATATAATTCAAGTATTTAACTGCATTTGTATTATATTCCAACACATATTTGGCGACCTTAGTAATCATAACCTTATCAAAATTCAACATCATTATCATGTGGTTTGCATTTGCTTGCACATAACTATAAATAATATTTATCAAACCATCTTTCTCTGATCATTCTGTCCTTTCCTCAGTTCTTTGACAACAGTCATCTTCAAAGCAATCAGAATTATTTTATACTAGGTTTTCATTACTGTTTTACTGATTATCTCCAACACTAAAGATGATTTCTGCAAGAATCAAGTTATTCCTCTTTTAACTGTTTTCTTAAATTCTCTTGGTTATAATTTTGATTTGTTGATTAGCCTCAGACCAATGTTTGATGAAACAGACACTTCAGCTATCACCACCCTCTCTCTTTTCCTCAGATGTAATGTTATCAGAACTTCATTGTATACATTCTTTAATAAGTTGTGTTCGTCTTCAACAGACAACTCAAAGTAGTTGAAGGTGAATTGGCTGCTATTTCTACCTGGTTTAATGACTGTTTTGAGGTTGCCTTAGCATGTAGTCAGTAGTTCATAAGGAGGCAAACATTTATTGAATCAACCTCAGTGTATTACAAGAATTTGTTTTTATTGGTCCTTGAGAGGTAATACATAAAATTTATTCCAACACTGAACTTTAAACAACACAACAAAAAATTAACCTAAACTCTACCATTTTTGACAATTCTCTTCATCTGTTTTATTAGACATTTTAAGTTTATGGCTTCTTGTATTATTGATATACCCATTGTTTTAATCTCAGGTTAGCTCAGTAAGAGCTGATCTATAAACACAAATGTTTCAGTGATGGTGATCTCTGATATTTTTATTCAGTTATTGTGCATCTAGGACAAAATTATCTAGTGTGTTTTGTCATTTTTTAAAGTGGCAGAGTGTAATTTGAGGGAAACAGCTTAGGTAAATGAGGCCTTCTCTTAGAATGTGCCTGAAAGACAAGAAACTTAGCTAGAAATCACTCTTAGGGTAAGGATAATCCTGAGTCTGACAGTTCCTTTAATGACCCTAAATTAGTGTCCTATTGGGATATCTCATTTCATACTTTAATATACTTTTGTTTTCTAAGCCCATTTATATTTACAATTCTCTAAAGGGTCCAACTAGTTTTTAATTGATTCTTTTAATGTTCCTTTCATATCCACCCCATTGTGAAAAATAAAAGGAATAATAATCATTATTATTAATATTCTTTTTTCCTTTAGTTTTGGTAAATTCCTTTCCTTGTGGATTTTGATTGCAGTACATTGTTCTATACATTTATTGATTCATTTGTGCATTGAAAGTATTTCTCTTTTCATCTTTTGGGTCAAAATTGAAAGGTTAACAAACGTTAAGCATTATCTCTAAAGTGATATTAAATCTCTTGTCTTTAAAATCATTTCTCTGTCAGTTAGGTTTTGCTGTTAAATAAAATATCAGTTAAGTGCCATTTCACTTAAACTGATGTTACTTAACAATCTTTAAGAATTTGACTAAGACATGCGGACATACATACACAGTCGCACACTTTCCTGTTGATAAGGAAAATAATTTTTCAGTATATTGGACATAGATACTGTCTATGACTTCTCACCAGTCCACTGAAATTAATGGCAGCAGAATGAATTTAGGTAAGAAGTGAATTCAAGGGAAATGGTTGGGCATTGTGATTAGTACAATGGCTTGGAGGGTAAACACAAACTAAGTGATGAGAGAAGGGGATAAAGGTGTATGTCAGGTGGGCTTGGATAGAGATGGTATGCAACAAGCTAGCTGGGATCAGAGTGCCTTATAGTAACTGTAGGAGACAGCCTTTTCAAATGTGGGAGCAGTATAAATGGATAAAGGTGATTATAAGATTAACTTCTCAAAAGGTTCAGCTGGTCAAAAAGTTTCTTTCATTTCAATAACTTATGTTATTGAAGAATTTGATTCTTTATTTTGTACTAGCATTTCGTTGTTAGCATTGCTCAGGTTATTAATAAAATTCTCAAGCAATTTAAACTTTCATGGTGCATTAGCTTTTGAGCTAAGCATTCCTTCTACAAGTCATGACAAGTGTATGCAAATAGTTCCATTTATCAGACAAAATTGTTAACTTACAATATTCTGTATTTATTTATTTTTTTATTCTATGATGTTTCATTTCTCCGATATATTATTTTCTTGCTACAAAAATTCATCCCTAATACTGAATTCAGTTTAATTCTTGTAGAGTTTTCAAGAATTATAGGAACATAGTCATAATAGAATTGTAGAAATTTTATCATGAGTATGTGCCTACGGGTATTCAGTGAAAATGCAAATGATAGAAGTAACAAACATCACTATGAATCAATTATCCAGCATGTAATGCTGATATGGTTGTTAACTGTGTTGGTAATGATAAGGTGAAGTGTTAATTTAGCTAACAATAGTTTTTACTGAGGATCAGTAATCATAGCTCAGTATTTTCTGCAAGATAAATTATTTTCTTATTAAACAGTTGGTATTTAAGAACCAGAGTCAGCTTAAAGTTAAGTAGATAGAATTTTGTGTCTGAAAACTTTCCTCTATTCTGAGAAGTACCAGAATAAAAATAGTAGCAGTATTAAACTAATGTAGATTATATTGGTTAATATGGAAAGTAATAATAATAATAATAATAATAATAATAATATTAATTGATCTCTAAAGAAAGAAGTGGTATAAGTTCTTAGAATTGCATAATATAGGGTCAGGTGATCTGAATTGTTGGTTGGGTTTTGATGAGCTTCAAGAAAAAGCATTTTTTTTCCTTTTCTCAAAATATGAAGAGATAAAACATTGACTGAACGAGAGTAGAACTATATTAAGCTGATTCTGTAACTTGGAAATTACATATCACAATTTTACTAATTATAAATGGCTTAAAGTAGGATATAATATTCAGAATATTTTTCCCTATTTTCTTTTTTTTTTTTTTAATGAAATGAACGGATAAGATATTAAAAAAGAAAAAAATGATAGCCTTGATTTGCAGAAATCTATAGTCTCTCCATATTGATATATTGACCGATAGTATTGGTAGAAAATACAACTTTTGTTATATGACTTAACAACAGTTTTTATATAGAACATGCTCAAACAAGTATTTTCTTGTTCTAAGTTTGTTATGTATATAAGAGCAGATCTAACCCACTTTTGTTACTGCATTTTCATAAAGAAAATTAACATTAAAATTCATTAACATTAAAATGCTGTAAAATAAATATTGAACCAATATGTAAATAAAGAGATTGAATAAGACTTTGTCAGGAAAGATTCTAGTGTAAGAAATATATAGATAATAGTTGGCACTGTTGATGTGTGGGATGTTAGACATTATGATCATTTAGATGGGTGAAAGAAATTTTCTTTCCTTTTTTTTTTTGTTTTAGCAGTGCAGTATAGTATAAAATATGATATGTTTCAAAATAATGAAGATATTCCTTAATTCATTTTTGCTCTGTAGAAGGAAATATATACACAGGCATCAAATATATTTTGATTGTCAGCCAAGTCAATATCTTTAGCAGGATTGAACATGTTCAGAACTAACCATATGCAATTATCCTAACCACGTAGTTAGTATATGATAAAAAGAAGTTGGCTTGGGTATAGACTTAGATCATATTATGAACAGTGTAATATGAATAAGAATTTAAATAAAATGTTTTCTGTAAAATTTGCCAAGAATAGCAAAAAGACACTGAAAATATCTAGGTCAATACTTTTCTCATTTTCACTTTTGAAGAAACTGTTTAATAATTTATATTTTCACCTGTTCTGTAAAGTATTTTTTTTTAGTCTTTCTGTTTCAAATATCTTCATAAATTGCTTTTATTATTTTCCCCAACAGAAATATCAATTTCTATTTAACTTTGTGGAACTTTGTTTCTCTCTCTCTCTCTCTCTCTCTCTCTCTCTCACTTACACACACACACACATATTAATTCTTTTGTTTCAACAATTACTTTTGAACAAAATTTTGATGAAAATTGCTGGATAATAGTTGGAAGCCATGGTGTTTGGAAGTAAGTCTCTGTGTGTGTGTATGTGTGTATATATGTATGTGTGTGTGTTGAGAGAGAGAATCATGCACACACATGCATGCACACATACACACATCTATGTGTATGTGATGTGTGTATGAGAGAGAAAGAAAATGCCGATGACTGTTAGTCATACATCTCATTAAATTCATGCATGGGTGGGACGAGTTTTGCAACTATGGAGTCTTTATGCAATTGAAAGAATTATTGTAAATGTTGCATGACATTCCCTATACCGATTATTTAACAATTAATGGGGTGTAGAGCCTGTTGCCTGACAGGCTAAAAGAAAGGAAATAATATGCCTTGCTTAGGGACAAAACACAGTGCCCACAGTGTGGCTTGATTTCATCAATACTTCAGCTTCACACCTATTGTACTTCATCAAAGTCTCGGCACTTGTCACAAAGTCATCTATATGCTGGTGATATTAGTTTATAACATCACTGCTCTGCTGTCAGAAATACTTGTTAGTTTAAGTACAATTGTTTGTCTGACTTCAGTAGTCACTGAATTACCTTTTGACTACAAATTGGAATCTAATCTAATTCGAACCAACTTGTAATCAATCCTAATGTTCAACTGACATTGTGTTTACCATACCTAACTGAACTAAATCTATAATAAATGCTCTCAGCAAATGAAACATTCTTCCTTCTGATCTGGCCTTGTTTTTTAATTCTACTTCTGATTTGTTATTCCTATATAATTCACTCTAACAATGTTATTAATCATTGACTCAAACTATCATGACATTAAACCTTTTATCTTCTGCATTAATCAACTGAAAGGAAGTGGCATAAAAACTATAATGAAGCTTAAAAGTTTCAACTGAAGCTTAATGAAGTTTCTAAGTGTTATATGTATATTCATGCTTTTCTATATACCCAAACAAATGTTCATACACACACTCTCTCTCTCACACATACACACACGTAATTTTTTTTTTTTTTTGCATGTTGAAGTTGACTATTCCATTAGTTCAAGTATCACAGTTAGTAAGTATTCATGAGAAGGTGTGAAGAGCATTTCAAACAATAGCATATCCAAGAAAATTTGTAGAAAAAAATAACCCAACTATTTACTCAACATATATTGAATACTCTTTTTGTTGTAATACTTTTTGCAAGCATAATGTCATGTATGTGATATATGTTTATACCCAAGAATATCTGTATATGTGGGAAGTGGATGGGCAGATGGATGGATATGTTTATGTGTGTACAAAAATGCAAGCACAACTTTAAAAAGAGTGACTAACTGTGATAGATTTACTAGTATTTAAGTGCTTGTGAATTTTTCAGTTGTAAATTCAAATATTGGTGCACTGGAAATTAAATTTAGCTCTTTTCTTAGAACTGGGTGCTGCTACTAATAAAAATATCTTTCATCAGCACAAAACTACATGTTTGTTAGGAAAGAGTATAATTTACTGGATTTAATCTTGTCCATGCTGATATTTGTATTAAATCTGTAAATATCAAAGGAAAGCCTAACTCTGCTGGGATTTTGAAATAAGTATGTAACCAAAGTATTCAATTCTACTTCTTTAATATGAAACATTTGCTTGAAAGAAAAGCTAAGATACTCTTATATATGACTGGCATATTTTCTTCTTTGGTAGATTTGAATATAATCTCTACCTCAGAGTTGAAGGAACTATTCATCAATGTATCCAAGCATTGTAGCTTTCAATCACTTCTATTTTGAATTACACACTTGTAAGTGTATGTTTTGTAATTGTTCACCTTCAGATAGCCAATAGAAATTTCTTTTCTTTGTATCCAATATAAAATCAGATCTGCCAAATATTGAAATTATGATAAAAAGAAATAAAACAGAAGTTAGAGATGTTCCTCTATCTCCTCACAACAATCTTTCTCCTCTCTGGGAAATCAACTCCTGTGGACAATGCTTAAACTGAGTTGGTGCATTATAGTAAGAATTGGGTATTAAATGCGAAAGAGTGGCAGAAATGAGACAGAATTTGTTTGGATGCACACCATTAATGTATATATCATATATATTTGTGGAACTTTCCAATATACATATATATATAAAAGATATCTATGTGTGTATGTATATATATGTATATGTATGCACACATACATACACCAACATATATATGTAAATACATTACATACACGCACACACACACACACACACATATAGATACAAACATACAATATATATGTGTGTGTAGAAGAACACAAATGGGTTTATGGTTCACTACAGCTGTTTCAGATGCATTTTTATTGATGAAGAGTTTAATTATAATAATCACATCATAAAAAAAATATTTTTCATCAGGTGACTAAAATTTAGTTTGAATAAATGACAAGATGTAGAATGATCCTCTTTGTTAGCCATCATGAAAGAGAGTGAAAAATATATCAACAACTGTCTAAATTTAACTGGCTGTGATGGAAACACTCAGGGTAGAAGTCAGTGGGAAATAAAATCTTCATAAAACCCTATAAAAACTTTGTCTTCAAATGGGACTTGATAGATAGAGATAAAGAGATGAGGAAGACAGTGAGAAAAAAAAAGAGAAAATGTAAGGGGTAATTGTTCAGAGTGGTGACTTCAGAGAGAAGTCCTGTGATGCCTCATGTGCCTATAGTAGTAAGTACATGCATGATTAAACACACATACTCTCATATGTCATGCACTCACATACATACACATACTCAAACATATATATACACACATACACTGAAATACATATATATATATATATATATACATACACACACACACACAATATGAACATACATATACACAAATATGCAGAAAATTCTATTTATGTATACATATACACACAAAAGTGTGAACACACAACAATACAGACATTAAAGTAAGAGGTAAATATCATAATCAGGCATGTATAAGCAGCAGCAATAACAACACAAAGTAAAACAACAACAACAACAAAAACAATAATAATAAGTAGTATGTTAGATTGCATCTCGATATATCTCATAACTGGGCATCAGATAATAATAATGAGATGTATGGAGTTTAGGAGGAAAGAAATATATGAACCTTTAGCGCATAAATATACAAATAAAAACACAAATATACTTATTCACATTCTTTTGCTCACATTACGCATGTACACCCATATATATTTACTTATAGATAATAAATGTATTGTCTATATGCTAAATTAATATTCTTGCCATCATCTATGTTAAATATATAATTAGTTGGGTATGATATAATAGGCATTTAACAGATAAATGAAAAGATAAGATAACAGTTAGAACATGCCGTATAAGTTTAAAATTAGTATGTGAGGGAAATACAAATGAGAGAAAATCAGAGAGACTAAGAGGGTGTTGACATTGTGAGTGAAGTCATACATCATATTATGTCATTATAATGATTTTTAATAATAATAGAAACACTATAAGTGTTAGAGTATTAAAGAATTAGTGTTCAAGACAGGTAGGCTACATGGTATAACAGACGTTACCCAACAAGCTTAAAATGAATAGATATATGCCTAATGTCATGTAAGCATTTCATTTTAAGTTCCTGTGCCTTATTAAGCAGGTTACCTGGATATTTTAAGATCTCATATAATTTCGCACAGCACAGTGTACAACCATACATGCTATTTAAATATGGCAATGCCTTGCTCCAAGCAATTTCAAATTAAACATTACTATCCTTTAGTTACCACACTTTTTCTGCCAATCATGTAATGCAAGCTTTATTGTGATTTTTGAATGATGCAAGATGATTACACAATCTAGATTTGAATTTGCAAGATGTTGAGCCTATGAAGGTGAAGAGTTTTGTATCAGTTGTTACATTATACTTATAAACTATAGTCCTAGTTAAACAGGTATTATTAAGTGGACAGACATCCCTATTATAACAGTTGCACATTGTAGGGTTACCAGGTTATTAGGATTGTTGTTATTATATAAGCTAGGTGTAGCATTAAAACTAATTGAATGACTTGATTTAATAACATTACTATTATTGTTTACATTCCTATTATTGCTGACCCTAATGGGGTTAGTGCAGTCTGATTGAACATGTGTAGACCTATAATGTTCAATTACATCAGAATCATAGCAGTTGTCAACTACTGCTTTTGTACTGAAATCATTGTTAAAACTTATTTTCTCAGCATTGACTCCCCCAGTACTTTGCATTGGATTGTGAACTTACATCCTCATATGTATATGTATCTATAGAGATATGTATGAATGTTGTATATATATATGTATTTGCTAAACTCAACTGTTTCCTGGTGTCCTGAATGTTAAAATACCTTGATTCTAACAAATCCCACAACTGATTATGTGTTTCATGTTAGTGTGTTCTTCAGTGAACAGTAAACTGAGAGTGAGAGGTAGAGGTGGGGACAGAGAGAGAGAGGGAGACTTGGTGATCTGCTATTCCTCTATCCCATTGGAGGACTGTTGAAGCTATCATTGGTATGTCAGAAGACAAAATTATTTTATGGAAGGAAAGTTACTTATTGCTGTCATATAAGTAATACCTATCTTTTTTATGATGTGCATTCATCTGTCTAAGTATTAGTTATGCTTCCTTTATGATTTTGACTGGAATTGAAAGGATTGATATAAATTATTTGAAGGTCAAGAACTGAGTTTGCATTTTATATATTTTTTGTTTGCTTTGTAGTTTCAAACTTCATTAATACTTTCTGTTGGTCACTTTGACTAATACTTGAACAAAAATGATACTGTGACAGGATGACAAAGCAAGTTCATTGTCACATATATTGATGAAATGATAAAATAATTAAAACACCTCACCATTTCCTAGTGAATTCTGATATTAGTTTTTATTATCAGTATTAGATTACTGTGTCAATGATTAATATGGTTACAGCTTTTATGTATATAAGTATGTGTATGACAGGTTTGTATATTTTGCTCTCTCTCTCTCTCTCTATCTCTCCTATATATGTGCATGCATTCGTGTGTCTGTGTGTGTATGAATATATTTAACAGTATTTGGAAATAATATATATTTCCTACTTATTTACATTCAGTAATGTTTTGAATTCATTTTCAAATCAAACAAATTTTCTGTTGATTATTTTTCTACTTAATATTACAGTCAATTTTTTTCTCTATTGTTAATTATTAAATACTTTCTTTGTCGTAGTAAATACACTTTTCCATAGGTTATTTTTATTTGAATTTTAGTTGTTTTTTTTCTTTTTCAACATAACTTTAAAATTGCCTACAACATATTTAATCAACATTAGTGTAATTAACTTTGTCATGAAGGATAAAACCATAGAGAATTATTGATTATCTATTATGGCTACTGTTCTGATGACCCTTTCTTCTGAAGTGATAATAAATTAGTTATTAAACAATGTTTCAAGACTCCAACCAAGAATATCACCTCCATACGCTCATGACTCACACTCTATCATAGATTAGCACCAATATTTCCTTCAACATCAAGAAGTGGATTTCTCAAAATGCATTTCTTCTTGATTGAAACCTGTAGCAAGTGAAATATATAATCTACATCTTATATCTGCACACTTTCTCTAATCAGTGAAATAATAAAAAAAAAATCTGTGACTAATTTGTTCTTTCCCTCTCAGTACAACATAATAAATTTTATTAAACATTAATTTCTTCAGTAACTTGTAATCTCCTGACAAGCAGATACTATTTTGTAATTTCAGTCTGGGTGAAGGCAATTTAACATGTGTTAACCTAGATTTTACCCTCTGCTAAACATGGGCTGTGTCTAATCAAAAAGTATTAGTTAATTAATTTAATGTCTTATTTCATCTGTCTTTGTGTTCTGAGTTCAAATTCCATTGGGGTCAGCTTTGACTTTCATCCTTTCGGGGTTGATGAAAGAAGTACCAGTTGAGAACTGGGGTCAAAGAAATCAACTAGCCCTCACCCACAAAATTTCACATGTTGCACCTATAGTAGAAAAGATTATTATTATTATTATCATTATTATTACTTAGCCATAGAAAAGAGTCTCATTGTATTTAGTGTAAAAACATTAGTAGGATTGAGCTTATATATTTTACTCACCACATAAGTATTTCTAATTACCTTGTTGATGCTCTACTATGTAAATTAAATAAGTTAATACTTACTTAACTATTGTTTTTCATGTCTCTGTGTGAAATTAATCTTTGTGATTTATTGAATGATATAACACACACACACACACTCTCTCTCTCTCTCTGTTTATATATATATATATATATATATATATATATATACATATATATATATATATAGAGAGAAAGAGAGATTAACAGACAGCATATACAGATTCTGACATACATTTGTGTAAGAGTAAAGTTCCTTCCCAAGTCATGTCGATTCATAGGGGTAATTTCCATGGTGTATATATTCCCTACCTGGACAGGACACCAATCCATCATGGCATTACTCATTTTTGCCAGCTGGGTGGACTGGAGCAACTTGAAATGAAGCGTTTTACTCAAGAACACATGTCACCTGGACCAGGAATCAAAACCACAATCTTATGATCATGAGTCCAACACCCTAACCACTAACCACTGTGCCTCCATCTGTTGATGCATTCTAAATAAATGGTGAAAACCCAAAGGCAACAAACTTCATTATCAGTCCTGAATATTTATCAAAAACAGAACTTTATGCATTCAGAGCAGCGAAATTTTCAATACTACTTTAGGTTTCTTAAATTTCTTATTTTATAGTTGATTACTACAACTTTTCTAAAGCTTAACTTTCTGAAACTGTAATACAAAGCTGGTTTCCAATTGCATGTTGCCTAGTGAACGATAATAAATTATTTTCTGCTTTATCTGAACTAAGTTATTCAATTTCATTTTGTATCATTCTATCAGTATCTCTTCCTAATATTTAAGTATATATATAAGGCTGGCAGAATCATTAGCTTGTTAGGTAAAATGCTTAGTGGCATTTCATTTGTCTTTACGTTCCAAGTTCAAATTCTGCTGAAGTCAACTTTGCATTTCATTTTTTTTTGGCGGGTGGTGGGTCATTAAAATAAGTACCAGTTGAACACTGGGGTTGATGTTATTGACTTATCCCCTTCCTTGAAATTGTTGGTCTTGTACCAAAATTTGAAATCAGTATCTAAGGTTAAGCATGTATGTATGTTGTAGTAAGTGCATACATGGCTGTACTGTTGTGAAGTTTGCTTCCCAACTATGCGCTCTTGGTTCAGTCCCACTGCACAGCACCTTGGGCAACTGTCTTCTACTATACCCCTAGGCCATTCAAAGCCTAGTGAGTGCATTTGATAGACTAAAACTGAAAGATGCCTGTTGTATGTGTGTGTGTTTACCCTTCTTGAGACACCACATGATGGTTATAAATGAGCATCAACATCATACAAAAGAGGTGAGGTTGTTTATTTCCAGTCTTCTATGAGAAACATATCTAGCTATGGTTACATATTACCTTGTTTGGAAACTGGTTAGGAGTGGTCTTAGATTCTATGTGATTTATGCAAGCATGGAAAAGTGGATACTGAATGATCACACCTACATGCATGGTTATATACATATAGATATATCTTTCAATACATCTCAACGCTTCTAAAGCAAACTTTGTTGACTTTCAATGTAAGCTGAATTTAACATATAGATATGTAATTAATATATTCACTATATCAAGGGTTCTCAAATTTTTTTGTTGAGTATACTCCTTCATCATTGGCATACCTCATGTGAATAATACAGCATAAAATGCCTGGATATCATAGAACAGATATCTATTATTAGTATTAATCTAATTTAATTCAAATAGTTCAAATTGCAGCATAGTCAACTTTGCTTCTCTTCCTTCCAGAGTTTATAAAATATCAGTCAAGTTCTGGGTTCAATATACTCACCTGTTTTTTCTTTCATATTTCTTAACTTGTACCTATGTAAGAAATCAATTTCATTTACTTTAATATTACATTTTTAAGGAGGTGGAATAGCATGACTCTCCTTAATGAAGTTTCAGAGAAGCACATTGACACATCATTGTTAACTGACAGTTGTTCACAAAATTTGTTTTCAGTTATAAACATCACTGAAAACCTTTATTCACAGTGATAAGAGGACATAAATAACAAAATTTCTCCATATATTTTCTAGACTCAAGTTGTATTTCATTGGTTGTGATTACTTAATAATTCCAGTGTTTTTAACAAAACTGCAAGTACTCTTGCATTTTCTCTTGCATACCTTTATGGCTTTGAGAATCCTATGCTATCATCATCATCATTCATTTAGCGTCCGTTTTCCATGCTAGCATGGGTTGGACGGTTCAACTGGGGTCTGGGGAGCCCGAAGGCTATATGTTATAGATATATTTCCAGAAATGTTGTTAAACTTTGTTCCCAGAGAAATATTGTTTTTTTGTCTATTTCTCTTACCTAAATAGTCAAGTATTTAAAACAAATATTTGCATTAAAATGGTAATTAACTTATTGGTTCATTGGAGCCCCTTTGAGATTATATATCCATTTATGTTATTGTTAATGAATGTATGTAAAAATAAAAAAAACAAAACCATATAAATTTAACAAAGAAGGAACTTAAAAAGGCCCAAACTATTAAACTAGGCAAGGTATATTGACTGCAGAATAGACATCTTAATGATTAGTCTAATTATTGCTTTGTAAATAATTTGGTTTGTAGTGAACGTAAATGAAATAACTATTTGCAATTATTTCATTCATATTCATTTAGCAGTAATTTTTATCATTAGAGCATTAATTTTCTCCTTAGTCACACTCATAGTATCTAAGAAAAATAATGTATTAACAATTTTGTTTCTATTAATGATTATTCCATTTATTTTTCTTACATAGAGAAGAAAAAATAAGCAAACAATATCTGCTTCATGTTGAATTTTAATCAGTAACCTCAAGTGATCATCTCATTCCCACATAAACAGTACTGCTTTCCTCAGAAACCCATTGGCATTAGTACAGCTCGTGATCATCATGCATAGTAAACCACCAACAAATTTGGCACCATACAAATTAGCATAATATGGCAGTTATCCAAATATCCCAGCTTCTTCTGGACTGAGGATGTTAGATTATTTATCAAATTCTTGTATAATCCTTCATTTTGAAACATATATTGAGTGTTGACATTTTACAATACTCTCCTAGCTAGCTACTTGGTATGTTTCAAGATGTGTTGCCAGTCTTTGACAGTTGCTGTAAAAGCTATTGTTCTTCTTTCAGTCAATTTGTTGTGGTATTGAAAAGATTAATGGGGAAATAAACACTGTTTTCTTTTCACTATATTCTATTATATTTTCATTAATTGCAAGCAACAACTGGACAATTCAGCAGGCTATATTGGACAACTAGCTGTTTGCCTGGTGGCTTGTGTCTTTTCACTGTTTCCATATTGAGACTGTGGTATTTCCAATAACATGATGTATCTTACTGTAAGCAGCTCTATAGTGAGAAAATTTAACTGTTGCAAGCAGTAACATAATTGTAAAATTAAGGAATGTTTCCCTCAGTTTTCAATATTTACACCTAAATGATGGTGATGATGATGATGATGATGAAAACAGCTTCAGAAGGCAGAGTTACCTTTTTAAGTTACATGTTTTTCAAGAATGATATAAGCTTTGAAGAAATTGTAACAAAATCATAAAAGACATATTTTGCATTTCTCTGGAAAGAACCTTACATGCTAAAATGTGGGATTAATCTTAACACACAAGTATAAACTATAAACTGGCACTGAAATGTTTATGCATATTGTACAATTAGCATAAGCAGAAACATATCTTATATTTCAACCTGAAGAATCAATTCTCATTCTCACACTCACTCACTTACTCTTTCTCTTTCACACATACACACACACACTCTTTCTCTCTCTCATATGTATACACAGAAGCCATTTATTATAATTACAGTTGATGCAATCAAATAGTTATTATTATCGGAATTCATGGGTCCCTAACATATTCAGCATATAGTTATGCTTTCTGTTGTTATTGTCTGATCATCACTATCATTATTGAAAAGGCTCCATTCCATAGTGATCAAAATGTCTTCAACAGGGTATGTAGTGAACTAGTTAAGACCAATCTGTATTGATAAGAAAGTTTCTATTTTGTATCTTTTAAACATTTTTTCCCATAATAGTTTGTACTAATTAGCTGTTAACATTATCCTATGACCTTACATATGCATACAAAAGACAAAACTGCTTTTCTTTTCTCTTTCCAAAAGATGCTTGAATTTTATAAAATTAATGATTGTTTCAGCTTTAGGTGGCCTTGATTTTTTAAGTAAGCATTCATGCATATTTGTTGATTCACAAAAATACATATAATCATATTCCTGTACATCCCTTGTTATTTGTCATATTTCTAATATAGTTTGTAATCTAGCATTGCAGATTTTTGCACTTTCAATACCACTGCATTTATTTTGAGAGCATCATCTCATCCACTTGGAAATAACCTAGTCAGCCCCTCGGATGTTGTTTATTCACAATCTTATATTTCATTACACGCTTTCCAAGATATCTGCATTGCTATTCTGAAGAAACATTTGAATTGCTTTCCTGATTTAAGATCTTTGGATTAAGAGGTTTATTTGCTCTAATGCCAGTTACACATCCTATTGTGCATCATATTCTTGTCGTCTCATTAAACTATTTCCTCAGTCAGTACTGACTGGTGAATTCAAATGGAGCTAATTTCAAAATTCATTGGAGAATTCAGAATAAAACCATCTAATTCAAACTGTTTTCTGTCATTTCAATGTATAATTGCAATAATTGGACACTATATACACACATACACACACACACACACACACACACACACACACACACACGCACATACATTCATTTACTCACTCACATGGTTGCATGCATCACATGCTTTATCTCTTCATTCTTCAGTATTGTATGACTACTTACTTTTGGCAATTGAATCAAGTGTTGATTAGACATGCATTGTGAACATAGCAAATAGAATGCTTTCTTGTTTTGATAACGATGTTACTTTATAATACAAAGATGTTAAAAACATAATGAACATTGGTTGTAAATAGGTAACTTATTTTGAAGAACACATGATACCAATATTAAGAACATGCCTTGGGAGATGCAGCAATAAAAAATTTTACAACCTTGTGTGCCTTTGTTGATGAAAAACAAAAAAAAAAAATTGAGTCCTAGTTTAAAAAGGAGAAACAGAGAAGTAAAATGCACTGGTTGTTTGAATTCAAAATAATTTGTGGATAGAACTGTAAAGAGTAGATTATTATTATTATTATTATTATTATTATTATTATTATCATTATTATTGTGGTGGTGAGCTGCATAACTGTTAGTGCATCAGACAAAATGCTTTGCAGCATTTCTCCTGAAAGTGTACTTCCTGAGTTCAAATCCCACAAAGGTCAACTTCGCTTTTCATCCCTTCAAGTTTGACAAAGTACCAGTCATGTACTAGGGTCTATTAATTGACTAACAACCTTCTCTCCTAAAACTGTTGACCTTTTACCAAAATTTGAAACAATTGTTATTTTTTTAATTACTACTACTACAACAAATGCAACTGCTGTTGTTGTTGTTGTTAAGCAACAAGACGGGTAAGGGTGATTAGGTGATGGTCTATCTCTTAGGGGTGGGAAACCTCTGAACTTGGTGGAAAAAAAAAAGACTTTGGTTGTCTTGTAGTCAAGGGCTCTTCATTGATGCCCGACACCACTGGGAGGTAGCCCTCGAAGTCGTTGGAAATGGAGATCTCCAGGTCCAAATTCTTGAACGGCTGCTACTGCTGTTGTTTTTGTTACTAGTATATTGGCCAGTATATTCAGTTACTGACTAAAGTGTTAATTGATATCACAAACTGATCAGAATAGATGATATGTATTAGTAAAAAATACTTCAAGACTTCTATGGCTTAGTATTGAAAATGTTGAAGTTAGACTGAAGCTGAGCAAGTTGTAAACACTGTCGACATAATTACCTTATCTTTCATGTAAGAAAAGTTAAACCTATGTGCTTGTTATATAAAGTATAGTCTGTTTTATAATAGGTTGGGACAGTGATAAATGGTAAGATGTTGTTTCTCAGATCATAGTAATGATGCTTTGATAATATTCAATTGTCTATCTTATCATTAACAATACTTTTCTTTTTATGGAATAGTGTGTCTAATTTTAGGTTAATTGTTAATTTGAAGATTCACTCAATAGTTTATGATTTCAATTCAGTTATATTGTCAATTGGTTTACAAGCATAATTAAAGAGAATTAGATACTGACATCAAAATCTTTCATTGATTCTTCATTAATATTCATACAGTTGGAGGACAGTGTCTTGCTCCAGTGACATAATGTACATAGCAGGCCATTTATTCATACAAGCTGTAAGTTAAGAACTACCAAGAGATAAAAAAAATATTGCTTTATTTTCAAAGGGTGGTGGCTTGCAGAATTGGTAGAACGATAGGCAAATGCTTGTAACATTTGGTTATACTCCTTTATTCTTTTATTGCTTTACTTGTTTTAGTCATTTGGCTGTGACCATGCTGGAGCACTATCTTAAGGGGTTTTAGTTGAAGAAATCGACCCTAGGACTTTTTCTTTGTAAGCTTAGTACTTATTCTATCAGTCTATTTTGCTGAATCGCTAATCTATGGGGACATAAACTCACCAACATTGGTTGTCAAGCAATAGCAGGGGTATGAACATACTCTCTCTCTCTCACACACACACACACACACACATATATACAGGATGGGCTTCTTTCAGTTTCTATCTACCAAATTCACTCACAAGACTTTGGTCAGCCCAAGGCTAAGGTGCCATGCAGTGGGACTGAACCCAGAACCATGTGGTCGAGAAGCAAGTTTCTTACCACACAGCCATGCTTGCACCTATGTTAAGGTTTCAAGGTCTATCAGAATCAACTTTGTTTCAATCCCCTTGTGTTTAATAAAAGAAGTATTAGTCACACTTACCCCTAAGATATGTCACCTTTTACTTATTTTAGATTATCATTTTTATAAAGCGAAAAATTCATGTTGCATCAGCCATATTTCTTTATTTATACAAATTGTTTGTTTAATGAATACCATACAGTGTTTGGTTCATTGCTACATTTCTTTATCCCATTTTGTTTAATGTATTCAAAAGAATTATTCCTTTTACTAGCTGATAATTTCACAGTTATGCTCTGTGTCTATGAATGGATGGATGCTTGAACAATATCTGACCACCTTCATGTACATAATTATTAAACTAGTCACAATGTTTCATTTGTAAAAAGGTATTGCTGTCTGATTCTCGGAACTGAAATGTAGACTTCAGTAACATTTAGAAACTTGATGATCTAAAGTGGGTATCTCCAACTAGCATGTTGTGGACCAGTACTGGGCAGGGATTGTTTAGTTCTGGGTCACACAGAAAGAATAAATTTTTAAAGTTAATTTCTATTTCATTGAATTTCACATTCTGCTGGGTATTTTTTGCATTATGTATATTTTATATATGTAATAATTGAATTATATATCATGCACTTTATTGTATTTTGTTATGCACTTGCTCCCCCTGTATGTAGAAAAACTGACTTGCCTGAAACTGTACAGTAGTGCAAAGAAATGTTAGGGAACACTGATCTAAAGCATTTAATTCAAATCAATTCCTGTCTGCATCACATAAATTAACAAACTATATAATGCTTCTGTATAGTGCAGTGAGCACCATAGAAGAGAAGGCAAACAGAGTTTGTGGACTGGTTTTTGTTTCCAGACTAGCAAATTTATTTCACTTTACAAAAGCAATTCCCATTCCTTCGTCATCCCCAAAAGACTAATCCACTAATGCCATACTCCAAAACAGTTTTAAAGTTCAAATGTCACTATTTATCAGGTTTTAAAATGAAATATTGATTGGTTGAAAAAAAATTTGATTATATACATACTTTTATGTGTATACATACTTTTATGTATATACATATTTTTATGTATATACATACTTTTATGTATATGTGTGTGTGTATGTATAAAAAGAAAGATATATATATACACCCATACATAAATAAATGCATACATACTTATTTGTATGTATATATATTTGTTCTGTCAGTTTATATATATTGGTTCTTTTTTCTCCTTTTCTAGGATTCACAATCTGGATTACCACTGTCATGTGCTGACACTTTCTATTGTGATAGTCCTGAAAAGTACATAACTGAACAAATAGTAAGTTGAGATTCAATATTTTGCAAGTAATTCTTTCCTTTTTCTTTTTTTTTCTTCTTCTTCCAATCTTCATGTAATCCTAAAATATGTATAACTGTATGTATTTTAAATCTTGCTGGGTTCAAATTTGACTTTCTTTCTCCTAGGGTTAATTAAATAGAGCAACCCTCCCCTCAAAAACTGATGGCTCTGTGCCAAAATTTGAAACCATTAATGCTATTGTTATTATTGCACTTGCCTTTGGTGTCCAGAGAGATCTTGGACAGTGGGGTTCCTCCTTTATCCCTAGAGGTCATCCTGTATCAGAATTACATCTTATCATCCTTCCATTTTTTTAACCTTTTGTATACTATGTATATCTCCCTTCCTTTTTATTGTATACCATGAATACTTATTCTTTTATGTTGTTTATTTATTTTATCATTTCATTGTATGTAACACCCCCCCCCTGACACACACACTTTGTGTCTGCCTTTGTATTGTCCCCCTCATCCTGCATCCTGGTGGCAAATAAATGAAATCATTGTTATTTATTATTATTATTGAATGAGAGAGTAGCACACACCATCTAAGTGATGCTGGGCTATAGATATGAAGTCCTATATACCCATCATGATTACTTGTCTGACAAGAGTACACCAGGCACATGCACCATAACAAAATGTGCATAACATGGTGATCTCATACCAAGGTAAACAGCACAAGATCTTACAGGTGAGGCCCAGTTAGAATTTTATTCACATCAAGTAGCCCATCCTGCTCAAAAGGTCCCTGTGAATAAAGGTTGTTTAAGGATGATGAACAAAACGTCCATGTTAACTGAGGTCAATTATTCAAACCCTCCAAAATTCATCTTAACATATAACTATGATGCACCCCACTATTCTTGCTTATGATCAGAGAAGCACACTAAGGGACATGCTCAACTAGTTAAGGTCTAGTAAATGATAAGTAAATCTGAGGCATTCAGCAGAATATTTGCTGTTGCCCATCTTTTACACTAAGAAAAAAACATGATAACACTTCCAATCAGTTAAGATCTAAAGCCATGAGAGCCACTACTTAGCATTGCGTTAGAGAATTTATTATTATCATTATTATTATTATTATTATTATTATGGCGAGCTGGCAGAATTGCTAGCATACTGGGCAAAATGCTTAATGGTATTTCACATGTTACTATATTCTGGGTTCAAATTCAACCAATGTTGACTTTGCCTTTCATCTTTTTGGGGTCAATAAATTAAGTACCAGTGAAATACTGGGATCGATGAGATCAACTAGTCTCCTCCCACTATATTTCAGGCCTTGTACCTATAATAAAAAGGATTGTTATTATTATTTTCATTAGTATCTTCTTACAATTCTGTTTCAATTACTTGCCAAGTGTCTTCCTGATACCCAGGGTATATTATTATTATCATTATTTCTCACCTAAACCTCTCATTTAAATATATAAAATGTTATAACAAACTCAGATTCACAGACTTGCACACACACATATACACATTTAATGGCTGATATAGAACAAATATAGTTTGTCACATCTAAGCATAATGTTGACTGAGGTTTGACAAGCACACAGTTCATGTTTTCCAAGAGGCTATTCACATAGTAGAAGGATCTATTTAATTTGTAAACATTGTTTGTAGACAAGCTGCATTTCTTTCATGTAAGAAAATATAGACCTCTGTGTTCAAGATAAGAGAACACAGAATATGTCATTGATCTTGAATTCAGAATTCAAAGAAAGAAAAAGATTTAACTGACATTGTAATAAATGGTTTTTCAGAAAGAGAAGATAAAACTGAAATTGTAATGAAGTCCAGAAATAATTAAAGAAACATCAGCTATTAAATATAACTTAGATACTTTCTTTGTAGTTAAGTTTGTGATGAGAATAATTTATTACACTTAAAAGAAAGTCATTCTTTTATACGTACGATATGCGAATTTCATAAGAAGACCAGATCGAAGTATTATGAATGATATATGATAGATGGGCGATGAAAAAGTTTGAGAAAGCTAGAAAGTTTGAGAAAATGAAAGAGTTTGAAAAGCTTGATGTCATTTGAATCACGAAGAAATAACTTAGGAATGAATATTCATAGGATTTAACTCAACTAATTAAAAAATTTGAACATGGGGTGTGTAATACTCATTTTCATGAGAAAATGAAACAGAAAAAGTTACAAAATATAATATCACTAAGAAATAGATGTCTTCCAGAGATTTAACATGATAGTTAAGGGGACAAGTTTTAGCATATGTATTAGCTTCATGCTTGAAAAAGGTTGCAAAGGAGTCTTAATAGTTTGGGTGCTAGACATTCATCAGTAGCAAAATATAGAAGAAATGTATAGGGGGAGAGAAAAAGTGGCTGGACAAATAAAAAAATGACAAGTGAAGAGCTTATGAACCAGGTGGGAAATCAGTTATATGGAGGGAGGGGTTAAGGGAGGAGGGTAAGTGGTGTGCATTCATGCATAGGAGTGTATTCATGTATTGAGATGACATAGGAAGTGAAATGTGTGTGTGTGTGTGTGTGTATTAGTCCAAGTGTCCATGAGGAAAAATACTCCTCCAGTACTGTTCTGACCTTATCTACAGAATTCATATTTTTTCCACCCAAATGATTTTGAAGACTGCAGAATAGATGATAATCAGATGGGGCAATGTCTGGCGAATATGGTTGGTGGGGCATCATTTCCCATTCAAACTGCTCCAGCCTTTGGAATGTCATCCTCATTGTATGTGGCCAAGCATTACCCTGATGGAAGAACACCTTCCGTCTTGAAACCAAAGATAGTCCTTTTCTGATGGCATGAAGGTGGTAATGAATGGTTGAATGGCCAAATCAAAGCTTCTCAGCTAGTTCCTCAACAGTTACGATGGGATTTTGTTCCACCAGGGTTTGTAGGACATCCCTGTTGAGCTCTACAGATCTTCCAGGATGAGGCTCGACTTCTAGGCTGTAGTTTCCGGCTCAGAATTTCTGGAACCGCTGTTGACACTGGCTTACACTTATTATCCTATCCCCATATATTGCATTAATATTCCTCGCTCATTCCATTGCATTGTTGCTTTTATTGAACTCATAGAGCAAAATATGCCGAATATGTCCTCCTTTGTCACTTCCATTATATCTTTGAAAAAATAACTGTTAAAGTCGAACTGCACCCTTCGAAACTTACACTAAGAATAAGGACAAGGTAAAATTATCACCTGCTTTTATAGCAAGTTGATTCAAGTAGTTTATCTCTCTCTGACTTTTTGTTCATGCAATTGGAAAGAACTGCATTATTTATGGGATAACTGAATACATATATTGGTCCTTCTGACATTAAGTTTTCTTTTTACCACACAAGATGTGTGACTGTTGAGTGGTACTGTGATATTCATTTCATGTGCAAAGCCAGATATGTAGAAGTCTTCCCTTATTACTTTTATATCTACCCTGAGTACCATCTCTTGTGGATCCATAACTATGAGTCATCCTACTAATTCGATTTATTTGAATTATACAGGTCATAGCATTACAGTATCTCCTATAAACAGTGGCTAATGTTATCAATGCCCAACCACTTTAATTCAACTCAGTGTTGCAAGGGTGAATAAATAAATGAATGAAAAAAAAAAAATAGTTGCCTAAAAAAAATAGCAATGAAAGATACAAAAAAAATTATTGCGAGCTTGCCTATCCTCACTCACTACCGCACACACACACACACACACGTAAGCAACATGCACAGATACTATCTCATACACACTCACACATTCACCTCACTGACCACTGATAATGGTAAATAGATAAAGAGGAATCAAAAGAAAAATAAAATAAAAGGGAAATAAAAAAAAACTAAAGAGGAATGAGGGGTTTATTGAGATTGTTAAAAACTAACAAGAGTAAATCAACGATTATTTGACTAGGTTAACTTATGTGCACTTTTATCTATGTGATATCCTGTTAAAAATACATATATGTGGAAAGTACTTGAATACTTCTGTAAAAGAATGCACGCATTTCAAAGCTAATTTGTTATAGTGATTTTTTAAAATTTCCTCTTTATTTACCCTTTATTTCCTCTTTCTTTTGATCCTTCTTTATCTATGTATGCCAGAGTAAACATGTGTGTGGTGTGTATGTAGTTGGAGGTGGTAGTCAAATGTGCAGGAGATTATATATATATGTGTGTGTGTGTGTGTGTAGTGAGAGAAGGAAAAATGAGAGAGTGTTGATGTGGTGGAGAATCTGCAAGAGTTAAGTGTATGAAAGTGTAGTGCTGGTGACACAGAGACTTGAGAAGATTTTGAGGAGACTGAGAAGCCATGGGAGGAAGGTCAGTGAAAGGAAGAGAAGCAGGAGTATTTCATGGATGTGAGTTGGGGGAGAGGGGAGGAGGGCAGCAGCAAGAACACTCCATTTCATTATTACATTTTAGCATTATCTCTACCATGTTTGCAAAGTGCAGGTCTTTACCAGAACTGCATGCAGTCTCTAAATTTACCTTTTGTGAGGCTTAGCAACTTGAAATATATATATATAGGCATACATATATGATATGTATGTATACATACATGAAGTGGCAACTGATCAAAGTATGTTGAGCCCCACGGAGGAGCTGATGAATGACAGAGGTAATTAGTGATATGTTGTAATTTCCTAACTCCTTCTGTGCTATCAGTTAGACCTCTCCTTGGAACAACTTTCTTTTGTCCCCCATCCTGCATTACTGCTCTTTTCCCTTGCCATTTTATTTTGTCTACTGAACATCCCTACTCCTTGAAGTCCATCTCATATCTGATTTCAATACCCACACTGTCTTTCTTTCTCACTTACTGTACATCTCTCTCTCTCTCTCTCTCTCTCTCTCTCTCTCTCCACCCACCGCACAAACTATACAGCTTCCTATTTCTCATTTATATACAGTTTTATTATACTGTTGCTCTTGATCCCAATTTCATTTGTACTGTCATTTATCCCCTCCTCCTCCTTGACCAATTCCATTTCCTTCACCTTCCACCCAGGCTGATATTCACCATTGATCACACCTCCTCTCCTGTTCATTATCTGCATTCTCCTCTATCTTCATCTTTTCATCATGTTGATCTCCTTTCACGCTCTCTCACTGATCATCTCACCCTTTTTTGATTCTCTCTCCAAGTTCTCTTCTTTTCTTATGTGGCAATGCACTCACACCTCAACACCACCATCTCTTTTCTCTTGTTCCAGCTGGGGGTTGCCATGCAAGATCCATGGTGATCTCACTAGTACAAGTGCCATAAAAAAGGCACCTAGTATGCTCTGCAAAGTGTTTGGTATTATGAAGGGTATCTCATCATAGAAACCATGTCAAAGCAGACACTAAAGCATGATGCAGTCCTCTGCCTCATCAGATCCTATTGACATGCAAAATGGACGTTAAATGATAACCATGTATATATCTATATATACATACGTACACACACACATACACACCTACATATGCACACATACACATATATACACACATATATTCATATATATATATATATACACACATTCATATATATATATATATATATATATATTAGGGAATAAATCCAAATTTACAGGGAAAAAATCAGATTTAGGATTAAATCCAATTTTATAGTAAAATATTATAAAATATTATTAGAGACAAAACCACTATTTTGCAAAACAAACGAGGAAAGACTTAATCAGTACATAAAATTTTAATAAATAGTCAAAAAAACCGCCACTACAATTGTTTCTTGTCTTGATCGACAATCTTCAGGTGGACTTCCAATTTACAAGTCAGTTTCATATGAAACTGACTTGTAAATTGGAAGTCCACCTGAAGATTGTCGATCAAGACAAGAAACAATTGTAGTGGCGGTTTTTTTGACTATTTATTAAAATTTTATGTACTGATTAAGTCTTTCCTTGTTTGTTTTGCAAAATAGTGGTTTTGTCTCTAATAATATTTTATATATATATATATATATATATATATATATAAACTACAAACACACATTCATATATATATATATATATATATATATATATATAAACTACAGACACACATTCATCTCTCTCTATATAAACGGCAGTTTGTCTGTGTGTGTTTCTGTGTGTCTGTTTGGTTGTACCCTCACCCTGACCACGGCTTTCAACCGATTCTGATGAAACTTGACACACACATAGCCCAATGTCATAATTCAAAACTAACGCAGCGAAAATTTTGAAAAGTTCCCCCAGTTCTGAAAAAAATCGATAAATTCGACATGGGGTCGAGAATCAGAAACACAAACAACAGACTGTCTAGGGGACGCAACTCGACCTTTTTAACTCTCAAAAAATATTTACCATCATTTTTTTTCCATTTTTTGGCTATAACTCTCTAAAAATGCTTTATAGTTATTTCCCTTACAAACCTGAGCAACGCCAGGCGATACTGCTAGTATATATATACAACTGCATGTAGACTGTTTGTGATATTTCCTTATTTTCCCTTCTGTCTCTCTGGACTTAGTTGTTTCTGATGAAGAGCTATGCTCGAAATATTACGAACAACTCTCTCCCTTCACCAAGTGTCCAATTAATATATCTCTTGTGCACATTTTCACACTTGTTTTTTTCTTTTTTACCCTGCTTTTAATTGTTTGTTTATTTGAATTATATATATTATATATATATATATATATATATATTATATATATATATATATATATATTATATATATATATATTATATATATATATACACACATACACTTGTGTGTGTATGTGTGTATATATATGTGTATATATACGGATATATATGGGTGTGTGTGTTCATACATACACCTACGCATCCCTTTCATATCAAGATTGAATGCTTTATGGTCTTTGTTTTTATAATTTGTATTAATAGAATGTTGCAGGAAATCTGTAATTTTGGTTTTGCTGTACAGTTTGCAAAAACACAATTTCAGTATATTTCCTGCCTATATTAATTATCTATTTATTTTCTTCTTTCTCAATTTGTGGGAATTTTTTTTTTTTCATTTCCACTTTAAACATTTTTTAAAACACAATATGATCAAAATTTTCTCTTAATTGTTAAGTATCATGAGCATATTTTATTATGTTATGCTTGATATGAAACAATAATCTATTTACAATTATTGCCTGTCAATTGTTTATGCAAAATGGATTAGTTCAGTTGATAATGAATTTTCCTTTTATAATTTTCTATTTACCTTTTCCAATTTACTCCTCACTAGTGTATAATATTTGGAAGCTGTATATGCAGTGCTAGATATTGTGTGTGTGTGATGAATTTTAGTGTTTTATATCATGCAAGAGGTTGTGGAAAGTCTCCTATGTTGATTTGTT
>NC_042999.1:123051545-123079045 GCF_006345805.1 Octopus sinensis
ATACATGACCTGTCCATATCATTCACATCATTGTGAATATATCTGATGTCTAGTTTTTCCTTTCAGCATTGTAGTTTATAGATACTGCCATTATATATCCAACAGAGTATACTCACTGTGTTTCTTTTCTGCCTTCATATATTTGTTATATATGGCACTAATGTTCCCCTGTCATACATTTTCACTTGGGACATGTGATTAATTATATTTTTATCACACATAGACAGGCATACACTTCCTTTTAGTCGCATAATAATTCTTTGTTGAAATCTTTCTGTTTTTGGCTATATTCAACCGGAATTCACTATAAAATATATGTGTTATGCTGTAGAGAGACAAAAGAAAAAATAGTTTCATTTGAAATCATTAGTTGATAAAGTTTTATAGAATGGAGAGTTGCTAAAATAGAAACTGAAGAACAATTTTTGGAAGAAATGGAATACTTGCATGTAACAGATAAATTAAATAAGATAATGCAATTAATATATAAGAAATAAAGAAAAAGAAAGCCATCAGAAAATAAAGAGGCTGTATTCATACAAAGAAAAACTAAATAGAAAAACAACATTATAGTGGTGAGTTTAGGAGACTTTCAATTTGGTTTATACCTCAGAGGTATATAGATCTTTGGAATGATAAGTATTTTTAGCTTCCCTTTATTTATTTTTTATTTTTATTTTCAATTAGTTGACAAAATATTCTTGTATTGATTATGTTTGCTGATTTTCTTTTCCTTAGTAAAAATATATTAGGTATGCAACACTTAATGTTGTTATGCTAGCTACCTTAAGGGCTGCATTGTAAATTTGAATCTTCTGCTATACATCTACTAAGGATTCTTCATCAAAATTAGATGAATTTTCTATCCTCTTGGCATGTCAAATTATATGCACATTTTACTCTAGAAATGTTTTAAACATTTTTTTCTATTTAAATTTATACTAATAAAATTTTGCTTCACATTACTATTTTATTTTATTTTATTTTATTTTGAAGAATTACCTATTTTCACATGAACCCAGTAATTTGTTTTTATTTCTGTGAAGAATTGTTGGTTATATTTGTTTATTGATTTGGGTCATATTCGTTATTTATCTCTGTTTATATTGAGAAATTATGTTAGTTCTCTACTTGATAATGAAATAATTTATTCCACTGCACTTTACTATGAAATCTCTGCTTTTGATGGTCATTCTTGCTTTCAAGACTTATTTTATGCTAAAAGCTTGCTTCGAGTTTTTAATAAGACTGGAATATAAATTCATAGATTTATTTATTTATTAATTTAAACAATGTAGTGGAATCACTGTGTATTGCATTTCACTGTTGCATTCTTCAAATTTAATACTTTTGATTTTGAATTTCTTGACATTCATGCTAGCACAGATGTACATACTAGAAATTCTGATATTTGCTCCATTAAATACCGTTGCCATTGTCAGTTAGTCACCGATGAAATAGAAATTGTTTATGGTAGTTAAATGAAATAATGTTTCTTTATCACCAGCAGATGTTTTGCACTAAAGTAACTGTGATTAAATTATGAAACTTTTCTGGAAGTTACCCAAAATCCACTACTTCAGTCAAATTGTCCACTTAATCTTAAATCTGTTGTTTCCAACTCTTGGATTTTTTCAAAATCTTATTTGTACAAACATCCAATATAATTTACACAAGCAATAACGGATCTGAACAAAAATACTTGACTAAATATCACACAATAGTTGCAGTCTTACCAATGACTCAGTGCTAGCTAGTTAGAACTATTATGTAGCTTGCAATTCTGACTTAGAATATTGTTTGTTTTAGATATCATTTACATGTTTATATTACTCGTGAACATTACTTGCCTATCTCCTAGATGGTAATTAAGCCTTAATGTAAATAAAACCCTAATGTAAATAATGATTATAAATACACCTCCATACTTAATATATAGACAAGACAAGCCAACAAAGAACCTCTATGCATTTATTCAGCTAACTAGAAACAGCAGCCATGCCTCATTCATGTTTTTCTTTACCCAATGTGAACAACAATTGTTTAGCTTGCCATACTATAACAAAAATGTTTTAAGAAATATTTTTAAAAAGGCTTTAGATGAACCAGCAAGTATATAAGATTACCCTTTAATCTTATATACTTTATCCTTTAAGGACCATGTGATGCAAGCCATTCCATTACCATTAAGCAAAATCAGTTCTTAAAATTCCCAGTTTGATTTACAGATTTACTTCTACAAATGGAAACAACTAGATTCATAATAGCTTCAGAATTGATCACACATTTATGACTTTGTAATAACATACAATTATGTTGGATGGCACATTTCTAAGACATCCATAAAATGATAATCAGTAACTATACTTAAAATGAAACCACATAAAATTAACATAAAATAAAATTTATGCATAAAAAAAATAGAAAAATCACCATTTTTCTGCATAACAAACATAACAGATTCACTTTTTAAAAACAGCATTATCGATGACATAAATACTGAAAGTAGAATAATTATTGATGGTACAAATATATCTCCCAGGAGGTAAAAAATATCTTGTTATATTAAATAACTATATGAATTGCAACTAACATATCAACTGAGTAGTTACTCCGACTCTGCTCTCTCTAATATAAACATGATCAAGATACTCCTTATCATAGATCAGTTTGTTTTTTGTAATAATGCTTCCTGATTTATGAGGCCAATAGGTTTAACCCTTTAGCATTTGAAATGGTCCTATCTGCCCTAAATATTTCACCTGTTTTATGCTCAAACTGACCAGATCCAGCCTTTCACACCTACTCTACAGTATCATTCGAAACGTAAACGATTAAATGTCAAAGCTATGATATTATGTATGATTAATTCAAAACAATATGAATGAATAAGCATTACATTTGACAGAGTAATTTGGATGCTAATGGGTCAGGCGGTGAGAGGAAGTACCAATGAAGTACTGAGGTCAATGACATCAGTTCTTCATTGGTACTTCATTTTATCACCTACCAAAGATGAAAGGGAATGTCAACCTTAGTAAGATTTGGACCTAGAATGCAAAGGAACAAATGCAAAAAATCATTTTTTCAACAGTGTAACATCTCTGTCCACTTAGCTTCTTTATTGGTAATGCCATTGTGTTTAAAAACTTCCCTATTGTAAGGCCTTCTTTGTTTTTATATATGATTCAAACAACAACATGGGAAGGTTTAAAACTTCAAAACTATAGTGTCTGTACTTTTCCTAATATTCTTTTCTTTTCATCCCCCACTTTTTTTTTGCCAAATCTGAAATTTGTCTAAAACTGAAAACAATGCCAAAGGATTTGTTTGAACAGACAGCACTAGCCAATACATTCTACATAAACCAGCCAATCATTTCATTCCCCTCGTCAAAATTAAATAAAATGAAATAAGTCTTCCCTTGTCATTTCAGCTATTCTTCTCAGATACTTTCTTAATTGCATTACAGAGATGGTTGAGGCTGTAACATCAATCATCTCTATAATGACCAACCTTTCATTTGTTTCTTTTCAGCTGAGATACTTTTAAATACTTTCTTTTTGCACCATTGAAAATTACAAACATATCAGTACTTAATCCTAATATATTGTTGGAATTCATAGTTAACTGACTGGTTTGAATCAAAAATTGTTCTGAAAAATAAGCTGCCCTAAACATGAGAAACCAATATAGAATCTACCCACAGTGTTGTTTCCTCATGTTATTAACATTTGCATTTATTAGACATATTAGTTGCCTTACTTGTTACCAACAAACTCTACATTCAATAATATGGAAATCCTGCTGCAAATCCAATATTCCAGGAGTTAATGTCTATACTCTATGATATTCACCTAAGCTAGTCATGGATCTCTATCATTTGATAATGAGGATTCAATTAATCAATCAACTGAAATATCTACTCCTGAGTTAACATGTAAATAACTGAGCATTTAGCAGCCATGAGTATCCTTCATGTAATTCTCAGGTAGAAACAATGCAATATAGGGACAAGATTGTTTTTTTTCAATTCACTTGATGGGTCTTTATACAATTTCCTTTTACCCAGTTTCACTCACAAGAGATGGGTTTCTCTAAGACTATAGAAAAGGACATTTGTTCAAAAGGCCACACATTGGTCTCAAACCCAAGATCTCATGGTTTGGAAGTAAACTTTGTAACATATAACCATACTGTGCCTATTGTAGGTTAATAACACTGTATTACAAGGAAAAAATAAAAGAAAGCATTTTCAGCTTTTTAAATGTCTTCTGTTAATAATACCTTATTATTCTAAAAATCTTCTTTCCTTTAGTGTATTGTGAGCTTAAATTTTGAGACAATATTTAATTTAGAAATAGTGCCAGAAACAAGGCTTTTCTGCTAAAAGTTGCTCTCGCCTTGTCAGAGAGCACTTTATTTGTGTATAATATTATGTTTTGTGAAATTTGATTTAGTATTTCTAAATTGAATTTTTCCCTGTAAGTTTGGAATAATATTCCCTCATTATTATTATTATTATTATTATTATTATTATTATTATTATTATATTATTATTATTATTATACATATATATATATGTGTGTGTGTGTGTGTGTATGTATGTAAAGGAGATAAATGCTTATTCATGTATTCTCCCCAGTATTTTCATATCCTCTGTACATTAAGTAGAGCAATTCGTTTGAATTACTGAATACTTTGCAAATTTATTTTATATGAATTAATCTACTAGCCCTAAGTTTATTGCATGTGTGTGTTTAGTGTGTGTGTGTGTAATAAATAGCATGATGGCTGAAGATATTCCAATACTGAAACTAATTAGTTCAATAAATAGTTTAGAAAGCAAAAAAAAGGAAGAAAAAAAAACCCTTCTTTGTATTTTGATTTGTATGCTCTAGGGAGTGCAATTCCAATGACTACATTTAAAACTAATGCTATTTTGTAAAGATATTCATTCAATTGATACTGGTTATGTAGTATTGATTTTATTTTATTTCCTCTTTTCTTCAAAAATTGACACCAACTAAGAAAATTCTCTTATGCATGGAAAGATTTAAAAATAACTCCTCACATTTTCATCATCATCATCACCATCACCAACATCATCATCACCATCATTATAGCAGCAGCAAGCTGGCAGAATTGTTAGCATGCTGGGTAAAATGCTTGGTGGCAGTTTAGTGTGTGTCTGTGTGTGTGTGTTTAAATTCTGAGTTCAAATTCTGCCAAGGTTAACTTTGCTTTGTATCTTTTCGGGGTTGATAAAATGAATACCAGTTGAGTATTGAGGTTGATGTAATTGACTTACCCCTCCCTAGGAATTGCTGGCCCTGTGCCAAAATTTGAAATCATTGTTATTATTATTGTTGTTTCTGATTTAGGCATAAAGCCAACAATTTTGAGGGAAGGGGTTAGCCAATACTATTGATCCCAACACTTATCCCACTATAATATTTTTATCAACCACAGAGAGTGGAACAGCGAAATTTCATCAAGGCAAGGTTTGAATTCAATATCTATCTTGCCTTTCATTCCTCTGGAGTTGATAAAATAAAATGCCAATCATATTTTGTGGTTGCTTATTTTGACTAACCACTTCTGCTCACTATAGTTGGTCTTGTACCTGAACTAGAAGCAATTATTATTATTATTTTATTAATATTTCAAAGTGGCTAGCTGGCAGAATTGGTAGCATGCTGAGTAAAAAGGTTAGCAGCATTTCATCCACCTTTACATACTGAGTTCAAATTCCACTGAGGTTGGCTTTTCCTTTCACCCTTTTGGGGGTCGATAAAATAAGTACCAACTGAGTACTGGAGTTGATATAATGGACTTACACCTGCCTCCAAAATTGCAGGCCTTGTGCCTAAATTTATAATCATTATTATTATTAACATTCAAAGCTGACAAAATATAAGTATCAGGCACTAGGGATGATTTGGTTGACTATAACTTCCTTTTCCATATCTGAAAACAGTTTCAGTGTAAGAAGTTATAATCATGTTAATATTAGGGTTTGGAGTGGCAGAATTATTAGTATTGGTCAAAATGCAGCATTTGTGGAAGCTCTATATATTGCAAGTTCAAATCCTGCCAAGGCCAAATTCACCTTTTTGTTCTTCCAGTCGATGAAATAAAGTACCAGCCAAGTGCTTTGGTCAAATGTCATTGACTACACCCTCATAAAACTGCTAACCTTGTACCTAAATTTGGAACAACTATTACTGTTTATTTTGATTCTTTTATCATTGATATTGCCTTTCTTTTCAGATTTTATTATATTAGCACTAGAGATTATGGATGACATGTGTGTGTGTGCTCACATGTATATGTGTCTATTTTTACAAGAGGTGCTGAAAAGTTCCTGGCTTTAAGGTATTGTAAAAGACCTGGTGAAAGACTTAACCGGTCAATGGATTTGGCATACCAAATCCATCATCTGGTTATGTAAGAAATTATTATTATTACTATTATTATTATTATTATATCACCGTGATCACTGTGACTGATCAGGCTATCAGATGTTGCTACACATCACTGGTCACAATGTGCTTTGCATTGTTTTAGCCTTCAAACAACGCCGCCCCACTAGCTAAGCGAGCAGGCCAACAGAAGAAAGAGTGAGAGAAAGTTGTGGCAAAAGAGCACAGCAGGCATTGCCACCACCCCCTGCCAGAGCCTTGTGGAGCTTTAGGTGTTTTCACTCAATAAACACTCACAACGCCCGGTCTGGGAATCAAAACCGTGATCCTACGACTGCGAGTCCACTTCCCTAACCACTGGGCCATTGCGCCTCCACTCATATATATATATATATATATATATCATCATCATCATCATCATCATCATTTAGCGTCCGTTTTCCATGCTAGCATGGGTTGGACGGTTCTACTGGGGTCTGTGAAGCCAGAAGGCTTCATCAGGCCCAGTCAAATCTGGCAGTGTTTCTACGGCTGGATGCCCTTCCTAACGCCAACCACTCCGTGAGTGTAGTGGGTGCTTTTTACGTGCCACCCGCACTGGTGCCAGACAGAGCTGGCAAACGGCCACGAACGGATGGTGCTTTTTATGTGCCACCGGCACGAGGGCCAGGCGAGGCTGGCAACGGACACGAAACGGGGCGGTGCTGGCAACGGTCGCGAAACGGAAAGTTCTCTTACATGCCACCGGCACTGGTAACACATCTGCAATTTCCATTGATCGATTTCCATTGATCGATTTCGGTTCTGATCCTCTATTGCCTCAATGGGTCTTCACAAGCAGAGTTTCGACATGCCACCGGCACTGGTAGCACATCCGCAATTTCCATTGATCGATTTCGATTCTGATCCTCACTTGCCTCAACACATCTTCACAAGTAGAGTTTTGTGTCCCAAGAAGGGAAGGTATGCATACGTAGGCTGGCTCCATCCCATGTAGAAGGCCACGGTTGTGGACTCACTTGTCCTGCCGGGTCTTCTCGCGCACAGCACACTTCCAGAGGTCTCGGTCTCTAGTCATTTCCTCAGTGAGACCTAAAGTTCGAAGGTCATGCTTCACCACCTCGTCCCAGGTTTTCCTGGGTCTGCCTCTTCCACAGGTTCCCTCAACCGCTAGGGTGTGGCACTTTTTCACACAACTATCTTCATCCATTCTCGCCACATGACCATACCAGCGCAAACGTCTCTCTTGCACACCACAACTGATGCTTCTTAGGTCCAGCTTTTCTCTCAAGGTACTTACACTCTGCCGAGTGTGAGTACCGGCATTACACATCCATCGGAGCATACTGGCTTCATTTCTAGCGAGCTTACGCATATCCTCAGCAGTCACGGCCCATGTTTCACTGCCATGTAGCATGGCTGTTCGTACACACGCATCATACAGTCTGCCTTTCACTCTGTGCGAGAGGCCTTTTGTCACCAGCAGAGGTAAGAGCTCTCTGAACTTTGCCCAAGCTATTCTTACTCTAGCAGTTACACTTTCAGCACACCCACCCCCGCTGCTGACTTGGTCACCTAGGTAACGGAAACTATCAACTATTTCTAGTTTTTCTCCCTGATATATACAAATATATATATATACATATATATATATATATACATATATATATATATTATATATATATATATATATATATATATATATATATATATATGTATATATATATCATCATCATCATCATCATCATCATTTAACGTCCGCTTTCCATGCTAGCATGGGTTGGACGGTTCAACTGGGGTCTGGGGAGCCCGAAAGCTGCACCAGTCCAGTCAGATCTGGCAGTGTTTCTACAGCTGGATGCCCTTCCTAACGCCAACCACTCCGAGAGTGTAGTGGGTGATTTTATGTGCCACCGACACAGGTGCCAGACGAGGCTGACAAACGGCCACGCTCGGATGGTGTTTTTATGTGCCACCGACACAGGTGCCAGACGAGGCTGGCAGACGGCCACGCTCGGATGGTGTTTTTTATGTGCCACCGACACAGGTGCTAGACGAGGCTGGCAGACGGCCACGCTCGGATGGTGTTTTTATGTGCCACCGACACAGGTGCCAGACGAGGCTGGCAGACGGCCACGCTCGGATGGTGTTTTTATGTGCCACCGACACAGGAGCCAGATGAGGCTGGCAAACGGCCACGATCGGATGGTGCTTGTTACGTGCCCACAGCACGGAGGCCAGTCGATGCGGTACTGGCTACGGCCACGTTCGGATGGTTTTCTTATGTGCCACGTGCCACCGGCACTGGTACCACAAAGATACAAATTCCATTGATGTTCATCTATTTGATTTGTTTTGATTTGATTTGATTTGATTTTCACTTGCCTCAACAGGTCTTCACAAGTGTCACAAGAAGGAAGGTATGCACAGGTGGACTGACTATGTCCCAGGTAGGGGCCATGGGTTATGGCCTGACTAGTCTTGCCGGGTCTTCGGATGGTGTTTTTATGTGCCACCGACACAGGTGCTAGATGAGGCTGGTGAACGGCCACGATCGGATGGTGTTTGTCATGTGCCCACCGCACTGACTACGGCACTGATGGATTTCTTGTGTGCCACAGGCACTGGTACCACAAGATACAAATTCCATTGATGTTCATCTATTTTGTCTATTTTGATTTGATTTGATTTGATTTTCACTTGCCTCAACCGGTCTTCACAAGTGTCACAAGAAGGAAGGAAGGTATGCACAGGTGGACTGACTAGTCTTGCCGGGTCTTCGGAAGGTGTTTTTTATGTGCCACCGACACAGGTGCCAGATGAGGCTGGCGAACGGCCATGATCGGATGGTGTTTGTTACGTGCCCACAGCACGGAGGCCGGTCGATGCGGAACTGGCTACGGCCACGTTCGGATGGTTCTCATGTGTGCCACCGGCACTGGTACCACAAAGTGTGTGCCACCGGCACTGGTACCACAAAGATACAGATTCCATTGATGTTCATCTATTTGATTTGTTTTGATTTGATTTGATTTTCACTTGCCTCAACAGGTCTTCACAAGTGTCACAAGAAGGAAGGTATGCACAGGTGGACTGACTACGTCCCAGGTAGGGGCCATGGGTTATGGCCTGACTAGTCTTGCCGGGTCTTCGGATGGTGTTTTTATGTGCCACCGACACAGGTGCTAGATGAGGCTGGCGAACGGCCACGATCGGATGGCCAGTGATGCGGTACTGACTACGGCCACGTTCGGATGGATTCTTGTGTGCCACCGGCACTGGTACCACAAGCGGTACTGACTACGGCCACGTTCGGATGGATTCTTGTGTGCCACCGCACTGGTACCACAAGCGGTACTGACTACGGCCACGTTCGGATGGATTCTTGTGTGCCACTGGCACTGGTACCGCAAGGATACAAATTCCATTGATGTTCATCTATTTGATTTGTTTTGATTTGATTTGATTTTCACTTGCCTCAGCAGGTCTTCACAAGTCAGAAGGTATGTACAGGTGGACTGACTACGTCCCAGGTAGGGCCCACGGGTTATGACCTGACTAGTCTTGCCGGGTCTTCGGATGGTGTTTTTATGTGCCACCATGTTCCCACAGCACGGAGGCCAGTCGATGCGGTACTGGCTACGGCCATATTCGGATGGTTTTCTTGTGTGCCACAGGCACTGGTACCACAAAGATACAAATTCCATTGATGTTCATCTATTTTGATTGATTTTCACTTGCCTCAGCAGGTCTTCACAAGTGTCACAAGAAGGAAGGTATGCACAGGTGGATCGACTACGTCCCAGGTAGGGGCCACGGGATATGGCCTGACTAGTCCTGCCGGGTCCTCTCATGCACAGCACACTTCCATAGGACTCGGTCTTCAGTCATTTCCTTGGTGAGACCTAAAGTTCGAAGGTCGTGCTTCACCACCTCGTCCCAGGTTTTCCTGGGTCTACCTCTTCCACAGGTTCCCTCAACTGCTAGGTTGTAGCACTTTTGCACACAACTATCTTCAGCCATTCTCGTCACATGACCATACCAGCGCAGCCGTCTCTCTTGCACACCACAACTGACACTTCTTAGGTTCAACTTTTCTCTCAAAGTACTTACACTCTGACGATTATGAACACTGACATTACATATATATATATATATATATATATAAAGAGAGAGAGAGAGAGAGAGATGTGTGTGTGTGTGTGTCTGGATGACCTAACATATAGGTTTGGCAGTATATGCATGAATGTGTGTGTAGATAATTGCAATGTGCACACTGGTGGACACTTGCAAGTGGATGGACTTCCATACCACAATCTATACTGGCATAGATAACAATGCAGAGTCAGTCACCAACCAGAATGTGAGAACATAGGTCAAGTTGTTTGATGTTAGAGAAGAAAACCAGATGAGCAAATAGATAAGACCAGTATGGTGGTGATGGAAGTTGATAATGGATACAATTGATAATGGATATTTAGCAGTTCCACCACTGCTGCAGGTTGCTTTTCATGTGCTACTGATACACTTCTGTACTTTTTAACACTATACATATATATACAAGATGCTTTCTCAAGGTGATTACTGCAGTTTTATGGTTTTTAATCGTATGACCACATTAAGCAAGATATGCAGAAAGCTATTCTGAACCCATTCTGGTTGATAACAAATATGTGTGTATAGGTGTGTGTGTGTGTGTGTGTGTGCGCGCGCATGTGTGTGTGTGTGTGTGTGTGTGTGCGCGCATGTGTGTGTGTGTGTGTGTGTGTGTGTGTGTGCACATGCAGGCATAACTTAGTGTTTAGGGTGTTGCACTCATGATCATAAGATTATTTTGATTCTTGATGAGTTGCATGGTCTTGAGTGAAACAGTTCATTTCATGTTGCTCCGCTCGACTCAGCTGCCAAAAGTGAGTGTATATATATATATGTGTGTTTGTGTGTGTGTGTGTGTGTATGCATATATGTGTGTAGTTGTATCTTTAAATGTATAAATATATATATATATATATATGTGTGTGTGTGTGTGTGTATGTATATATGTGCGTGTAGTTATATCTTTAAATGTATAAATATATATCTATGTATAGGTATGTGTATATATTTATATATATATGAATCGGCATTCATGTGCGTGTGTTTCTTTGTCTTGACATCATATGATAGGTGTAAATGAGTTTGACCATGATGCAAGTAGTGTTATCACTTTCCAGTACACTGTACGAACATGTCTGGCCAGAAAGAAATATTGCTTGACTTAGAAATAACGACTGTTGGCAACTGGGAGGTCACTCAACCACAGGAAATTTCCTTCAATAAACTTCAACCAACCATTGCAAGCCTGAAAATGGTGTGTGTGTGTGTGTGTGTGTGTGTGTGAGACTGCATTAATGTTTGTTTTTATGTTCAGTTATAATCCTTTGTATTATAGGTACAAGACCTACAATTTGGGAGTTGCAGGGATAGTCGATTACATCAACCCCACCAGTATTCAACTGGTAATTAATTTATCGACCCTAACGGATGAAAGGTCTTTGCCGATCATGGCGGTATTTGAACTCAGAACATAACAACAGACGAAAAACCTATTTCTTTATTACCCACAAGGAGCTAAACACAGAGGGGACAAACAAGGACAGTCATAGGTATTAAGTCGATTACATCGACCCCAGTGCGTAACTGGTACTTAATTTATCGACCCCGAAAGGATGAAAGGCAAAGTCGACCTCAGCGGAATTCGAACTCACAATGTAACGCAGACGAAATACCACTAAGCATTTCATCCAGCATGCTAACAATTCCACCAGGTCATCACCTTCAGTTACAATAAAAACAATTTTACATTAATCTGATAGGTTACTCTATACTTTTCCAGAATACAAAAGTATTATTCTTAAGCAAAAATGTTGTTCAGATTGTCTTTGCACAAGGGCTATCCGGACTCTTACTTTAGCCATGAACAAGAATTAGTCTTCTCTCTTCATCTGACACCTACTTCCTCTCTTCCCTCTTACTCACCTTCTCCCTTCATTGATACCCCCTCCATGCACACCACACGCCCACACATCCCACTCCTACATACCCACACCCAGGCCCACATCCTCATCCCAAACCCACACTCATATCCCCCACACACCACACCTCACAACACCACACCGCCATATCACATCACCCCACCTCACAATGCTCTGCTCACATTAGCACTGACCACTTCACAGCACACACCCAAACATTACTGATGCACACACACACGTGCACATCCACATGTCAAAGTCATCAGCCCCTATCCACACACACACACACTTACACACTCACACACACACACGCATGCACCCCCTCATTTTGGGATCACCAGTACTTTATTTTCTCCCCTTCTTCCTAGCTCTCCTGTCTAACCACCTTTGTCCAACCAGTCGCCATGATTGACTCCACAAGTTCTTTTATTCTTTCTCTTTATTTCCTTGTATTCCTTTCTGTTGAAGAGCGTAGGCTCAAAACATAAAAGACTTCCTCACCTTCCTGAGTGCCAAACTAATACATCTGCTTATTGTTTATACACCTGTCTTCGTTTTTTGTTTTTATGTAAATTTCAGCAATATATATATATTTATATATATATATATATATATGTTTACACAAACACACACACAAACACACACACACACATATATATGTATTTATGTATTATTAGAATATGTATACTTATGTGAGTGAATGTGTGTCAGCACATGAATGTTTTTATATGTACAAATACATATGCAACACACACATATACACAGTCATGCCTGTACATGTATTCACACACACACATGTGCTCACACAAACATATATAGACAGACAGATAGATAGATACTTTAACTTCTTAAATATACTGTTTGTCAGTTCCTTCTTGCTGTTGATTCCCATCTCATATGAAGAATGTCTTGTCAAAATTTTGAGTACTTATGGCTAATATATCACTGTATACACTACCATCTCCTTTCTACAGTCGCAACTTTTCTGGTTTGAGCTGATGTCACTTTTAAAGTATCTCCGTTCTTTTCTCTTCTTTGTTCTATACTGTTAACATTTTTTCCACATATAGCATCTTTATTCTCTTCAACTTTAGGGTGCCTTTGGGTTCTATGATATATTGGTGTTGTAGATGTTGTCATTGGATTTGGGGACTTATGGGATATTGTACATCCCTCCCCCCATTGTTTCAGCTGTTATTTCACTTTCCATAATCTGTTTTTAATTATCTGCCAGCAGTTTTATCTTGTAAGGATTACTGCCTTCAGTTTTTATGTGAATACCATATTTTCTGCAGTTTCACTACTTTATTTAATACTGTCTCTAGTAGCATCTTTATAACTAGTTTCTATTCAGTTTAAAATCTTTTTTAAAGTACAGCAGGTATATGTATCTATCTTTAGATCACACAGTCTACATATGAGTTTCCTGTGGATTTATCTCATTAAGCTTTTACTTCATAATAACGTCTTCTTAAAACTTTAGAACTATATATAAAAGCTAGTGCATCATAATGGTGTTCAATATACTTATTTTCCTCTTGACATTAAGTTTATTACAAATAGTAGTTTCAGTTAGGTGTATTTATGATAAACACTGTCATATTTTATATTAAATTAAATCTAGTGCAATACATACATATTTGTACATTTACTTGACTGTTTTCTCAGTATACTTGCAGCCAGGTTGCTCTTTAAGTCTGAAATATTTTATCGTTTTGATGTGTGGCTTTAGCATATTGCTTTTTTTCCTCTCCTCAAAATACCACTCTTATCTTTATACTTAACACTTGCACTTTTTGCCATAGTGATTCATTATTGTTACTTGATCTTACAAATAGCTTCAAATTTTATTATTAGATGGTTTATCAAGCTGCTCTTTTTAAAAATCTTTTATGCTCATTCTGTCATTTTAGTAGCCTTACAGAAGAGCAATTTGGAGAAAATTTTCGTTGGAAGATATCTTTTTTATTTCTTCTGTACCAGATATGCAAGTCTGAAAGTGTTGATATCAGGATATATATTTTTCATGATGTACAATTCAGTTAATTTGTTCTTATTAGTGAACACTAACTACTTTTTTATTTTCAACTATATTGCCTTAATGAGTTGTTATATTTTTGTAAATTTATTGTTGATAATTTTCTCAAAGTCTTGTTGAAATTTCATAAGTGTTTGGGTTTTTGTATTATCTAAGCACCTTTTAGGTTAGAAATATAGAAAACCACATTCATTTCATTTCTTTTATTTGAATATTTAATTTAGATTAATGACAATACTTGAAATTTTTTACAAGATCAAGTATCCATATAAAATCATGGCAAACCGTGTCAGTATTTGATAATAAAATTTTTTTCATTTAATCTCAGGGATTAAAAATCTTCTAGAAGTAAATTTCATGTCTTAGGTTCCATTTTTAAGTATATTAACGAATTATTAATTAGATTCTCTGAATAACATATAGTGTATAAATGCTAATGTTGAATTGCTGGTTGTATAATAGATATTAATTATTATGCATCCATACAGGAAATCATATGTCAACTATAATTACTGACGTGTATATTTGAAAAACAAAATGAATTAAAGCTAGAAACAATTGATTCGTTAGTGTAGAAATCATCTTTCTTTGAAATAGTCAGAGATATACTTCTAAAGGCTGAATTTTAATAGTAATTATTTAATGTTGACGTGAACTTGTATGAGGCAATATTACTAATGTATTTTTCAAGTGAAATCTGGTTATTATACTAATTTAAATTATTTTTAATTGTAAGTATAAAATAGAGCAAAACAACTTGGTAAATATTTTTATTGTATATCATTTTTTAAAAATAAGTTCACTTTGAGGGGATACCTAAATTAGTTTTAAATTTATTAGCTTCATATTTTTATATTGTCAGAAAGTTATATAGTTTTTTTTATATATATGATGTTAATAGTTGAATGAGAATCCAAATAATATGAAATGCTGGAAATATAAATAATGGAATTGTGAATATAATATTTTTTTCATTCACTACTTGTTTCAAAAGAGAAACTAAATTTTACTTTTTCAAAGATTAGTATACCTCAATTAACATTACACTAACCTATGATTTTATTCATTCACCAATTTTCTGAATTCTGAAAAATCTTCAATGAAATCATTATCCCAAGAAAAATTATAGTATCCATGAGAGCAGAAATAATATACATATATAAACACTATTTCCTTGTTCCTATCAATACAAAATCTCATACACTTTGAAAATGTTTTCGTAAAATTGTTAATTATAAAACCAAGAGTTATTTCTCTTTAAACTCAAAACATTAAAATATAAGAAATTTAAACATAAAACAATTGTCCTCTTTCTGAATTTTTAAAAGTTTATACTGTATTATTTCTATGCAATATTTTTTAAATTCATGCCTATAAATCATTTACTATTGATCTACATATTGTGGTAGTAACCATTTTTTTTGTTTTATTAAGACCAACTATAGAAGTTGTCATCGCTCAAAAATTCTTGTTTAATTTCTTATTTGGTTTCTCGTTGCGCATTTTTTTCTTTTTCAGTTTCTTTTCCCTAATTCATTTTTGGGAAGACTATATTGTTTAAATTACAAGTAACATATAATTAAAGTAGTTGGCACCTTATAAACTTACTTTTATTATATGTATTCATTTAATTTTAGTAAATTAGCAGATTAATGGACAAGTTCAAATTGGCAGTGATTAGCTTAATCAATAAAGGTAGATTCTATCTTTCTTTCCTAGATCTCACATATGTCTTTTATTCTTAATGATGATGTGATTTTATATAAAGTCTTCTAATTCAATTACCTGTTTCCATGGAGATATGTGCACTATTCTTCATGGTGGTGCTATTAGTTACAAATTATTAATTTCAAGTACCTAAAAGTTCATCATTATATAAGAAGCCAGCAATAAATATTGATTATTTTTGTGTAGCAGCAAGTAATTGTAGCTTATAATGGGTAATGAATGCAATTGTCTACTGCTCTAGAGCTGCAACTCTTTTATACATACATATATATACATATATATATATATATATATATATATATATCTGTATGTGTGTGTGTTCGTGTATATATATATATATATCTGTATGTGTGTGTGTTCGTGTATATATATATATATATCTGTATGTGTGTGTGTTCGTGTATATATATATATATATATATATCTGTATGTGTGTGTGTTCGTGTGTATATATATATATATATCTGTATGTGTGTGTGTTCGTATATATATATATATATATATAAATATATATATATATAATGTCTCTTTCTAATCTACCCAGTTTGTTTCCTGGCATAACTTCAATAACCCATAGAACAGCCTCACTTCCTGCTAGAACTTACATTCACAGCTACCAGTTCTCTCTCTTGATTTTCCATTACTCTAACTTATGCCTAATCCCCTGGGTATAGTTAATTCTGTCTTTATGTCTTATATTATATTCCAACAAAGCAAAAGAAAGTCATTTAAAATTCTTAAATCTGTTCAAGTAATTATAAGTAACATTTTTCAAAATCTCTTATCTCACCAAAATATATCCTTAATTAAAAAACAAAACCAAAAAATAATGAAACATACCTTTGGTTTCTTATCTAAGTGTTGTCTCTACCATTGAGCCACTTCTCTCTTTATAGAAAAATTCTGGTTTTACAACTATTTAATAGCAGGTCGATGCAATCCATACCAGCATGAGAAAATGGATGTTAACACTGATAATGATTTTTACTATGTTTTATAATTTTTTAGCTATACACCAATAAATAGAGTGGATTGGAGAAAAACAGAACAAATATTGTTTTTATCCCCTTTTGTACTTTTTACTTTACCTGTAACACTGAAATGGTTCATAAATTTTGGGATCTTTAATTGATTTATTGTTTAATTATTTCTTTGATAACTATTGTTATTTGAAGTATGTAGAAGCTTCGATTATTAATATATTATTAATCTAAAAAGCGATTTGTAAGTTGGAAAGGAGAGTTGGAGGTTCATTGCTCTCAGGTTTCCTCAATAAAAACAGCCTTTTTACATGGTTACATATTTTGAGATTAATGTTGCTTGAATTTATTATTGAAAAGCTCAGGATGATCAGAATCTGGCAGTGAAACTGTGATTTGATCATGATTATATTACATTACCATGAATACAACATTTCCAATAAAAAGTTCAGTGAATAAATTATTTGCAAACGATGCATTTCTGAAACTGGAATTCATATGACTCACACAAATTCTATATGGTGTAGCTAAATTTTCTGTCTTTTTTAGTGATATTTCTGAAAGCTTTATATATGTTCACTGATCCTGCTCTGGTTGCTCTTTTATATATTTCCTATAGTTCTTATCATATGGCTTCTCTTTTATGGTATTCATTTTGAATATCAGCCTTTAGTTTGTCGACAGCAGTCAATATCATTATATTTGTTTTTTATGTTATATTTTATTCCATATTCCTTTAAAACTCTTCGTTTCCTGCTCCACTAATTCACTAATAATGTTTTGTAAAAATAGTTAACAGCAACATATGCTAGATTGCTCTTTTTTTTTTTTTTCAGAGAATTGACATAAAATTCTGACTCGCTTTACAATTCACTAAGTACTAAAACCATTGGTATTGCTTCTGTTAACTCATGAAAATGTTACTTTACATTTAAAAAAATGTTTTTATTTTAAAAATTAAAATGGTTCTCATCCAAACTAAGAGCCTATTCTTGTTGAAATTATGAATTTCATCTTCATCATCATCATCTTTGATGTCTCTTTTTATTTGCTGGCATTAGGTAGGCTGGCTTCCCATACAATATTTAACCACTTATCTTAATCATTCCTCATTTGGTTTGTGAGGTCCAGCATCTTGCGATCACATCAAATATTTCATCCTGTTTTCTTCAGCTTTCTATCACTTTTAGCATATAGCAAATTCTACATCATCTATCATGTATACATTGAGTAATACCATTAATAGCCTGCATCGTACCTATTTCTCTTTTCCCACTTGCTGCTCTGCTTTTCAAATAGGTTAATATTGCACATCTGTGTAATCATATTTTGCATATTTCTCTTCAACTTTCACAAATCTTTTGCATTTAATACCCTTGTACCTCAGTCGAGCAACATTATTTTTCATACACATCTTTATAAAGTTTCTTTTCATGGGAAGAAAGAAAGACCTTTATTGCCTATAAATGCAACAGCTGCTTAAATATCTCCTTCTGCTTCTTTACTATAGAAATTATATTTTTGCTATAGCCACTGTCAGCATTAATTAGATCACCTATGTAGTAAAAATTATCAAACATGTCTAGTAGGGCTGATCATAGATGTTCTTACATCTATGCCTCTGTAACATCCTAAATTATGATTCCCAATCAATTTGCCAGCTCCTTCTGTACATTTTGTGTATCAGTTTCTCCCCTGCAATTGATACACAATAGCATGGACTGTGAACTTCCTTGATACTTCCTTCCTACATGTTGACCAAGGCCATTTACCTGGAGCACTGGTATTTTGTGCTCTCTGTTAGTAATTAGCATTTTAAACTTTGTCATGTTAAACTTGAGACTTCTGAATTCTTCTGCATTCTTCCAGGTTCTTATGATTTCTCTGCAACACTTTGATAAATTTTCCCATGAGAACTATGTCATCCACATTCATAAACCACCTATTTTAAATATAGGGACTTTTGGTGATGCTGGTGATGGTTGATATTTGCTGTGAAACTGAAATTTAGCTTTTGTTTTTGGAGCATCTTAAAACTACTTTGAATGGTTTCAGTTATCAGAAAAACAGAGACATCAATAAAAGATGCTAAAAATAATACTTTAACATTTCTCTATTCATTATTTGGCAAATGGTTGACAATATATGCACCATGGCTTTTGACACTGACAGCAAAACTATTACTGTTCAAGGGAAATATCTTATTTCAGCAACAATCAATTTTAACTGTTGCTCTAAGTACCTGTGGGAATTAACAATAATGACTATTCAAAAGACTGTTATCAAAAGACAAACTAATGACTGACATAGCTTCAACTAATAAAGTGAAACATGTTTACATGTGAGTATTCCATGTTGTATAAAAGAATATGTATAGAGTTACTTGGATATATTTAAATTACGTATGAGTATTCCATTGACTGCAGAATGTATTAAGGTATCCTAAACATGTTGCTTATGACAATTTAGAAAGTGAAACAATCTGCTATTCAAAATGTAGGGTACAACATTGATAATATTACAGGCAAATATCCATATCTTTCTTAGTTTATTTTTCTGCATCTCATTCAACGTATGAGATGCATTCAAATATCATCTAACGTTTGGGCATAAAAAAAATCAACAAATTTTATTTAATCTCTTTCAAAATACTCCCATTGGGAGTTCGTATACTTCTTCTTGCAGTTCTACCATTGCTGGTAACACCTGGAACAAATTATCTGGAATGATATGGAGCTCCATCATCACTTTTCACATAATTTCCCTTTATGACTCAAATCATTTCCCTTTGAGCATGGTTTCCAGTTTGGGAAAGAACCAGAAATCACATGGTGCCAAGTTGAGAGTGTAGGGAGCCTGTTGAACAAGTGGTGTGTTGTTCTTGACCAGGAAAGCGTGGATTATGTGGGCAGAATGAGCAGGTGCATTGTCATGAAGTCGATAATTCTTTGCTACCTCCATGTCCAGTTGTTTTCGACACAGTATCATGAAGGCAACATATAACCTCCGGGTAGTATTCCTTACTGATTGTTTGGCCTTGTGGTTTGTATTCAGGATGCACAATACCACAGGAGTCAAAGAAACAGGTAAACATTACCTTCATATTGCTGCAAACTGTTGTGCTTGTTTGGGCCTTGATGATGATAGATGCTGCCATTGGAAGGACTGGGACTTGGGCTCTGGGTCATAACCATAAAACCATGTTTCTCCACATGGGCCGATGATCTTCATGAATTCTGGGTCATAGTTTGCCCAGTCTAGCATATCCTAAGCAATTTTCACCTGCACCTTGGGGATGAATTTCGCTGACACTCTCTGCATGCACAAATCCTCTGTTAAAATGGAATGCACTGATCCTATGCTTATTCTCACTTTGAGAGCAGTTTCTTGGATTGTTACACAATGGTTTTCCATAGCTATTTGCCAAACTTTCTGAATTGGTTCCTTGTTTCGGCTTCTGGATGGCCTGCCTGAGCATTCCTCATTCTCCACTGAGGTGCAGCCATGTTTGAAGCAACTGTACCACTCCTTGATCTGAGTTCACTCACGATATTAATTATTCTACATGCACAGGAAGTAAGGCATCACTTCTCACCCAAAGGATTTTACCCATGCAGTTTTAGCATTGGCCAGAAAAAATAAAGTCAGATGCTTTTTGAACACACCTTGTTACATCCACCTTAGTGAAGGCAGAGATATTGTTTTCAGTCATGTTTGCTTGTCCATGGACAAGATATCTTAAGAACCACTGGATGGATTTGGATGAAACTTTCAGGGATGTTTGGCCTCATGACTGGCACGAATTGTTTAGATTTTGGGATCAATTTGGTCCTGGACAAGTATTCTGGATTATTTTTCCTTGTTTTTTACTTAATTTTTGAGAGGAGTTGGGTTCATTTTTAGTATTCTCATTTGTGAGAGCAGTCAAGTTTATTTCAGATATTCTCATTTTAAAAATCATCTCTGGCTAATCATTGAGAGAACATTGGTGTTGCCTTGGCAGAGGTTTGCACTCTCTGAGTGCTCTTGTTTTTATCTTTAAATTGACGATTGACTTTATCACCCTAAATCCGCCTTTGATTTCTCTTTTGATTTTGAGATATCTTTTACTTGTTTCAGTCATTGAGCTTTGACCATGCTAGGGTACCACAGTGAATGGTTTAGTCCAAATTGACCCCAATACTTATTGTTTTAACCCTGGTACTTATTCTGTCAGTCCTTTTCTGCCAAACTGCTACATAACAGGTATATACACAAACCAACATTGATTCTGAAGCAGTGTTGGGGGATGAAGACAAACATGTGCACGTACACACACAGATATATCCATATATATACATGTATATATGTGTGTGTGTGTCTCTCTCTCTCTATACACGTACACACACACACACACACACATACACACACACACACATATATATATATATTATATATATATATATATATATATATATATAAAAGAAAAGTAGAAGGCATTTGCCCATGGTGTCATACACTGGGATTGAACCTGCAGCATGTTGTTGAGAAGCAAACTTCTTACCACACAGCCATACCTGTGTATATACTTGGTTTATATTAAAATATTTGCTGGGGATAGTATTTATATCTGAAATAATTTCAAATATATTATCTTCTCTTGATTATGCGTTAGTCAGAAATTTTACAGCTGTTTCAATTTTTCTAAAACAAAAGTTGCTAAACTTCCATTCATTTGATTAACACATTGTCTTTACTTGATCTTTGCTGAAACTCCAAACAAGATTCTATGATAGATTTATGGTTCCTCTCAGATTATTTAAGACATTTTCTGGTTTCATTTATTATGTTTAAACATATTCATGATGATGTAGTTTGGTATATTTTAATGAATAATTAAAATACATTACAAATTCTAATGAAGATCAGTTATTTAAATGAAACTACATCCTATGAGCATAAACATCAGCAGAGGCTATATAAAGTTTACATCTTTCATTATGATTAGTTTCTGTAACTGTGTGTGTTCTTGTAATCCCTTAAATAAAGATTTTATTTTGCATGCTTTATTTGAGACACTGCTCTCCAAACCTCAGTGATATATTTGGGACTACTTTGTAATATTCTTCTGAACAGTTTTGCTAACTATAAAAATTTCCTATTATTTTTTCCCTTCTTCTCAATGGTATTTCCACTGGTAAGTTTTTTTTCTCATTGCCCGCAATTTTGGTTGACTGTACAGTTATAAAAGAGACTAAATTAATATTTTTCTTTTTCTTCATCATACTACCTTCTTTACAATATTGGTATGTGCTGCAGATATCAATAGTACAGTACATTACTATTCTTCATAATCCATTTTCTAATTATCAGCATATATGGTTTGGCTTTTTTATCAGTACCTGCAAAATCAGGTAGAGTAGTAAGACTAAATTATTGACCAATACAGTTTGTTTTAAATGTAAAAGAACCCCAAACACACAATAAATTACCTTTTGATTAAGTATTGCTTTTAATCAGCCATAATGCATGCATATAAGCTCACACATTCATTTTAATTATAGATTTCATATATTTCATTAATATATATATTATATATGTAAAATATACATATATAATATAATATATTTTATGCCTAAATATATTTTATATATCTGTATTTAATAGATATATTTTATATATTTTATACAAGTAAGTGAATAAGCAAAAGAAAGTAGCACTCTACAAATTTAGTTTGGGTTACATGTATTTCATAACAATTAGACTCATCTCTATTCCTTAGAGCATAAGCGAAAAAGATATGCTATAATATACATCTGGAAGATCCTGGAGGGACTTGCCCCAAACCTTGGTATCAAGAGTTACACAAATACTAGAACAGGGCACCACAGCATAGTGCCAAGGACTCTAAATTTGTCATGAAGATATAGGACAAGATATTGCAATAGCCTGGGCTTCAGGGGACCACAGCACTTCAGTATCCCCCAAAGGACCTGAGAGACCTGCATAGAGTGGATGTAGGTGTCTTCAAAATGAAACTGGACCTATTACTGTCAAGTATCTCAGACGAACCAACTTCACAGCCGGATGTGCAGATGAGGGCAGCAGCATCGAACACTCTCATGCACTAAATGTCAATTTCTAAAAAGAAATAGTGAAGTAAAATACATTAGCTCTTTCAGTAATTACTCTAAGGCTATTACAAAGAAATTAGTTAGGAATATTTCGCTTAGACTTTCTAGATTATCTGCTAATGTTGATATCTTCAACGATAAAGCTGAAGCAGGCTATAAAGAAAAAATTACCTATATTAACCCTATTGACATTAATTCTGCCTCTATTAATCAGGACATGAAATCAAATTGTAACAAAGCATCTTTGAAGTGATCTCCGTAGTTATCTGCATCAGAAAAACAGTAGATAATACCTATGATAAAATTGAGGTCAGTCACATGCATTATTAGTGCATTGCCCATTCTGTTGGAGTGGGAGAGGAGGACATTTGTTGCCAGGTCTTCTTGGATGAAGATCGCTACTTCTCCTTGTTTTCATACTCTGTGGTCAGTTCTGAGTAGTACATAACCTGACATATGTACTTCCGCATCCAGTATATCTGAGGTCAGATGCGTTTCACTTAGTGCTACATATATTGTCCTTTCTCACTATACAAGGTCTCACTTGTGCAAGGTCTCTAAGATAGGATACATTTGTTTCATTTGTGAAGTGTGAAAGACCTCATAATTTCGACATTATTATTGAGTTGAGTTTGTCAGTTAATGACAGCAATGGTTTGGTTGTGTGCTGGGGTAATAGCAGTGGTTGGTGTTGTATGAGAGCTAGAAGGTTTTTCTTTTAATTTCTTTTGCCAGATTCATCATCACTGAAGAAGAATTTTCTTGTTTTGGGAGGAGTTGTTGTTTGGAGTTGGTATGGTTGCACTGTTGAATATGGTTATAGTTATTTCATTTGCAGCTGTTGATTTTACTATTGTACTCAGTAGATATCTGGGTGACTTCTTGGCTTCAATGAAAGTCTAGAGCAACACTGCCACTGTAAGGGATGTTTTATTGTGGATTTGGTGGTGGTTTAATAATAATTTCCTATTATTTTTCCCTTATTCTAAATGGTATTTCCACTGGTAAGTTTTTTTCTCATTGTCCGCAATTTTAGCTGTTTAAACACTATCAATATATGATACTCCTTGAGAGCATTCTATATCATTAAATGTCTAAGCTTACTTTTATAAAGCATAAATGCATTTATGTCTTATAAACCAGACATACAAATGTTAGTTTTGTTAAAATGCTAGAACTGGACAGTTAAGTTTTTTTTTTTTTTTAGAAAACTGTGTGTAGAGTACAATAGACTTCTAATTAATTTAATGAAAAGGGTTCAAATAATAGTGCTCACCACAACATCAAGAACAACAAGTTTGAAGAAATTTACCGCTGGGCTCTGGATGGTGTTGCTGAACCACCAGAGAAGTGTGGTTGACATAAAGAACCACAAGCTGCTTTAAGAACTTTGTTTAACATTTTGCATGAAGTTATGTTTGATGAAACTACAGAGCTTTGAATGAAATCTCATTTGTCACATGTTTTGCAAATTGTTGTTTAGAAGGAAAAGCCTCAGGAAAGGCTTTTGGGATACGTCAATGTCAGCAAAGACAGAAAAATTTTAAATACCATTGTTTAAAAATTTTTAATTCAGTTCAGTTGGATTGTTGAATCTGAAGCTTTTTCATGCTTACAATAAAAATTTTTGATGGAAGCACTTTTATTGAATGTTTGTAAGAACATTAAATTTAGATGGATTGAAATGTGAGCTAAAACCAATTAATGCTGCAGATTTTGCAAATTAAGTGTCAAAAATGCAATAAGTTACAGACATAATATGGAAGCTTGAATTAAATCAAGCTCTAGCCAAAGTAACAAAATTATGATTGATTCTGACCATAACTACAACATCTGCTTTCTGGAATATATTGCTTTCTTCATTAAAATGAGTAAATAGTTATATGAGGTGTTCCCAAAGTAAAGAGAAATTCAAAAATTTAGTTTTCTATTTCATGAATAAAGACCTTTTGAAGAAGATGAAGGCAGACCATGGTGCTGATACGTTTTATATTAAAGTAATCAATAAATTTGCCATCAACCCCTACCACTGTTCGTCTCGGGTTGGTGATCATTATCCCAAACAATGGTCAACCATCTAACTTAAAAGAAGGCCATTAATGCCAAATTTAGTGAATTTGATATTAAAGGGGCTGTTTGCCTCCTCTCTGTCCTCCCTTGCCCAGTGTATTACAGATTCTCTCAATTGACTGAAGTAAAAACATACTCCTGCTCCTCGGGATGAGTACCTACACTGGCCCAACCCACCAGGGTTTTTGCCTCTGATAATGTCGGGAAGGTGACTGCATCCTTTCTGGCAGGTTCTGGCACTGGGATCAATAGCTCATGACCTCAGCATCTCAAAGATGGTATCTCCCAGTCAACTGATTGTACTGGTCTTGAGAGCTCTTGGAAAACCTAATGCAGTTCATTAACTTGTTCTCATCTGAGTGCCCTTTCCTACAGTCATCCTCTGTTCTTTGGGACCAAACTATTTGGTCTCACCAAGCCCAATGGCGACCTCCACCCCATAGCCATTGGTTGTGCTCTCCAATGGTTTACTGCAAATATGCATCTGTCCTCAGGTTCTAACTGCCTGTCTGCTGATTTTTCCCCTGTTCAGCTATTCACATTGCTATTTAGTCAGGTGGGATGCCCAGAGGCATTATCAAAACTTAAAAGAACCTTGAAATTTAAATTATTATTTTTGTTTTTGCAATATTTTTTAAATGTGGAATAAAAATACATATTGAACCATTCTTCAAACAACTGTTTTGTCACCCAAGCCCTTTTATTCAGTTTCCAAATAGAAGTGGGAGTATTTCTGTTTCAAAGTTTTTGAGTGGTAATTAATAGGCAGAAAGCATTTTTTATTCAATGCTAATTTTTATGAAAAGAGGCGTGTCTGGATATTTTCTATAAACTCATGAAAAAAGATCGGATAACTATATGAATTTTGGTTGAATTTCAAGGAGTTTTGTCGATTTATTTTGAATGTACTAGTTAAGTAGTTGAAGGTGTGGCACATGATCTCATGCATGAAGGATTGGTGCGGAACTGAAGATATGGTGCTGCCAATGCTTCAAAGGGTTTGTGCAAAAAAGAAAACAAAAAAAAACAACAAACACTTATTGAAATGAGCTAATCAAATTTGACACAACATATATTAAGGGGCAGTCTCAAAAATTTTTTGCACACTAATCATGGGGTTCCTGTATACATTTTGGAAATGTTTGTATGTAGGTTTCTCATACTTCAAAACTGCATCGAAGGAGGGGAACTATTTTCATTTCCAGACTCTCTATATCTCAGAGCATATAATACTATACTTTTCATGGAAAATGGGATAGGGTGGAACACTAGGAAATTCCCTTCCCCAACCTTAGTGTGTGGTGGTGGGGGTGGGCTGCATGCCCTAGTCACCCTTTGTCATTGATATATATGTATATATATCTTTAAGTCTATAGCTATTTAATGCTTGCAACCACTTATATTATTGTTGTTATTATCAACTATTTATATTACCATGGATAACAATAACAATATCTATATAAATATTCACTCCTGAATATTTGCTCCTTATTGGTATATTTACACTGAGGCTGTTCTGATTTTGGCACAAAACAATTCAGAATGCTGGCAGATTTCAATGTGACAAGGAAGGTGAGGCTGTTTGCCAGACCACAAACGATGGTCCACATATATCCAAATACCAAGAAATATAAAGCATTGGGCTATATAGGTATGTGGAAGATTTTTGTGGCCCGTTCACCTGACTACTGTTGTTTTTCTGTTATATTTTTAAGTGTTTTTATTATTGGTTTAAATGAGGGTTTCAACTCCTCTTTCTAGCAAGTAGGCACCTATGGCACCTATACATATATATATATATTATATATATATATATATATAGACATATATATATATATAATATATATATATATATATATATATATAGACATATATATATATATATTATATATATATATATATATATATATATATATAGACATACATGCATATATATATGTATATATCGACACAAACAGATAGATATAGATGTATATATATATCTATATAATTTGAGGAACTAAAGTCCCTTAAGGGATGCTGGCATTCTAGTGCTTTGATTTTTACCAGCATTCAGTGAAAACCAAGTATATTAGTATATCACTGAAACATGTAGGATTTTCAGCAAAGTTTAAATTAAGAAAATGGAGATG
>NC_042999.1:123084045-123120112 GCF_006345805.1 Octopus sinensis
TAAGCCTCATTTTCAGAATGTAGAATTGTTTTTGACTTCTGTACTACCCTTCTATGATTGATCATATATCATCATTTAATGTTTGTTCTCCATACTATATATAGGAGGAAGTCATTCATCATTCATCCCTGATGACGTGGCTGGCTCATCAGAGGTGATGTTTGATGATAAGGTATTCAATGGAAAGCCTTAGTACACTGCTATCTTCCTTAGAGCCAAAACAAATCAACTGTCAAAGAAAACAGAAGAAAAGAAAAGAAAAGATGAAATTTGGTCAATGTGGCATTTATACAGAACTAGCTTACCTGTTCTAGCCATCAACCTTAAAGTATATATTGTTGCTATTATGCAAAAGTGTTGTAAGTCCAAAACGTTGCCTTTTCAGAAAACGAAAAAATATTTTCACCATTCCATAGCAAAACTGTTGTACTACACTTTGGCAATTTTTGATATCTTGGCATCTGAAGCAGCTGGAGATATGATAGTTTAACCAAATGAACCAGCTATTGCAAGCAAACATAAATATTGAAGAAAACGCATTTGGCCAAATTTGGACATGTGACAGTTTAAAATAATTGCAACAATATATAAAAGAATTAAATTCAAAGAATTGAAGAACCCAGCATAAGCACTTCAGATGAGGATCCATCTATTAGGTCACATAGTTAATAATAGATTCTGTGGCAGATTGAGCAACAAGCATTTTTGAACTTTGCTTATTTTCTAGGTATTTGGAGTTTAGTGTACTGGTATTCTGTTTTTGGTTATTTCTGTTGCTTGTGGGTGATCAGGTGTAGGTTTGATTTAGCTTACAATGACTAGAATTTAGAATATATTTAAAGTTGGGAGTAGTTGAATAATATAGTTTTATTGTGTTGCAAATTTGGTTTCTTCAGTGCTAATGGAATGATATTTTCCTCATTAGTTTGAAGATGTTTTTGCCACAAGAGTGTCACTGCAACATTGAAAGGTTAGTTATACCAGGTGTTTGTGTTTCTGTTCCTATTTTCCATTCTAATATTTGTCTGGTTTGGCGGCTCTTTGATATATTGTATCATCTTTGTTAACCTGCTTCTTTACAGGGCTTTTTCATAATATGAAGTTTGGCTTCTTGGGATTCAGTTTTGAGATTCTGGGTGAGTTCCTTGTGAACAAGCTTTGTTTATGTCTTTTAGGTGGTTTGTGTGTTACCAGGTTCCATTCCTATGAACTGCAACAGAATATATATTCTAAAACATACTGGATAATGCTTGAAACCTTTTATATGAGTGAAATGAAATTGTTTAATTAAGAAAAACACAATAAAAAGACTGGCATTGTGAAGTTTATTTGTTTTTTGTATTGTTCACTTTCTTTTTTATGAAGGACTTTACTTTTTTTTTAAATATATTAAGAATCTCCTAACATTTAGCCAGCCTCTTTAACTTGCTGATAGAAAAACTGAGGTCATCAGTGATTATGAAAATCAAACTAAATTATCTAATTTCACCATGGTTACAATGATGGCCATGTGGCTGTGTTGTTTGTTTCATAACCAGCTGTTTCTTGGTTCAATCTTACTTTGAATCTTGAGTGTCTTCTAAAATAGACTCAAGTTAATCAATGTTTTGTGAATGAAATTTGTAAATCGGTGACTGGCCTGCTGAAAACCTAGAACTAATGATACCATTGTTCATAAAATGCATGACATGAAATAGGAAAATAAAAATAACCATACATAACTGATCATTGTTATATTGACATTATATACTTAATCAATGATTGTGATGCTTTACTTCTATCTTATTTAGCCTTTATTCCTTATGATGAACACCAAATTGTTGGCAAGGCAAATTCATAAACTGTTTTTTTTTTGTTCAGAACTGCAGCTCAGTTCACATCTTTATGCTACTAATGCTCTTAAGAAATGCATGAACACCACACAATCTGGTTCTCCTACCTTATAGATTTGTGACCTTGCGCTTAAGTAGAAATCAATACATTTGAATGCCTTAACCTCACTTGATAATCATTTCATATATTTTGTACAACTTCTTGACAAATTCAATGCTTTCTAGGAATTTAAAACATTTCTGCTATTATTGTATCTCACTTATCTTTTAAGTCGACCCCCTTTTTCTCCTATTTTGAATTAGCTGGTAGAAAATCAGGTAATCAATATTTCATTGAAGTTTTTTGTTCATGAAGCTATTGATTTCTGATTTATTTATTTATTTTTTGTATAGCAACTAACTCCTCCAAAATACTTTCCAATCCCATTCAATAATGTTGAGCTTATTTGTAAGTATGCCTTCTCATATTAGAGAAATGTAAACTAGAACAGAAGAAATACTTATACATACAGGCCAATTATCTTATAGTCTCTACTGCAGCTGTGTCTATTGTTATTGCACCGTTATTAAATTATTTTAAAGTACAGTTGGTTAGTTACTGAATTGCAGCATCCATGTCAAACTTAATACTAATGATAGCAATGATGATGATGATTATAATAATGATAATAATAATAATAATAATAATCTTTCTTTCTGCTGTAGGCACAAGGAAAATTATGGGAGTGGGCATTTAATAACATTGACCCCAGTGTTCAGCTGGTACTTTTTTTTTTTTACCTCAAAAGGATGAAATGCAAAGTTGACCTTGGCAGAATTTGAACTCAGAATGTGAAGGTAGACAAAATGCTTAGCAGCATTTTGTCTGGCCTGCTAATAATTCTGCCAGTTTGCCACCTTGATAATAATAATTAATAATAATAATAATAATAATAATAATCAATATTATAATAATATTCAAATTATGAATTAGAAGAAGCACTAGTATTGCAAACATTATCAAACACACACAATGTATGTGCTTTGCTTGTCCATTAGTAGGCAGTGATTTAACAGTGGAGATAACTCTCAAAGTGTTGGGTTTTAAAACATTTGATGTCATAGACAGGTGAGACAACTCACCCCAAGTTCCATTCAGGAGTGATGGACATCGATGTTTTCCCATTTTTATGGCTTCTTAACATCATGTTCCTGAACCAAACTGGAAGTGTAGTGAATAGCCTGTCCATGACTACATGCAAGATAGTGTAAAAACCATCTCACTCAATAATAATGATGATGATGATGATAATAATAATAATGTTAATAATAATAATGATAATAATAATCATCATCATTATCATTATTATTATTATTATTATTATTATTATTATTATTATTATTATTGCACTAGCACATGCTAATTTAGTTAACATATGTTTTATCTTGAGGTTTGATGACAAGTTTTATCAATTCTGAAGAATCTTTCTCAGAATTCTTGAGAATATAGGATGGTACTTTTCTGCAGGTTAACAATGCAAGTTTCAATTTCAGTCTTTTAGGTAGCATTTTGGGTATTGTACCTAGTACACCAATTACAACCTTGTTGTCTTGGTCTTACACAACCTCCTCAGTTCTCTGGCTAGATATTGATATTTCTCAGTTTTTTTTTCAATTTCTTTGGTATCAACTCTGCTATCATAGGGAATTGCCAAATCTATAATTTTACACTGTTTATTTTGTCCCCTATGATAATGTCCAGTCTTCTTTCTGCAGTAATATGTTTAGTCTTTACAGGGAAATCCCATCTTGTAAATTTCATTTTCTGTCACAGCCTCTGGCTCATGTTCAAACCACATTTCTGTTTCTTTGAAACCATTCCAATGTTCTCTTTTGCCTATGCAGTCATGTCTGCATTTATACTCCTTTTGCAGTAGTATTCTGCACTTGCACGAAAGGTGATTGATACTTTCATCTCCTTTCCTGTAGATTCCATCCTTTTCCATCTGTTTTTCCTATTGTTCTTTCTTTTCTTTTTGAATTCTCCTACTGTTTTGGTCACTTTTTGGGTATCTCTGGCTGCCAATAGTATTCTTCCTTTACTTCTTTTCCAGACCTAGTATTGCAGTATTAACCATACCTTCTACATTTAGTAATTCTCTGCTATATTTTCTTGGTAGGTAGAGTCAGCTAGTATTGCTTTCAGGGTAGAGTGCATGGTGCATTGTAGACAGTTTTCTCATTCTTCCATCCAAGTTCTGTAACTCAATCTTTGTCCATTTCAGAAAAGGAGCAGAGTATCTCAGTACAAGTATAGCCAGTGTATTTATGGCTTTAATGATGTTTCAAGCACCTTCCTAATTCAAGCACCTTCCTAATTCAAGCACCTTGTACCCTTTAGTAACGTTCTCTCTAATTTCTCCTTCCATTATCCTACTGTCTTGTAGCACTCCAATGTATTTGTACCCCTTGATTATTATCATTATCATTATTATTATTATTATTATTATTATTATTATTATTATTATATGAAAATTCTCAGCTTATTTTACTGGGTATGATGGAAAGTGTCAGCTGTCCACAGCTAGAAGACTAAGGTGACACTTGTCTTTTTGGTCATGCTCCATGAACACTGGGAAGAATTCTTGCAGCTCCAAGCAATACTGATTTTTGAAGCTGTTCTACCTTCGTACTTGTGCCGATCATTTTCAGACATGATAGTTGAGTGCCGATACTTCCAAGTGCACCAATTACTATTAGTATCACGTCTACTCTCTTCATTGACCACAACCTTCATATGTCCTTCTTCAGATCGTCATAGTTGTTTATTTTTTATTTTTCTTTCACATTGATCCTGTTGTCACTGGGGCATGCTATATCGATTATCATACGTTCTTTCTTCACCAGGGCATGCCTATTGTTGTTGTTGTTGTTGTTGTTGTTGTTGTTGTTCTTCTTCTTCTTCTTCTTCTTCTTCTTCTTCTTCTTCTTCTTCTTCTTCTTCTTCTCATTATCATTATAATAATAATAATAATAATAATAATAAGTAACTATATGATGATTAGAATTCAGAACTGTAGGAACTGCAGCTTTTGGATCTACAGAGATTGAGTGGGAAGTTATTTCATTAAGCCATGTTAAAGACAAGTAAATCTGTAGTGAAATAAGTCTATGATTTTATTTGTAAATTTGATAATTAACAGAACTAGAAAAAAGAACTGTTTCAAGATGATGCACAGTGCCTACAATATCTGAAATCAGCCCTCCTAGAATTGTATTCTAGCCATGGTTGAATGTGGTGCATATTTTGTAACTTTATCTTTTTTTGACATTTATTCTATAGCTTTACATGAACATGATTAACATGAGAATTTTGAAACAGTATTAATTATGATCTAATTAGGGTGTAAGATGTATTCATTTATCTGCATATAGATTTGTATATTAATGCATATCTTTACTTTGCATCTTCAAACCAATAAAGAACAAAAAAAGATTATGAAAGACTGATTGTGATTGTTGGTTTCTGATTCAATGAAGTGTATGCTGAAGTTAAAAGGAACATATAGAGAAAGCAAAGCAAGACTGGAAATTAGCAATTTAGAAACAATGAAACTGTGGGTGTTTAGCAAATTGTGTGATTTATCCACATCAAACTAATAATGAATATTATTAGATTAATGGAAGCATTATATGGTAACCAGATTATCAAATGGTTATGCTGAATCTACCAAATGGATTCTTTTAAGTGTGAGTGTTATATAAAAAGATCTACGTTTGCTTTAAAAATTGAAAGATTGTTTTGAATAGTATTTCATGACAGACGTTCATTAAAGAAGTTTTAAAATGAAATCTTGATTTATTATCTATCAAATGAAATAATTTTATTTTATTAAAGATATGTTTTTGAAGTGTGTATACATGCAAATAGTTTTCCTCTGTAATATATATTAGACATAATCAAATTTTTATATCTTTTTCTCTTTTTCTTTTTTTTGCTTTTAGGTAAGTCTTATACACGTTTGCTGTTTTCATTGGTAATGTATACATCAATTTGCTGTTTAAGATTTTGGTAAATGTGGCATTTTATGTTTAAAGTATATAATAAAAAAGAAATGTGATATTTTTCTTTTATCTACTAACTTTAATGTACTGTGTGCAATAATTTCAACTTAAATTTCATGCTATATCCTCTTTATGTTTTAACTATTATAACATAATTATAATTTATGAAAGATGTCTGAATAATTTCTGAAATTCAGTAGCAATGAATATTATTTTAGGTGACTGAAAAAGAATACATATAAGCTATTTTATGCTGATGCAACCAGTTTCTTTCACATTCAGTTGCAACCTATTATGTATGATGCAATTAAATGTTTTTGTTCTTTTTTGCTTTTGCTTTCTCAGTTATTAACTTGTGCTTTTCACCCAAGTTCTATTGAAACTTATTTTAATAATCATTAAGTTATTTTCTTCTATTTAATACCTGTTTACTAAAACTACCATTCCCATGATTTTTTCAACGCTGTTATTTTTTCTGTAATAAATGTACAATTATTGGTAACTTTGTAAAAATTAACAGAACTGACAAAATGTATTGAATAATAATATTCTCTTTGTTTTTTGTATATCTTTATTTTGGTTCTGTTCAATAGTTTAATACAAAATAATTCTTATAACTTATTTGGCTATTAGTAAAAGACACAAAATTTCTCATTAGCCAGTTATTTTCATTTGATTGATTAAAGAAGTACCACTCCAGTATTTATATTCTTTTAAAAATAATTACAGCATTTCCGTAATTTGATAAAAAGTGATTTGGTTCCGATAGATTTTTCTTTAAAGAGCAGGACATTTGTTTTGTAGGGTTTTGATTAATGATCACTGCAATATTCATATTTATTACATCTCACTAAAATGTCAAGTTCTCTATAGTAAAGACTGATTTCTGTAATAAATTTGTAGTATTGAACAATTGCTCATAGTATTGCTTGTTCATAAAATATTTTCAGTGGGGTTTCAGCAAGCAGCAGCTCTTGCTATGACTTACTTCATAGCATTACATGTTCATTTGAATTTTATTTCTAGAATAGATCTCTGCCAATTCAAGTGATGACTTATTGTTTAAAGATGTGAAATCTATCAAGGTAATGTACGAACATGTTGGAATTATAAATTGTTCAATATTTTGGGGAAGTAATATTGAAAGTTGATTTGAATTTTTTTTTTCTGCTAGAAGTAAGTCTCCTCAGTTGCTTTAGCTGTATTATATTCATTTAATAACTTACAAATCTAATGAATTTCAAACTATATGGAAACCCGATAAAGTTTATCAATAGGCATAATTTAAAATGAGTCAAAATTATGAGACGACACCAGTATAAAATTGGATTCAATTTATTTTTATTTTTTCTGAAAAAAACATTTTGCTGAAATTTTAATAGCATTTGTATTGGACAAAGGATTAGAGATGCTTTAAACTTTCCAGTTTAGAGAAATTAAAACCAACAACAACCAAGAAAAAAAGACAATTAAACAATCCCAAGTTTATTTTTGTTTTATTGTTATTCTGATTGATATGATAGAAGTTATTTAGCATAAACATCTTACCTTCATTCAGATATACAAATTTACTGTTTTATATGCAGTAGTCTGTGGCCCAAATATTTTGTTCTTTTTTAAATTCAGTGTTAAACAATATTTAATAGGTTAGCATATTTATATGTAAAAGCACATAATTTCTTGTATTTTCCAGCCATTTTATCCTACTAATCATTGGCATATGGTTGATTGAACAATATTTAAGCAATCTCATTAAAGATTAAATGATACTCTGATAACTTAGTGAAATAGTTTATGACCAGAGAGTATTAATGCCTAGCTGTTTTACAACATTGAACTTTGAAGTAATAGCATGTTGAAATAGAATTCAGCTTTGTATAATTTGAAACAAGGAGTTACTTGTCAATCATGTAGCTTCTATCAAGTACGTCAGTACAGAGCTAAGGCACATGATGGGAAAACTAAATTAGGATTAGTATTAAGTGTTCAATTTATTCTTGTTCTATTCCCCTATCTATTTTCTTAGGTTTGCTTCCTTAAGGTTGAATAGAACAACAATATCTGCAAAACCAGAATGGTTTTCTATTTTTGGCATCTTAGGCTGAAGAAATGAATATAATTTTGTACCAATTCTGGCACAAGTTTTGACTTAATCTATGCAATATATTGAGAAGTAGAAATCTGCCTGCTTTTTATTTAAAAAAAAATTATTCTTTATCTGAAGTTTTCTTTCTCAGTTCTTTTATTTGGATATTATTGCAACTTAACTTTGTAGGAAGGTAAGCAATGTTTGTCCCATAGAATGCAAGAGTGCACATATAAATATATGCATCACTGCTAAAGGTTTTAAAAAAATTTATTCTCTTTCTTTTTCTTTGTTTTGTGCTGTGCAGAAATACTTGTTTAGTACATCTCATGATAGTTTTTGAAAATTGATTAGTAGACTAGATAACAAGATGAGAAGAATGATAGTTAAACAGTTTTTTGTTAATAAACGTAAAGTATTAATGACAGGATCCTGAGCTTAATCTAGATTACCAAAATCAGATTTTATTCTGCATAGAAAGTGTTGAATTATATGTCACTTATCCATCCCTTAAATATAGAAATGCACTGTATTGTAGTTTCCAACATACTTTTTTGTGTGTCTGTGAGACATTCTGTATATAACTTATACTAAACATCTTAATACTTTCTGTTGGCCTATATTTACAAAAGTATGAAAAATAATTGGCAGCATAAAATTTGAAGACTAGTTCTTATTGTTAAGCCTCAGTTTAACTCATATTGAGCAAATTTATGTTCAAAAGTGTTCAAATTGTGATCATCCTTTCTGTTTGAAACATAATACATCCAAAAACTATCTTGAATATATTGTACTTCAAATTGTGATGGTAGGGTATTTTGAGAGATTTTTGGCTGCTATTTCTAACAAGCAACCCTTTAGAGGCTCCTAAATTATCACTTGACTCTCTCTCTCTCTCTCTAACCAATAGTTGATGATGAGCAAATATGCAAAGTGACTTTACCTTGCTCTAAAAGGTAGCTGTAGTTGTTATATATTGTTTGCATGTCCAGTAGGTACCTACTAATACTATTTATGTATTAACAATGTACAGAGAGCATTCTACAAGCTGAAACAGAAGAAACACTTCAATGACTCATTATAAAAACTCTCATATAATTTCACAACAGCCCTTCAGACAAGCAAAAAAATATATATTGATAAGCTATAGTCACTGAGGAATATGCGTCTAAGACCAAATAAAAACAAAGTACTTGTTAGCAAATAGTCACTTAGAACTCAGCTTTTAGTTCTTATGTGCACTAATGCAAAAGAGTATTCCTTGCCAAGCTTGGTCCAGAGACTGGTGGCTATATTTCTTAATTGGTGGATAAATAACTCTATTGTTAATGATTTCAGTTACATATACATATAAAATTTTACCCTGTAGTTGTTTTTATTTGGTTATGATTTTTAATACAACAATAGAATTCTTCCTAAATTTTACAGTTATTTTACCCTTTTCGTTTTAGCTTAATTTCAGTTAAGCAAAATTGTTTTTTTTTATGTAGTCTAAATGTATGACTTCACTTAATAAAGATATGGAATTTGTTTGGCATTCTCATAGTCAGACAGGTATTTTAATTTTCTCCAGAGTCAGCACTGTCATATCTAATTAATACATACTTCTTTTGATCAAAACAAGTAAAGATGCACATGAATATTTACATTCATGTGTGTATGTGTATTTTAACAATATTTGCCTTTTTATCTCTCTTGCATCAGGTGAGTGGGTCTACAATTCTAAAAACTAATGTCACCAGTTTAACACTTGTTTTCAGGTCTTCACTGGTTTTCTATTTCTGGTTATTTCTATTTTGAATTTGTAGAGTATTTTTTCACCCACCATTGGCTAAGACCATCATGCTTGTATTGGCTAAGACCATTAATATCTAATTGCATTCTTAAAATCACTTACTTTTAGCTTACTGGGAAGAGTGTGAGTCTATGCCTTACTTGTGAACATAATTCAAGACATTGCTGAGTTGCACAAAAGACACCTGTCTTTTTATGGATATATGGTGTTAAGAAGTTCTGCATAGTGACAGTAAAATGTATATATAGTTGCAGAAGGTGAAAGAGGATAAAAGAATAAGGTCTCAGCATATTAGATTCCACAATGATGATGACATAAAAATGAGATGATTAGCGGTACATGTTTTTGCAAACATATCTAACAAATGGATGTTAAAACTATTAAAAAATGCCTATGATAGCAGCTAACAAAATGGTTATCTGTTCAAATGTTAGTTTAACAATTGTAGTGAACACCTGGGTTGAGTTTGATGAATCTGGTTGTTTAGGCTGTCTTTTTTCACAACAACTTCTATGATTTCTGTTGAAATTTAGCAGTAGGAGGGGCATCCAGCATCAAAAGCAATTACTTATTCCATTATTATGAAAATACCCTAATCTGCATAAACTCTCACCCATTTTAACATGGAAAAGATTAATGTAAAATGTGTGCATATGCATATGTTTTACTGCAGACTGTAGAATACAACATTAGTCATGTAGCAAACTATAAAGTAGAGAAGGCTTCCACTTTTATACACAAGTGCTGGAAAACTACTAAATGCTTTGAAATGTTAACTATTGTTGGAGAGTTAACTCCACCATTATTTTTACTACTTTACATTTTCTCTTGGTCAAGAAGTTGTTCAAAATGTAAACAGGTTTAATCTAATAGGCTTTGTGATCCCAAACATATAGGCTTTATGATATATATATATATATATATATATATGTGATATTGTATATGATATTGTTTGGCATGTGACTGGTTAGAATGTTATCATTGGTGTTGCACCAACCATTGCGCCTAGACCATTCATGGCTTTTTAGACATACTGACTGGAAGTGCATGGCCTGTTTTATGCTGGAGGTACATAGAATCTAAGTTGGCTCAATCATGGTATAAAGAAATGGAATGAAACATCTTGAAACACATTATATCATTTTTTTCAAGAGTTATTTATCAAGGATTGGTGTTAGCCATGACTGAAGTGTGTAAGCTAAATGTATGTGTGTATTGTTCCATAATTCAAAAATAGATATGTCCATGCTGCCAAAATGAATTTGCATTCATGAGAGCAGCATCCAAGTTTAGGAAAGCAACCAGTCCATGTAAATCTTTTAGAATGATTTTCCTCTCATCTAAGCATAGCTTGCACCTTCTGCTTCCATTCAGATGTGGCCCAGAATGTTTCAGCAACTTTCAGTTGATTTTGTGCAGTTATAAATAACCACTCTGTTATTTATGCTGAGCATGCTTTTTTCTGATTTATGGACAACTAATTCATAGTGTGTGTGTGTGTTTAGATAATCTGAAAATTATATGTGGGCATGTTGATCAAAGCATGATTAAATACTGAAAGGTTGATCTATTTGACTTATCTATTATCACCTCAAAAATATGGAAATGTAAATATAATTCTGCTAGGCAAGGCAGTTCTAAACTTGATATTTGGTTTGTTTGTTATATCAAGCAAAGCCTTTACAATATGATGTTGTTTATTGTTGTTTATTGTTTGCTGGAGTAGTACTAGGTTGAGGCTTTGCAGCCCCTATTAATTTGAAATAAACTAATAGAAACATTGGCTTTCCAGTATTTCAATTCATCAACATGAGTAATATTGCATATGGCATTCATTAAAATGGCAATTAAGTATTTCAGTGATATAACATTATGAGAGGGAATAAAAATTTATCCAAACTGCAAAAATATACACATTGTGGCTCACTGCTGTTGCATAAATCATAATAGCTTAGATCTCGTAAATAATTTTCCCTTAAAAATATTATGTCTTTATAATTATTTTTCATGCAACTATATATATATCTCATTGTTGGCTCTGCAGAAAAACAGCATGTGCAAACTTTCCTTATACCATTTTAGAGTTTCTTTTATTCTTATGTTACCTGTAATGGTTGAAATGCATAAAAACACAAAGGCTTTTATTGTTTCTCTCTAAACTGCTGTCATTCATATAATGAGTGAAACACTTGTGCAAACAGTCTGTTATAGTTGATATTTGTACGCTATTTCATTGTGGGAGGTAGACTATTGTCTACGAAGAATAAAAGACTATTATACAATTTGTGGATGTTTTTGTATTTCTCTTTGAAAGCTAGTCAGATCAGATTAACAAGAATTTATTGGGAGAGAGTTTGGTCAAAATACAGATGTTGTAGTTTTAGTGAAGCATTGAATAAGAATTCTTTTTACAAACACACATGAATGTTCATGCATGTAAGTTTTTATCTGAAATTATTATAAATCCTAGTTTGATTATGCCTCCCCGAAATGTAGCTTATGTTTCTCCTTTTTTGTGTCATTTTCAATATATTAACTGGAGTTTAAAATGAGTTCAAAAAGATTAAACAATTGAAAATTATTTCTTTTTTGTACTTTGAAACATTTCTTAAAGTTATTTTTCTTGGTGTGATACAGTACATTGAAAAGAAATTGTGTACATGTTGTTGTGTAGTAACTTTTTGGATCTTAGTATGAGAGTTTTGTTAGTGGACAACTTTTGTATTATATTGTGTAAGTTCTCATTGCTGTGTATTTGGTGTCTTTGTGATATTATATTTAGTTGTAGATTGTGTATCTATTTTATCATTATATTCATGTCCTTACTGCTTTTTCATACTGTCAGTGATTTAAATTATATTTCTGTATCGTTTTTGTTTTCTTTTATTGTTTTATGTAATATTTGAATTGTTCAAACACTAATTTCATCACTTAATTTGTGGAAAATGATGTCAATTGTCCTTGGCCTGCTAAGTGTTCCTAGATTCTTTGTTAATAATGATAATTTTATCACCATTTCGTCACACATGCTCCTACATTTTTCATTAATAATGTTGATAGTTTTCCAACTTCATCATCTCTTACTACACAGTTTTTCGTCTGTAGAAGAAAAACTACTCTGTCTTCTCTTGATTATTTTAAAAGAAGAGCTAAGGCAGGGATAATAGCAATGTTTAGACCAGCACCTAGCTCAGTTTTATAAAGAAAAAATGCTAATTTTATTAATTTTTGTTTTTAAAATATTCTGTAAAATATTGCTAGCATGTGTTCAGAATTTAAACCTGACTAGAGTTGTGATTAACACTAATTCTAGTTTGTTGAATGAGTGCTCCTTAGGGAGAAGCTTATGAGTCCCAAAGATGCGACCTGTTTCCCCTTCATTTTGTCTGTACATGCTGAGCCAAATGACTGGGTTTTTTTTTCCTTTCCTCTTTAAATTCATGCACTTGTTTGGCTAAATCGATTCTAGTAATGTGAAGGAAATTGAAAGATTTTGCAGCAGAAATAGTGCAAACCTTCCATCAAATATTGCTCTTTTCATGGAAGACCAATATGTATTTATTTGGACAATTTCTATCTCCATTTGCATTTGAAATACTCTTAATAGGACTGAATATGAGATTTTTTGCTGCACATTTTAGCACACAAATTTTGTTAATATCTCATACTTTTTCCTTTATTTTTAATAAAATTGTTATGATGTCTGTTAACTCCTTTACCCATTTACTTTGGCCTTCATTATGAATAGGGTTTTTAAGAATAATTGTCTCTATCTGGCCTGTGAAATCTAGTTTAGGCTTCAGTTCAGGCTGCAACACCAGATGTTCTTGACACCTCTGAGCCAAGGGCTCATTGTAGGCTGAGAAATTGTTAGTAACTTGGTTGTCATATTAACTGTCAGAAGGGTGATATTATCAAAGCTTAATCTTCATGTCTTAATTTGCATGCTGGCTTTATCATTAGTTTTATTATTTTATCAGTTCATAACTTGTGAGATAACTTATAATTATAATGATCTTTAGTTTTTTCTTATGCATCTATTCCAGATGGTACACAGTACACTTTTGTTATCTAACACACATTGTTCCTTCACATTATATATTGAAACCAGTGCATGCACATACTCACAGATCCTCTCATTCATGTACTAATCAGTACCTCTAATAGCCAGTCAGCCTTTCTCTTTGTTTACAGTCAGTCTCTCCTGTCCATATTGCATGCAAATTTAATAGATCTTACTTGTTCTTTTCCAGTTGCTGCATTGTTATTTATCACAGACATGTCACATATCTTTAGTATCTAAAGATGATCATCACATAGAACTTAAATTCACAAACCTCACTGGTTTTTATCTCTTGCATTAACTGGATTACTATATGTAGGATATGATTATTCTCTTCTATACTCACTATACATCATTTTCCTGTTCTCTGTTTGCATATCATCAAGAATGACTACATTATTGATTTCTCAGTACCTTTTTCCACCAGGTGTACCAGAAACAAAATTCCTTTATTACTTTCATGATCAGCTTGAAACCTTTTCATTTAGGCCTCTGATATTCTATAATTTCATGCAATCTGATTGGATAGGAAAATGTTAACAACAAGGTTTAGGTATTGAATTTTCTCTCAGTTTTTCCATTGATCATCAATCTCTATCACACGGATTTAAGTTAAGTATGTTTTCTAAGTTGACAAATGTAGAATACAATCGTTTTCTATTTTAGCTGAGACAGGTTCCTAATACTGTCTTTCTGGTTGTGGTATAAAATACATTTGTAATGCATGAGTTTTTATTTTTAACACAAAATTCTACCATCTTTATAACTTCATCTTATTATATTATTATTATTGTTGTTGTTATTAACTTTATTATTTATTTTTTGTTTTGTTTTTAAAGCTCTCATACTTCTAACAACATTTAACAGAAGCAGTTTAATGTTATATTGACATCTCAATGACAGTGGATACCCTACTACTTAACTAACCTTATAATCTGATTATTTAAGTCAGTGCCCAACAGCACTGATTCAACTGTACTTGATCCTGAAGTTGTTAAATGTCTTCAGTTCTCTTTTCTGTATTTCTAACTATTTTATTAATTTATTAATAGTTAACCTTTGGGATCACTAATACAAACATTTTCTGTTATATGTATCAAATATTTTAATATATTTCTATTTTCTTTCCCCTTTTTTACATCTCTGTACCTTTAATCTCAAATTCTCCCTCAATATCATCATACTGTCAAAATAATGTGTGCACTAAAATGCTTATTTAACCTTGATTCTTTGCAGACAGTTTCAAGTCATCTATATAGAGGATTACTTTATGTTGTCTACATCTAATTAACGGTGGTGCATCAGCATGACTGCAGCTCTGAGCTGAAACTAGAGAGAAAAAGAAAATATGTTCATGTTTTAGCTATTCATAATAGCAGTTTTAAAATTCGTTATATTACTACAAAAAATAAGGAAGACAAACTATCACCCTGAAAAATTCCTCTATTGGTCTTATACCTCCTACCTTTACTCCAGAGTAGGATAATTTTGCTTTATTTTGGCCAACTGGGAATCTCTGCTACTCTTTCCTTCTCTAGGCATCTTATTATGTTAAAATTAGGAATCCTGTCATTGTACTTTTTATTAATCAATCAGGTCTGTGTAATCCTGTGATCTTAGATTTATCAATTATTAATTTATCCTAAATGCATATATCTTTCCTCTGGTATCCTTTCTGATAAAGTGATGATGTAATCTATCTATCTGTCTGTCTGTCTGCCTGTCTAACCATCCATCTGTCCATTTGTCTATCTGTCTGTCTGTCTGTCCACTTTAGCTATTATAACAGTCAGTTGTATTTTTTGAGAGAAATATGTCATTAGTTAAGGCGCCCATAGGTGATACATATTGACCTGCCAATTTTTCTCAGGTCATTTCATACCATCTTAAAAAAGGAGAGTCACATTGGATAGTAGGAGGGTTACAGTGGCTATACAAAAAGATGGAATGATCAGGACTGTAATGCCTTTGGTTATAGATCTGTTTGATCTAATAGGGCCAAACACTAACAATATGTTGTCATTCTAACTGTTAGCTGTATTTTCTTTTTAGCTCCCTTAATGTTTTCTGTATGACAGAATATTGTTTATTTTCCCAGATATTTTTCCTTATAATAGGAAGGGAATTTTGTTTATAACAAACATTCTTGTAATTCTTCAATACTATGGGCTTTACTGATCATTATTTAATTACAATTTCATAATGAGCTGCTGTTTTGTCATTATAAAGTCTGCTTGTTTACCACTGGCTGTATTTTCTGCAGTATTTAGCATTTTTTTCTTTGCTCTATATTTTGTTCTAATGCTGTTCACATTCTTCAGTATTAAGGGTGACCTTTTCATTGTTCCAGTCCATGTTTATCTTGTGGTAATACCACCTTTGTTGTATGCAAAATATAATTCTGTCTGTTATTTTGTGTGTCCTATGCTGCAATATTTCATTTTAGTTGTATAGACCATGAATCCTTACTTAAGGTTACAAGTTTTTTTGCATCTCAAGAAATCAAGCACTGCAAAGATTCTAGTTCTATTCTGATATCTCTGTAACACACTTAACTGCTACTGCAATATTTTGAGGTTATTGTGATTCATCTCTTTCACAAAGAGTTTAATTTTTGTTAGTGATTTGCTCCTCTTTCTAATTTCCCTGTTATGCATATTCAAAAGCATTTAGAAGCTTGTTCATCTGTGTTAGATGATCAAATCTAATATAGTATTAATTTTGTCTGAGATTGCATTCAACTTTTGTTTTACACATCTTTACTTTTCCAAGTTCTTAATCTTTGAAATTTTCCTCTTTAAGTATGTTCTGTTTTAAGATATATTCTCTTTTGTCACTTCCTAATGTATCAGTAGTCAGTTCACCTTTCATCCTAATTGGTTTCTTAGGTATATTATCTAGTTTCTTACTATTTTTCATAGTTCAGTTTTTTATCGTTATTTTTTATTGTTACTTTTGCTTTCTTGTTATAAAAAGTGGATTTACAGAATCAGTAGAGTTTCAAACAAAATGCCTTGCAGTATGTAGTAACATTGTTGCACCTTCTGGGTAAGAAGCTTTTCTCCTTATCATGTTGATAGTATAGGTGTTAGTCAAATACTGTGGCAATTTAATACACTATTCCCTACTCTAAAATTTATTATTTCTAATAATTGTTTTAAAATTTCAGCGCAATGCCTTATTGAACATTTGCTTCAACAAGAAATCTTATTCTTAATTTTCAAAATGCTGTTTATTATTATATTAACAGAGTAGTTAGCAAATATTTATCATCATGGATAAAGCTTTCACTTCTACATCAATATCCATGGACTTTGGTTTGGCTTCAGTTCAACTTACTATCACCTATCAGCATAGAAGTATCATCTTTTATTTCCTCTGAGACACAACACTCTCATCTCATATCTGTGTCTCATCTTTATATTCCATCTCTTTAGCTTACTCTTTTTACAACCAGCAATTATTTGACTTCTTCTAATCCCACATCAGGGAAATGTATTTCAACTTACATCTCTCTAATGCCATAATCTTTGCTGACTTCATTGCACACAAATCCCATTAGCTCTAACCCTCTCCTGATACAATCAAAGATAATGCGAATGCGAAATAGTTGGACTTCCTCAACTATCTTCACTGTTCAGTGTCTTTATACTTACATGTATCCCTGACCATCATAGCAACTACTATAACATCCTTGACCTCTTCCTCATATTTTCTCAGCCATTGCTGTTTCTGCTTTCATCATAGTATCTGAACACAGCTTAATCAACAGAAACTACATAATCAAAACACAATCGTTACCAAAGCACAATCAATGCCAAAGAAAATATCTTGTAGCAATTGACTCTTTCCCTACTCTTGAATAACCTTTTCTACTACAGACACAAGGCCTGAAATTTGGGGGAGAAGTAGTCAATTACATCAACCTCAGTACTCAACTGGTACTTATTTTATTGACCCCGAAAGGATGAAAGGCAAAGTTGACCTTGGCAGAATTTGAACTCAGAATGTGAAGACAGATAAAATACTGCTAATCATTTTGCCTGGCGTGCTAATGATTCTTTTCTACTCTAGGCACAAGGCACTAAATTTTTGGGGAAGGGGCCAGTTGATTAGACCAACTCCAGTACAGAATTGGTATTTAATTTATTGACCCCAAAAGGACGAAAGGCAAAGTCGACCTTGGCGGAATTCGAACTCAGAACATGAAGATATACCGCTTAGCATTTTGCCCAGCATGCTAACATTTCTGCCAGCTCACTGCCTTCCTACTCTTGAATAATATCACAAAGACTCTCAACTTTGCTTCAGATGACAATCTCACAATTAGTGATCGTTGTTCATGGGGACCACATATGTGTATTATTGAGTGGGAACTGCATTCCAAAAGCTAGGTTTTCTCTTCATGATTAGGCTCTACAATGCAACACCTAGAGTATTCTTCACATATCTTGTATGTAACAGCTACTTCAGATACAGATTTTATCCTAGATATTTATTTTATAAAAATAGACATTCAGCCATTCACCAACTCAATCAATAACCCACAGAGATGGTTATTCTTATTTCTCTACTCTTCTACCGTCATTATAAGAAGATGTGTTCCTTCAGTCTAGCTAACTATGAACCACCTCTGCCCAAGCCCACCTTATGTATGGGTGTTACCACCTCTCATTAATCCACCTGTGTGTCACCCAACAAAACCCATATTAGTTTTCCTCAAAGCTTCCTTTGTGGGGCTGCTATTTGCTAAAAACAGAGTCTCTACTCATATATTTCTCTACTTATATTCCAACAGAACATCAACTACTTTGAGCTCATATACTTGCGGGAGGGAATGCCAAACATTTGCTTTATACTAAACATCTCAGCTCTTCTAAAGAGAAGGTATTTCTCACAGAAAGTACTCACTAAGTTTATATAAACATAATTTATGTAATCATTTATATAGCACGTATAGAAAGTTATGAGATAAATCAGAAATAACCTCAAGAAATGCAATGACACTGCATAGAGAATAAATTCCTGGTTACAGACTAAAATCTCTTAGTGAGCGGCATGTTGATACATGTACTGCAAATTATCAACTGAATTCAAAAACATTTTCTCATATATGAATGTACTGATAGAACATGTGAAGAAAAGGTAAATATGGATGGGCTACTGTGAACATATCGTCTCCCAAATTTCAATCATACATGTGTGTTTGTGTGCTAATATACATATATATATATATATACATATATGTACACACATATGTATGTATATATATATATATACATACATACATATATACATACATATATGTACACATATATATCTGTATATATATACACACACACACACACACATATATATACACACACACACACATATATATATATATATATAATATATATATATATACATATATATATATACACACACACGTATATATATATATATATATATATATATATATGTATGTGTGTGTGTTCATATATATCCATATATGCATACGGATGACATCTTCCATGGTCACCCATGACCGATGGAGGCCCTGGATATATATATATACAGATACATATATATGCATACACACACACACACACACGCACATATATAGTGGAACAAGTAAAAAGAATACAAAGAAAATGCACATTACATATAAAAAAATTAAGGCTTTTTTAAAGAAAAGCAAAGATATATCCGTATAATTAGATGATTTGATGTGTAATTATGAAGTATAAAATTCATTGTTATGAATCATTATGGGGATTCAAAGTCATACTGGTATCGTCAGAGTTGATCACTGACTTTGAATGAATACTGATTTCCAAACAGTGTTGGCTGTAATAGTACCTGAGTGAAAAGATTACATGCAAGGGAGGTAAGCTGTTCTGAAAGTGATGCTATTAATTAAGATAGATATAAATACTGGAATATGAATGGTGTATGAGGTGTATGGAGTATAGTGGGATTAAATGGTGTATGGGATGTATAGAGATTAGTGGGATTAAATATCATCCACAACTCAACATGAACAAAACTTTTCACTCAGGTACTATTAGACCCAACAACATTTGGAAATCAGTGTCCATTCAAAGTCAGCGATCAGCTCTGTCTATACCGGTATGACAGTGAATCTCTATAATGATTCATAATAGTGATTTTTATACTTCATAATTACACATTAAATAATTTAATTGTATGTATATATATATACACACACACATATATATATATACACACACATATATATATATATATATATATATAATACATATGTATCTATATTTATATATATATATACATTTACACACACACACACATATATATATATATATGCATATATATACATATGTATCTATACATATATATATATAAATACATTTACACACACACACACACACACATATATATATATATATATATATATATAAAAACATACATATGCATGTATACATATATTTATATACATACATGAATCTACAGAATATAAATATAGTGTTCAGTTTGGGTCTGCCTATCAACCTTTGCTGGTAACTGACAATGTGATTACATTACTTGTTTCTTTTCATGATCTGGCATTACGTGGTAATTATGCTATCACCTATGTAACGTTTACCACATAGTATTCTAGCATACGGCAGTGAAGCGCAGGTACAATATATGTGAAGTATGATGTAATAAAAATTTTAAATGAATTGCTTGTTTTATCCTGATCTTTTGTATATGTATCTATATCTATGTGTGTCTATACATATATCTGCATATGTATATATATTATGCAATGTACACAGTATACAGTTATGAGCTACTAATAGTTTCATACCTTGGAGATGTATTCTAGGCAAGTTTTAAGAACACACCCTGTGTCTCCAAACAATCTTTAAGGCATGTTATTAAAACTTGCCTAGACTACATCTCCAACTAATAGTAGCTCATAACTATACTATGTACATTAAATATTATTTGTTTCTCACTGGATGAAGTACTTTTTTTGTTGACCTTACAGTAAGATAAAAGTAAATTTTGTATATATATAATAAATATATATATATATGTATGTACAAGCACACACGCACACATACACTAAGTTAAGCACAGTTACTTGCCACACACCCAAACTCTAAGCATACACACACGAACACACACACACACACACTACAAACGAAACACACACACGATACATATACATACACGCACACACACATACCTCTTTGTTTTTGACCTGTGACTGGACCCAAAAACACCACTCCTTAATTCTTACATACTGGCCTGCTACTAGCCAGTTGTTCGCCATACACACACGTGTCATCATTGTACACACACACGTGCACACGCTGATCTCCCTGCACGCACACACCCACACACATTCCCCCTCTCACTTTCTTTACCATACTGTCTTTGATAAACTCTCCTGTCTTTAAAAAACATTATTCTTCTACCTTACTACTTCCGTCTTTCAATATGTGACCTCTCGAGTACCACTGGTGATCTTTTTCCTCTGTCTTCCCTTCTCGGGATCTTTCCTTCTCCTATGTTTCCGACGAAGAGCTCCGCTCGAAACGTTAAACCCTCCTTCCCTTCTTTCCTGAGCATCCAATACGTCCTTGCGTTGTTGTGGTTTTTTGTTTTCTTGTTTGGATTAACTATATATATATATATATATATATAACTATATATATATATATATATATATATATATATATATATATATATATATATAGAGAGAGAGAGAGAGAGAGAGAGAGAGAGAGATGTCTATATATATAGCTGTGTATATATGATTCTTTCAGGAAGAATGATTCTTAAAGCACACATAGCTATGAATAATAGCATGTAAATTTGGGGTTGAAATACCCTTTTGGATACAGAAGTCAAAGGCAAGTCTTTATGAATTTTATGACATAATATACTTCAATACTCTGTACACATAAGCACACACAACTATAAAGCATGGCCATATCTATAGTTGTATAATTATGCTCAAATTCATCAGCATAGTGGAATTTTTCTGAAGATCGATTTTGTTGGAATGAAGATATGTCTGGTAGGTTTCAGTATTGGTTGGTCTCTAAAATCTTGTTTGGCTTTGAAATCAGTAGCATTTTCAGTTAGGCATAGTTTGATGTTTCTGTATTGCCTTTGTCTTATTAGAATATATGAAGATTATGCCTGATGATGAAAGATGTATTTAAGAGTAACAAATATCACTTGCGAATAGAATGCTGAATTTAAAATCAACAGAAATTAATGGTTGTGCTATAGTTGTAGATAGAAACATATTGAATATGTTGGAATTAGAAGTTCACGGATTAAAAATAGACAAAAATTTGGATGATAAATCTTGGTGGATACAGCATAGACTGAATGTTGCAAAGGTAACTTCAGCAAAACAGCAGTGTCTGACAAAGGTTATTTTGTTGTGTAATCCACCGAAAGAGATATTAGCCATACATTGTAAATTATTTTCTTAATATCAAGTGTAGCAGGTGGTTGTCATATATGTGCACACTTCCATATGAATTCATATGCAGACAGACACACACATGCACTTTTCTAGAAAGTATTGTGGACAGAGAAACATATGTCTGTATACATAATGTGTTTACTCAGTGTAACAGATGTTTGTCTTGAAATATTGAATCAAATAAAACACTGATTAATGAAATAATAGATGTGACAGAAGTTTATTTTTAACAGTAATATTCATGATGAAAATAAATGATTCCTGTCTAATAAAAATTTGGTACTAGCAAAAAGCTTCCATATTTGTCATAATATATGAAGAGTCAAAATATCATGAACGAAAGTAAAGTGATAGAGTAAAATCAATATAACACAAAGGAAGTAACATTAGATTGACTGAGATAGTATTACGGAAGAACATTTTTTTTTATTTAAAAAAAATATTAGTTCATTATATGCTTGAGGTATAAACTTTTTTTATTTTTAATAAAAGGATGCACAGATCCATTTTAGATTTTTTTGTGTGTAAATAAAATAAAAATAGGTGTAAAGTCAAGTGAGTGTTTTCATAATCTTTTAATATAATGACAGTACTATGAAAACTTAAAAAGTCGGAAGGTGTATAATTTGGAATTAAAAATATAATAAAACAAAAGCTAAAGGAAAATGCAAAATGTCACTGATTGACAGCTTGTTATATTTGATGGACAGTAAAAATAACTCTAAAACAAAAAGATGAAAACTAGAAACAAATAGAAAATAGAAACTACTATTTTGAAAGGAAAACAAAACTCCTGGAAAGTTTCAATTTTTGTGCTTCATTAATTTCGTTCATTTTCTTGATCTAAAAAATATAATAACATTACTAAGAAAATATAAAATAATATAGAACAATATAAAACAATTGGAACATATATTTAAAATGATCTATTGATCAATTCACAGCAAGGCTTCTAAGCTTTTTCTGAGGTAATTTTAACGCTAGATATGTAACTCTTTGTTGAACAAATAATTTCTCTTGATGATTGCAATACTGATTAAGATCTTTTTTGGTTGAAATTATTTACTTCTTCAATTAATTTAACATAAGGACATCCCTTGATTTAAAAATAATTAGAACTGTTTCTTGAAAAATAGATCTTCTAGACTCTTGGCCTACTCAAATTAGATTTCAATATATAATCCAATATCATATCGATGTTCATAAAAATGTCAATTACTAACTTGACGTCTCTTAAATATCATATATAATATATTTGGACATAGAGAACTCCTAAATAAGGAACTATAGAATAGATTGGATTATAAAAAAAAAAATTAGCAAAAATAAGACCCTTTATGTTGTAAATTTTATTTTCAGTTTTTAGCTGTAGGAAATAAGTTAAATTAATAAATATAGATAGATTCCTAAATCATCTGTCTCACTTTTTTTTTTCAGTGATTATAAAATTTTTTTTTTTGCACTTTAATTTATAATTTCTTATATCTGTATTCTTTCCAACCACTGAATATATATTGCAGTCATGTTGGTTCTCTACTCTTTAGCATTCAAATTATTCTGTTAAATTTAATGCTTATTTATTCACATTGTTTTGAACTAATTATGCATTATTTCATAGCTTCATGATTTTGATGATATGAGTATTTATTTTTAGAAGGATATTGTAGGTAGGTGTGAGAGGCCTGATCTACCTGGCTTGAACATAAAACATCTGGGATATTTGGGCCAAATATGGCCAATTTAAATGCTGAAGGGTTAAGGATATTTATGAGCTTTTAAAAATCAATATATTATTGTTCCATTGAGTTTCTCAATTCTATTTGAAAATTTATAATTGGAACATTTTCAATCTATGAAACTTTTATATGAGACTTTTATATTTAGGAATACATCAAATATGTAACGCTGTCATTGAGCAATTTTGCAAAACATGAATACATACACAATTATGTTAGACCATTTGCCACACACAGTAGCCTATTATACATTTTATTTTTGGTTTCTTCATTTTTCATAACATTAACATTTAAAACTATATGAATATAAGTACAATTAACTAGAAGAAAACTGAGTTAAGCATCAAAATGTATATATGATAGTTGTTTTAATTATTTTTCATTGTTATATTGAAAGAAGATTGAAGAGATAGATATTTGCATTTTGCATTCACATTCAGCAAACAGACTAGAGTATCCCATTAAAGACATCCCTGATACGAGCAATTGCTTCAAATATCTAGTTTTTGGCAAAGGTAATATATTGGAAGAGTAAAGGACATTACAGTAATATTTATAGAAGATGCATGACAATAGGCCAAAGAGGATGAGCAATGGTGAATTTTAAGATAAGCTACCAAAGATTGCAATATAAGAGCAATTTTATTGTATAGGCATTCTTGTATTTTATAGAATGTCAGCTACTGCTTAGAATTAAAATACTTCTTGCTTGAGTTTCAGTTTAATTTTGTATTTAAGTTTGACAATCTTAGCATCTTTGTTCATCTCTGATCCCAAATGATCAAGTGAAAACTAAAAGTGCAAAACAAAACTTAAAATTCTAATAAGAAGCATCCTTGCTAGAACATTCATGCTGAGTTAAAGGTTTGGCAGTTTGTATCTTCTTAATGGTATTACTGTGTCCAATATATAAATGAAGCCAAATCCATCCAGATATAAATTAGATATGAGATAGAAAGGTATCAGCAATTTAAGCAATAGCAGCATTTTTTTTTTCTTTTAGAGAGGGTTATAAAACTCTCTACCAAAAACTTTAACCTTATCTTGAAAATGGCATCAGTCCAGATGTTCTTTTTTTTTATTCCTTTGCAACTGAAAATTACTATGGTCAGTTTCACTGCTCTAACCAACCTTTTGATTGACCTACCTCTACTGTTGATACTATCTACTAACAATTCATGGTACTGCTTCCAGCTGTTACTTCCAAAACATAAAATTTATCTTTACTATGCTAGACATGTCTGCATATTGATAAGATATGGAACACTTGAAGTACTGTTGAGATAAATGGCTGAAGCAAATAATTCCTCCTGAAATAATTTACATAAAATTAGTTGGCTATATCTCATGAACATATTTTTATGTCATGAATGAATATTTTTAGCCTTGTCTTTTTTTTTCTTTCTATCGGGCATTCAAGATAGTAATTTCATTGTGCAGAAAGTTATTCAGTTTTGCTTGTGTTTGCAGTCTCAATATTTAACATTTTAAATACCAAAAATATACATTTCATATCTCTGATTAGTATGTCTCACTTAAAGGACAGAGCTACCTAGAAATCACTTTAGAATAACTTACAGGTTTAACACTAAGTATATGTTATGCTTCTGATCTAAAACTACATTTGTCATGTAGTAGTTGATTAATCAAAGGTTCTAGAGTAGCCTTAGTGGGCATAACAAACTGGTTAAGTATGTAACAATGTAACCTCTTTCTTTCTGAGAAGATGACACTGAGTCTAGATGTATCAAGGCAATTGATATTACAGTTATTTGTGTGCCTTTTGATTCAAATTTGTCTCAAAAATGAGTGTAAGCACTATCTAGGGATGTGTTCTAAGAGTGTTTTAGAGGACTCCTGGTAGGTTCAGGCATTTTTTGGTGAATTCAAATGTTAGCTGATTTGGAAATAATTCAGTCATGAACTGTATAAGGGTTTCAATATCATCATCATCATCATCGTTTAACGTCTGCTTTCCACGCTAGCATGGGTTGGACGATTTGACTGAGGGCTGGCAAACCAGATGGCTGCACCAGGCTTCAGTCTTGATCTGGCAGAGTTTCTACAGCTGGATGCCCTTCCTAATGCCAACCACTCCAAGAGTATAGTGGGTGCTTTTATGTGCCACCGGCACGGGGGCCAGTCAGGCGGTACTGGCAACGATCACTGGTACTGTATACTGGTACTCAAATCTTTTTACACATGCCACCAGCACAGGTGCCAGTAAGGCAATGCTGGTAATGATCACTGGTACTGTATACACCAAGCCTAAATCAACTGTGTTATGCAATACAGTTGTTACTGTTATGATTGAATGAATCATTTACTCTCATTAACACATCTACACTATGTAGATCTAGTCTAACAGTTTGTAATAACATGCTTAATAACTAGCTGATATATACAAATCTTATCTATAACTTTCAGCAAGTAACTATAAGTCTGGATAATTTAGCATGCTCCTGGCCATAAAAAGAAAACTATAACTAGGATATATTTGCCATTGAAGATAAAGTGGCAGCAATGATTGCATCAGGAAATCTAAATCCATACACAGTTGTAAAGTTAAAATTATCTCAGAAAAATCAGTACAACTCATTAAAAATCACCACCAAACAATCTAGAAAACTATAATAGCAGAGAATTATTAGAAAATTTAATGAAAAATTGGAACTACTATCAATATTATTTAGAAAATCACTCATTCCCTTATTACCAAGTATTCGCAGTCTTCTTCTAAAGCAGCTCCAATCAAGTAAACCTTGAAAGAACATTCAGCACATTAAATAATAAATTCAATATACTACAACAAAATCCAGTAAAATCTTCCAAAAAAGCAAGCTTTTACCAATAACTAATCTTGATAAATGAGATCTACACTAAAACCTATTTGAAGTTGTTGACTACTTTTCTCTGGCAGGTGTAGGTTGTAAGTGAGAGGAGTGGCCTACTAGATACACTTACTCCATGTGTGCAGCTAGTATAACTAAAAATTAGCAATATTTTCAGTCAAAAGTTTGATATACTGTGTGGTTTAAACTGTAACTTTTGATAATCAAATTTCTTGGAGCTTTAGTGTCTTAAATTAATCTCAAAACCCTTGTATTTTTATGATCTAAGTTGCATTAGAGAATCAGTTAAACTGAACAATTTTTGAATTCTATAAAATTTTGAAGTAAGCCTATGTATAAAATATCAGAAAAATAATTTTTTTTTAATAACATGAGCTCCATAACATAAATCTATGGCAAAGTAGTGCTTAACTATACCAAATAATTTGATTTCTCTGAGTCCATATCTGACCAAATTTGTATCGGCCTTTCTTTTGTTTCGGTTCAATCTCTGAATAAACTAGGAGAAATGATTCCGGTTTTAGTATAATACAGGTACTGAATATTCTTTATTAATGGCTTAGACATATGAGAAAGTGTAGCACCCATGACCTTTTCCGAGCTCTCTCAGACTAATGAGAAGAAAGTAGGAAGTTATCCTCAGATCAAAACCCTGGCCTAACTGTTTGTTACAAAGCATATTCCATGAACGGTATCCAAGGACCAAATTGTTGTATTAAACTAGGTCAGAGATTATGATAAGCAACCACAACATATTGATGCACTGTGTATATATTGCCTCAGGTTAACTTTGCAAGAATATATAACCACAGCAATCTGCCTCTTTTGGATATGTTCAAATAAAATACAATGAATTAAAAGCTGAAGCAAATATAATCACAGGCAACTTAATATAAAAATAACATATTCAACAGCAGTTAATTTTCAAAAAAGATATGTGTGTGTGTGTCTATTTGATGTGATCAATCAGTGTTATATATTCAAATGTTTACTGGACATGTTCTCTTGTAATGTAAATTAGTAAATTAAGCCATGCTTAATTTACCCCTTTTCTCTTCAAAATACTTACCATCACCGAATTTTAACATTTGTTACTTTTGGGGAACTAAAAATTTGAAATTCATGAGTCCATATTTTTGCACTAATTTAGATGCAAAAATATTTTGGCTTACTAGAAGCTTTCTAATTTCCTCTGCCAATTTGTAGAATGAAGAATATTCTTGCTATTAGTATTATTTTTTTCCTATTTATAAGTATTTAAATAATTTATACTGTTCCCTTGAGATTAGTGGGATTACAATCTACTGTTTCTGCAATATCTGTGTGATAAAATGAATGTGTTCAGTAAGCTATGAAGATGGTCAGGAATCAAAGTAGTCAGGGAATTGTTCACATGAGAGAAGACTAAAATTGGATGAAGTGATGAAAATTAAAGCAAACTCCTTGTTGATTGTAATCTAAGGTAGTTATCACTGAGGTAAGAATGTTAATGGAAAAATAGAAACATATACTTGTGTGTACACTAAACAAGCACATGTGTGAATGAGAAGAAAGATATGCAAATCTGACTGGCAGGAATTGAACTATTCATTTGTAGATTTATATCTGATCTTTGTCATTTTCAGCCTAAGCTAAAATTTCTATTTCTTTACTACCCACAAAATCACAGAGAGGACAAACAAGGACAGACAAACGGATTAAGTCGATTATATCAACCCCAGTGCGTAACTGGTACTTATTTAATCAACCCCAAAAGGATGAAAGGCAAAGTCGACCTCGGCGGAATTTGAACTCAGAACATAGCAGCAGACGAAATGCCGTTAAGCATTTCACCCTGTGTGCTAACGATTCTGCCAGCTTGCCGCCCTTAAAACATGCATTCCCATGCCAAGCTAAAATTCCAAGAGTTTGAATAAGAACTTTTAATTTCCAAGTTCCTTTGCTAAATTTTGAAGAAGCAATCTTCTTATTAGACCTCATAATGAAATCAAAATATCTTCATAAATGTTTGTCATGCTGTCATTTGTGATCTTTAATGCACAGTATAAGGTACAAAAGTGAAGGTGCATGGCTTAACAGTTTGGGTGTTGGACTCATGATTGTAAGATTGGGATTTTGATTCCTAGACCAAGCAATGTGTTGTGTTCTTGAGCAAAACGCTTCATTTCACATTGCTCCAGTCCAATCAGCTGAATATAATGAGTAATCTTGCAATGGACTAGTGTCCCACTTAAGGAACAATACATACTCCATAGAAACCAGGAAACCAGCCCTATACTCCTTACAGAATAATTTGAACTAAGCCCCCCACCATGTAAGGTTCAAAACATCTCTATATTCTATGCAAGTGACAATTATTTTTTGACCCTTAGTTCTGATTGAGCAACCATATGATGAAAGATGTTCCTATCTTGTCCTTTCATCTTCATTCCAGATATAATATATCTAAGATTACATTATTCAATTTGTCCTTTTAGTGAAGTCATGTGGCTTAGTGGTCAGGGTATTCAGCTCATGATCATTAGGTCATGAGTTCACTTCCCAGTGGTGTATTGTATCCTTGAGCAAGACACTTTATTTCAAGTTGCTCCAGTCCTCTCAGCTGGCAAAATTTCAAAGGGCCAGCCTTGTCGCATTCTGTATCATGCTGAATCTCCCTGAGAACTATGTTAAGGGTATGTGTGTTTGTGGAGTGCTCACCCACTTGCACATTAATTTCATGAGCAAGCCGTTCCATTGATCAGATCAACTGAAACCCTCATCATAACCAATGGCGTGCCAGTTCATTCTTTCAAAAATGTGTGGTGAGATTTGGTTATTATTTCTAGTAGGTCAACTTTCCCAATAAAAGTTTCCTATCAACTTGTTTAGGGATAACTGTTATTCTACCTGAACAAGCAGACATGATTGAAAAAGCATTCTTACTGTGACAACCTCAACTTTTTATAGGTATGTAGGACTATAATGAATGCTTTGTTTATTCAAAATAATAGGGTGGGATTTGAGGTAGATTTGTTTACTATTTCTAGCTGATTGACTGACCATTTTGAAGCTCTCTTTTTGGTGACTACTGAGGAAATTGGAGGAAAAGCAATAAATAATTTTGAGTTGACTAATAGTCGTTTGATTAAAATACTGAATTTCATATACCTTATGTGATAAAATAATTTGAAGTAGTTTTTTTTTTAACATCAATTTGTTAAACAGGTTATTTGCTAAAATCTAAAAGTAAATTTGGAAGAAAATTTTCAATTTGAAAGAGACTCTTATATATATCACAGGCACATGCATATCCTTCCACATACATTAACACAAAAATTGCCATTTGAAACTATGACCACTGTTTGTATTTTCAGAAAAGATATGTCAGACCTGATTGTGTTCCATAGTCTTAATACTTCTATTGTTTCTATATGAATATTGATCAAATTGTACATTTTCCCCAGTCTTGATTAGGCTCCAAATACCCAATTAAAATGTTCTCTATTTTGTTGCAAAAATACAGGAATCTAATTCCATCCAAACAACAGGTCTTTTCCTGTAGTCTTCACTTTCTTATAAGTTCTTCCTGTTGACTTTTCATTTATGCATGTTGTTGTTCTATTCTAAATTGACAGCCAGCCAAAATAATGTATAAATATGATATAATAACTGTAACAAATTCTCTGAGAATCCAGGAAGTGTATTGTATTCAGCTTATCTAAATTTATAGCAGAACAGTAAACACCTTAGTGCTTGTAGATTTAAGGAAGATATACTCCTTTGCAGTACATATGTAAGCAAACATGTGAAACAGTAGCATACAATACATTTTACCTAATATGCAACAACCCTAAAGTTATCTAAATTAACTTTGTACCTATTTATTTATTATTAAAATTAAAAAAATATTCCTTTATTTTATTCATTTAAATCTTAATGTCTTTTAGGTAAATCAATTTAGTAACAAATTAATGCTTAGATTTGGTGGTAAGAAGTAGTAGCAAATATATCCTCTTCATTCATATATCTATTTTTAATTCCACACCAGCTTTGTGTAAATTTCTGTACATTAAATTTGCTTTATTCTTTTTTGATAGTATTTCAGATAATAAATATGTTTACTAAAATTTTCTTAAATAAAGTAGCCAATTTTTGAGGAAAAAAAATCAAGAAAGAAAAAAAATTAATTAATTTTAGTGGTGGATATTAATTACTGTATTTCACTGCTGGAAAAAATATCAAGGTTATGATTAGTACATTCATATAAGTAACTTTATTTGCCACATATTCCATAATTTATTTGTTAATCCATTCAAACGAAAGAGTAAGAAGTGTTCATTACATTATATATGAAATATATTTTTTTCTTTAAGTAAAGATGTTGGGTGGTTTAGACGAGGTAGAAATATTTTAGAGAAAATTTAATTAAATAGGTTATTGTTCTGATTTCCATAAATTCTTTTGAAAATAACACTGTTATAAAAATATATTTTTTTAAGTAGTGGAAAAATTTTCACCAATATGTCTAGTTAGTTTGTAATGCAGTAACAAAAGTAACTAAGACTGAACTGTTCTGCAGCCAAAATGAAAATTACTTATGACCACATCCACATTTCAGATTGCTGATTCTATTACATTTTTCTTTGGATTAAATGCAAGTATTCCCAACCACATATTATTGGTAATTGTCTACATAATATGAAGTCTGTTGCTTAGTTTTCATAGGTAGCAATGTGTGAGCTGAAATTTCTTGTTACTACTTGTTCTATGTATTGTAGATTACAGCTCATTAATCACAGTTCTTTTCAGAGAGAGAGCGCTCCTTCAACTGAACTACTACATTGCTCTTTGAGTTGCTTCCAACACCTAAATGAAAATGGCACTATTCGAAATTTGTTTGTAAGTCTTCATAATGCTTGTGCTCTATTCCTATTGTTATAGAAAATTATTCAGTGTGAAAAAAAAAAAAAAGATATCTTACTAATGGAAAGCTAAGTTATCACTTTCTCTTTTCCTTCTTTTCATTTTACTTGGATTATAATCAACTTGCCAGTAGGTCATGTAGCATTTCAATGTGATAATCTTTATCCAAATGAGCCGGTTGTGTGCTTATGGTTTATTAACACTTCCCACTCACCTTGTTTAAATATCTACTACACTTGCTTTTTAAGAAATATGTTGCTTGGCTCTTGCGAGAGAGAAGATAGTTTTGTAAAATATGTGATATTGCTAATGCTATACGCTAGTATCAGCAGTGATATTACAATGTACGGAAGTTATCAAGTGAACGGTAGTATTGATTTCTGTGTTGAAGTGAATTTCCTATTTTTGCCCATTTCTCGTATGTTCTAAAACAAGGCTAGAATGCTAGTTGTGTTCCTTTTGAAGCATGACATTTGATATACAGTCTGCTCTTATCTTCACTTGTGAAGTTAAACTTGTGTGATATAGAACTAAATGCTTTGTTTATGTGTAAGATATACTGAAATTGCACACTTATTTTGTTGCTTAATACTTTTACGACTGAAGTAAAGAAAAATGTTTTCCTTCCTCACTCTTACTCAATATTTATATATATATTAGGTTTGTCTAATAAAACTAAAAATGAGCATTTTTACTGGAAAAATGTTTTAAATAAGATGCTTACCTCAATAAATTACAGCAAGAAAAATTATATTCACCATTTTCTGTTTGGTTTGTTGATTTTTTTGCTTCTAAAATTCAATTCTTCGGTTTTTATCACCCTTTAACTTCTATACAAATAATGAATTTTTCTTTCTCTCACAGAGGGGACTATATAACATTCTACAGCTTCCATGCTGTAACTACTGTAAAGAGAATATGCTTGTGCAAATGTGTATCTGTTGAACATAAATACAGCATACTTACATAAATATATATATATGTTTGTGTGTGTGTGTTCAACAGATATATAAGTAAAGACATACCTACCTGCCTGTATCTATCTCTCTATATATAAAATATACAATGCTTAATATTTTCCTGTTAGTGCCTGCCGTTTTTTCATTTCTAGTTGGTACCTGCTGTTCTCAGTCTCTGAGAGATGCAGCAATTCCATAATCACTTATGTTTCTATTATTTTATTTTTCAATGCTTTATGCCTATGTAAGAAATCATTACTTTATTTCATAATTCTAATTCAAAATAACTGTTTAGTATTTCATTTTAATTACATGAGATATATCTTCATATACTCACTTTTGTTATTTTATTTGGCTTTCTAATAAAAATTCTTCTTCGGTTGACATAAATAACCACTTTTTTTTATTGTTCATTTTCCATCCTTTTGAGAAATATTTTTCCACTATGGAGGAAAATATGAAAACTCAAATAAAATATTGAACTTGAAATATTGTAAATATGTGTGTAGTAATATAATACATTATTAACTTTATATCAAATTCTTCAATTTACCATACATATTTAATAAAAATATATATATTGAGGTTTTAGACTTGGAATATTTAAAATACTACAGATATTAGAAGTATAGTTGATATATAAATTCATATGTGTATTTAGTATACCTTGTGTGAGTATTCCACAAATAAATTTTGTTAATTGAAAAATTCCTCTAATTATTTTGGAAGTAAAATTTTATTTCTGTTGTCTAAATTCCTTTCAAAAAATGTTTTAGAAATATTTTGATAGTATGTTTTTTACATCAGATTACCAGAATCTAGAATTTATGACTGCACCGTATGTGTGTGTGTGTAACTAGAGTGTGACACATGTTCAGACACACACATATACATAAACACACACATGTGTGTGTGTGTATACATACATTCATGTGTGTGTGTATATATATGTACATGCACACTCACATGCATGCACACAAGCATATATACACTGTACAATATAATGGATCCATTTCAGCCAATTTTACCAATCAGTTTTGCTCACAAAAGTTCAGGTAAAAAAAAAAATACTTGCTACTTATCAGAAGGGCTCAAATATGATTCTTATATGAAACTGACTGTTAAAATCAGCAGAAATGGATCTACAAATGTTAATATGCCCCCTCTGTTAACCAATATACAAGTTCCTGTTATTTCTAACTCCAGGATTCTTAGCTAACTCTCTCTCTCTCTCTCTCTCTCTCTCTCTCTCTCCATATATATATATATATATATTAATAAATCTCAGGGTAGCAAAAAAATTTAGAAAAATTCTTTGCTACCAGTGGTCTAGCGAAAAGAAAAAACTACTCAATAGACTTTATATTATTCATATAAAAATATAGTGGTTTGTAGTTTAACTGCTCTTTCTAGCGAGTCAGATGTCCTGTTATGGCCATCTCTTATGTGTTTAAATGTACACTGTATTTTTATATATATATATATATATCATGTTAGATGTGGGTGCATGCATGTGTATATGTGTGTGTATATATATATGTGTGTGTGTGCATATTCATACACATTAATTCATTGATATATATACATTGACTTTTATGCATTTGACTTACTGTATTTAAATAATTTGTGTATATATGAACAAAGTTTTCACATTTACTTTTTAATTCATTCTAAGTAGATTTGTTCCTTTATTCTTCTTAGATTTCAATCATACCACGTGCACTTTTTCTTAAGTAACAAGAAAATTGTATGCTCTCTAATTTATTGATACGTTCTGAATAGATGTATCAAATTTGGTTTAAAATAACAATTTTCCAAATATTATAATAATCATATGCAGTACACTAGCTAGATGCAGGTGGTTAAATAATGTTCACTTTGTTGTTTTCTGGTTAGATTTCAGCTACACTTTCTATCACAGAATTGTGAAATTATCAACGTAATGAAATATTTCCTTCCTTAAGTTTATGCTGATGAGGTTCTTATGTGTGTAGCATGCATAGATTAATACAACACTACGAGTAATAACATTATTTGAACATATCTGTTGTAGGAATGTTGTATTGTTGCAGCTTTTATATTTACTCTGATACATATAAAACATTACCAGACGCTTGATAAGTTTGTGAAGTGATGTATATGACCTATCTATGCCAAAAACAGAACAGCAAACAATATATTGGTTAATGATGATGTATGATATTAAAATTTATTTTATGTTTATTCTTGTACATTTTAAATACATTTTAAATGCATTTATTCTTAATCTATTTTAAATATTTATGCAGCTGCATGAAAAATATATGTTGGTTATTTTTTATCCTCTCATATATATATATTGTAATGATGTAAAAAAAACTAAAATTCATGCATTTGTGTGTGTTAATATTTAGTGTTTCATTTTATGAATATAAAATTCCATAGTGTAAGAATTATGCGGTGCACTTAACGGAAAAAGTTCTAGGCTCCCCTCCTCACCTGCACCATACGTGGGTGATGTAATATACTTTTTAGCATTGTATTTTTACATCATTTCTAATCATCTTAATAGCTTGTATGATCCATTGCTCACATCTTCATCTTTCAACTACAGCTATAGGAGATATTTTAGCAATAGGGTAACATGTTATGCTTGCTAACTTTTCCCCATGTTTGTGACTTGAATTTGCATATCATTGATTAATTAGATAACTGAAGAACTAAACTATAACTATGCAAACTTTTAAATATATAAAGATATATATTTAAGTATGATTTTTCTTCATTCATGTATGCACATATTGCTAAGTGCATAGCAGCATTAATTATGCATAGGCATACACACTGCTGTTTATTGGGCCAATTATATATGTATGTGTGTGTAAGACTATGTTTGCAGAAAGATTTACATACATCTTAAAAGTGCATTTCACTTAATCTTTGTCTAGTTATTATTAAATGTGATATGTGTTTGCTAGAAAACTTCATTGGATTAACTGTGATTACTAAATTAGGCATAGGGACTGCAATTTTGAAGTGGCTGGGGTAGTCAGTACCATTTAGCCCAATGTGTGACTCTTACTTCATTGACCCTGAAATGCAAAATTTACTTCAGTGGGATTTGAACTCAGAATGCAAAGATGTAGAACAAATACTACAAAGCATTTTTACTCAAGCTCTAAAAATTCTGCTAATCTATCATACTTCATCATATAAATAGTAATAATAATAATCTAAGGGGCTGAGAAATTGCTTCCTGCGTATTCTGAACATTTGTCTATTTTGATGTTATTAATAAGGATTGTTATAGCATTCATCCATTGAATTACATGTCCCCCTATTTAAGTCTATTATGACTTAC
>NC_042999.1:123120212-123147712 GCF_006345805.1 Octopus sinensis
ATATGTATATATATATATATATATATTTATATATATATATATACTTGCCCAGGCATTGGTCAGCAACTTTGAGCTATAGTTGAAGAAACTTGCCTAAGGTGTAGTGCCATGCAACTAGACCTGAAAATGCATAGTTGCAAACTTCATAACCACAGAGCTTCTATGTAAAATATAGATTATATCTATATACGTATAAATATATTCTATATCTTCATGCATATGTCTACACACATGTCTCTGTACATATATATTTATATATAAATGTGTGTATTGGAGCTTCTGGTGCCAATGCCAAGCAGTACAGTATGTAGTCTCCAAATTTCTGACAGAATGAATTGCATCATGGTGCTGTTAATCTCACAGACAGTGCCCAACTGACCCTACTATTCTGTGTGGTCAACAAAATAAAAAGTAAACAGTGCACATACATGAAATTATAAATATAGTGGCAACAATTTACCCATCGCACCCTGTATATATATATATATATATATACATACACACACATACATATATATATTGTGTAAGGTATAAGTTAGAGGTTTTTGAATCCGCTAAGGGATAGATATATCCAAAGGCACTCCTAGGAATTACCTCAGTAAGTGTCTTTGGTGCTAAAAAGGCATTATTTATTTAATATGTTAAGCATGGTGAGGGTAAAAGTGAGTTTATAGCTGTTTCTGTGTACCATAACTGGTACATAGCATTAGCAAAAGAACTTCACACTTCTCTTCCAACCTAGATAGCTTTAACAAGTATAAGGAATTCTACAGTAGTGCATTAGAAAACGCAGGTATAAACCAAAAAATTAAATACCTAGACTTAGAAAACTATACAAATAACCAGAACAACATACATGCCCAAGACAATTATCACAACACTAACCACAATCCAAATGAAACGTAATCGCAAATAACCATATGAAATCTTATATAGGAGCCATGATAAACGAAATGATACTTAGATACAATTCCCATCAATCTACCATTAGAAACAGAAGTAAAGCAAACTCTACAGGACTGAGTAGCTATATTTGAGAATTAAAAAACAAAAAATCGACTATAGTTTAGAATGGTGGATCCTAGCAAAAACTTTGTTCTATAACATTAACAATAAGTGATGTGAACTCTGTATAACAGAAAAACTACTAATTTTAATGGCCAAATCAGATTCATATCCTCCTTTAAGTTTCTTTAAACCCATTCATTCATGTATACACCACTTTCTGCTAGCTTAATTGTTATTAGCACACCTACTTATCAACGTATTACCTACCTTTAACCTTCCCAAACCTTAATTAGCTTACGCATATCCAATCTGCATTATAAATAGATATTTAATATCTACATTCTATGCTAACCTACTCCAACCCACAATATCAATAAATAATTTGTATACCTAATCAACATACTAGCCTACTTTTTTTCCTATAATTCATTTCAGTAGAGAATGACCTACTCTTTTTACATGGAAAATTTCCCCTTTCTTTCTTTTTCTTTGCATTGCACTCCTCAAACCAAATATTATTCCAACACTTTGTCTATTTACACACTAAAACGTATTGCTGTTAGATATAAACTTTACCCTTATTTATGGCTTCCTTTGTAAATATACGAACTACCTACAACCTATAAGTTAATGACACATAGGTTCTAATAACCACATCGGTTATCCCTAATTAGGGATAACTCCCTCAGATTACACTGGCAGTCAACTAGCCAAACAGGCAGACATGTGGAAGTCATGCTAATAATTAATTACGAGACCTTAGATCTACCTCACAATGGATTTAATGAACTTTGAACCTAACTAAAATGTAAAACTTTCGAATCATTGAACATTCTCATTTCTGGTTTCTCCCTTTATCTTTCGCTCTAGTCTCCTCTTTGTCTATCTCTGCCTTCTTTGTTCTGATGATGTCTACCATTTGCAATGAGGTAAATATATATTTACCTCAATTTATGGTACACAGAAATAACTGTAAATTCACTCTTACCCTCACCTTGCTTAACTAATTAAAGACACACTTCTCATTGTTGTTTTTCCTCCATTTTCTTATCATCTATATATTTATATGAAGTGTGTGTGTGTGTGTGTAGTAATGTAAGCACACAGTGTTATAAATCCATTGCAGTCAATTTTACCAATTAGTTTGACATTGGATATTAGGCAACCTAATAATTATGCTCATCAGAGATGGCAGGTATGGGAAAAATGAGGTCTGCTCTTTGTTACTGGTGGTTGTTGTTGTTGTTGTTAAGCATCAAGATGGGTAAGGGTGATTAGGTGATGGTCTAGGGCTTAGGGGCGGGAGACCCCAGACCTTGGGGAAATAAAAAAACCTTGGTCGTCTTGTTGTAGTTGAGGGCTCTTCATTGACGCCCACCACCACTGGGAGGTGGCCCTTGAAGTTACTGGAAATGGAGATCTCCAGGTCCAAATTCTTGGACAGCTGTTACTGGTGATGAGGAGGTGTCACATCTTGTTTGTGGTTGCTTTAAAGAAGATGAAACAAAGAAGTAGGAGACAAGTTAGCAAAAATTATGTCCCTTAGTCCACCTCTCAAATCTTTATGAGCTGGGAGGCAGCAAAAGTGTGCCTTAATATGTGTGTAAGTGGTGTGGGTACAAATGCATATGTATATCTATACGTATTTAGTTTGGTTTGGTCAAAGCTTTGCTTGGTGGTTCTCAGGATGTGATGGTGGAAATCTTAGTTTGAGCCCATTTATCAGCCATCATGTATACTCTCTCATGAGAACATGGTCTAAATATTATTCTCCTGCAGTTTAGATAGATGTTTGGGATATTTTAAAGTAATTCTTCCCTTGGCTACATATAGCCTGCACTTTCTGCTACTGTTCAAATAAAGCTTGGTCTTCTCCAGGATTTTCCATTTGATCTTGTAATCTGTGACTGACGCTTTACATCAAAGACCATGTATTCATAACCAGGGCTGTAGCATTGCATTTCTTTTGGTGATTAAAGAATGGCCTATGGTTGATAAATCTGCTCCTGAAAGGAGCTTCTGTTATGGCCATATATTTCCACATTTTTAACTGTAGTGAGAGTGACATGACTCTTGATAAGTCCCCCTCACATTTGTCTCCCATGACTTCCTTTCATCTTTACAGCAACCACAAACCAGATGTGACGCTTTGTCACTTTCTGTAACAAGAGAGCAATTGTCATTTTTTTCCATACTTACCTTCACTGATGAGCACATTTGTTAGACAATCTTTCAGAAACCTAATATCTGGTGTGAAACTGGTTGAAAAGATTGATTGTAATGGAACTACAATACTGTATAATGTGATTGATATACCCACTCTGTTAACAAATGTAGGAGTACATGTTTTTCTGACTTACAGATTATTAGACAACCTATATATATATATATATATATATATATATATATATATATATATATCATCATCATCATCATCCGCTTTCCATGCTAGCATGGGTTGGATGGTTCAACTGGGGTCTGGGAAGCCAGAAGGCTGCACCAGGCTAGTCTGATCTGGCAATGTTTCTACGGCTGGATGCTCTTCCTAATGCCAACCACTCCGTGAGTGTGGTGGGTACTTTTACATGCCAGACAAGGCTGGCAACGGCCACGATCGGATGGTTTTTTTTACTTGCCACCGGCATGAGGCCAGTCGGGGCGGTGCTGGCAACGGCCACATTCAGATGGTTCTCTTACGTACCACCAGCACTGGTGTCACAGCTGCAATTTCCATTGATGCTGATTGATTTTGATTTTGATTTTTTTTTTTTGATTATATATATATATACACACGCACACACACACACACACACCACAACTTGCAAGCACAGAACCTGAATGCACTGTGATCTCAGAGTTACCAGGCAATGAGAGACTTGGGGATCAGTATGTATAATGATCTGTCGTTTTATGTGCATCTTACCAAAATTGCAATAAAAGGTAGATAATTGTCAATTTGAACACTTAGATCCTTCACGACAAGGGACTAAGTAGTAATATTGACCCTGTGGAAGATCTTTGCTCTCAGCCTTCTGGGCTATTGCTCTCAGCTGTGGCCACCATATACTGCAAAACAAACTGATTGAAATGATTCAATGCCATGACATTGAAAAGATTGCCACAGTGCAGCAGATGAACTACTGAGAGGGGTTGAAGAAGTCTATAACTTTATTCCCAAGAATGAAGATGCAAGAGATATCTATCGACATACATGTGGGAAATTTTGAAGTGGTAGCATCTAACTTTCACATCTAGAGGTATACAAATTCCTTTACAAGACATCTCTGCATTGTACTGAAAGTACCATCTGCTCCATCTAAAGTGGGGATCAGATGCTGCTATAATTTAGGTTTCAAAGTCCCACTGCTCTTCAATGCTCTGCCAAAAGAATTAAAATATTTACACAATGTGGATGCCTTCAGAAAGTAATTTAACAGCCTCCCATACATGATATCAGATGAGCAAACATCCCGTGCCAAACTCCCTCACACCCCAGATGAGATCACAATCAGGAAAAACAACCACATTGCATGAGTGGTTATATGTGATCCTATCACCTAGAAGAAATCAACCGCTTAAGACAGCTGGGAAAAAGTAGAATGTCATATTGATTCCCTCCAGCATGACCACATCCACATGCATAAAAGAAATGTGTGCGTTGCTGCTATCACTAATATCTCATTCGTTTATACTCTGTTAAATTTTTGTGACACTGCTGGTTGTTTCACCATTATTATACTATATCTGATTTTTGTTCTGGAATTTTGTCTGAGTGTGGGCTGCTGCTGATGATCTGCTGAACAGTGAAGCCCTGTGATGTGGCAGAGCCATCCACTGGTGCAGATGATCATTTCATCAGCCAAATATAGTCAATGCTCAATGAGACTGTCATCAACATGAAATGGTATCTCTGGACATAAAAAGCAGTTTAAGGCATCAAGACAACATAATAGGGCATAATAGGTTTATATTTGTTTGTATGTGGTTTCTGTGTCATGAACAGTGATAAGCTGTCATTCTATGTAGAGGACGGAAACAAAGTCAATGGATGCAGATACAAAATAAGCAAGAATAAAGAAAAACCCATTATTAATTAGAGAAAAAAGTTCAATGTAATTTTTTCCCACCTTCATCAGTCATAAATTATGCTCTCTTTTCTACAACATATAGTAATACCCTGAGATAACATTTGACCAATTCTCCTGTGTCTGTTTCTGTGCATCAGCTGCATTAGTATATTGATAGCACCATACGTGACTGAAATCCAGTACTGTCCAAAACTCAAACGCCAGCACTTAAAGACATACATTATTTATGCATATAGATACACTATATAATGCACGTTTTATTGATAATAAAATTATTTTACTTGCCATATTCATTTGCATAATTGCCTGATCATTTGAATATAGCAACAATTCAATTGCATGGTCATCAGAATACAGTAATATTTCATACTTGTTCATTCTTACTAACATTAATGTAAATACTGAAGCAACACCCCACCCTCTTCCCTTTCTCATACACATGTACACAAACACACATGCTCTGATGTAAATGGGAGGGAACAGATATTATTCAACTATAATTGCTGACATTTATTTATGGGTAAATATATACTTGTGCATTGTGCATTATTTTCTTTAATGTATGTGTAAACATGTCAAAAATAAATCGTATTTTGTTTTCAAATATGAATGGAGTTAACGTGAAGCCTCTAGAGTCTCGTTCATCAACACCAGAAAACAAACAAAACTGCTGTACATCCACTCATGAAATATACATAGCTCAAACCATTTCATTTATTGTGAATAGTAGGTCTTCTAATTGGTGATAAACTTTTCAGGAAGATACATTTCTCAAATTTGCATTACAAGTATTAGGTTTTGTTTTCAAGGAGAGAAATATTGCTTTCAAATCTTGGCCCAGGGTTATCACTTTCAAGGGTTGGGGTAAGTCAATTACATCGACCCCACTGCTCAACTGATACTTACTTTATCAACCTCCCAAAAGATGAAAGGTAAAGTCAGCCTTGATGGAATTTGAACTCAGAACATAAAGACGGACTAAATGCCTCTAAGTCTTTTGCCTAGCATGCTAACAACTCTACCAGCTCACCACCTTTTCAAGGACAGAAATATTTAAACCATTTAGAATTCCTGACCTAAACATTCCACTGTCCTAAACCTTCCATTGTAGAGTTTTATGGACAAATCTAGGATCATTCATGTATTATGCACATGTTTTTGCAGAATGTAGCCCCTTATCCCACCAAAAATATAACAATAGTAGCAATATCCACCTAAAAGATAAACTTTGTAGATGGATACTAGTAGATACTAACCAAAACACTATAATTTCAAGTTGTTGGGGGTCATTCCTCTTTTCTGTTGTTACAACATTGACTGTAAATGCTCACATATCTAAACCATCTGTATAAACTTGCCATTATTTCTACCATCTATAACATCTAAACCATACTAAACCCTTTACACTTCGTACCAGAGCTGTTGTTCATTTGCAATTTTCCATGAAAACATGTTGGGCCATTATGCTGATCATTTTTTAGAAGAAGGACATCCTGAGTTCAAATTCTGCTAGGCTTGACTTTGTTCTTACTCCTTTTGGGTTGAATAAAATAAGTTCCAATTATAGACTGAGTTTGATGTAATTTCCCACCAAATATCAGGCAATGTGTCTATTGAAGAAAAAATTATTATTATTATTCTTATAACCAAACAGAAGGCTCTGAGCTGGCAGAATCATTAGCATGCTGGACGCAATGCTTAGCAGTATTTTGTCTGTCACTACGTTCTGAGTTCAAATTCTGCTGAGGTCAACTTTACCTTTCATTATTTCAAGGTCAATAAATTATTACATTTATTCGAGGTCAATAAATGATTACATTGTCCCCAGTTGAATATTGAGGACAATGTAATCAACTATACCACCCTCCTTTAAATTTCAAGCCTAGTGCCCATAATAGAAAGGATTATTAGAACCAAACAGAGTAGTTACCACATTGGACAAGATGTTTAGCAGCATTTCTTCCAACTCCTTTTGTTCTGAATTGCAATTCCACCAAGGTCAAGTGCGCCTTTCATCCCTCTGTGGTGGTGGTGGGGGGGGGGATGAAACAAAGTATCAATCAAGTACTGGACTTGATGTCATCAACTTGCCTCCTCCCTTCCAAATTACTATGCCAAAATTAGAATTATTATATTTACTAATCATGCAGGCATATTGTCACACCAAATATATATTATTTCTAAAAGAAATTAATTTCATATATATATATATATATACACACACATACATACACATATGATTTTGGTGCGAATGGTATTTTTATATAAGGTTAAAGCTTATGGCGATCACCATGCAATAACTAAGGAAAATAGTCTAATAAAGGGGCACATAAGCCCTTGACAGAAAAAAGAAGGCTTTGCTATCCATATGTGAGGGTAGGATCTGTCATGGGCTTATATGCCCCTTTATTAGACTATTTTCCTAAGTCATACACATGCAAATATATATATGTGTGTGTGTGTGTGTGTGAGAGAGAGAGAGAGAGAGAGAGAGAGATTAATTAATTTTTCTTAGTTTTTAAAAATGAGATATATACATGTTGTGAGATAATTTAATATGGCTGGTCAGTCTTGCAGCCATTTTTCTATATCTATTTTCTGTCCATTTTTGTTGCTAACAGCATATCAGTTTTATTCTTTAATGTTATTTCTTTCTCCTACAAAATGTTTAATTCTAATAGATTTCAACATTCTTGCTAATACCTGCCTGCATTTTCCTCTGTCCCTGTACCTTCTTTTGTGTGCACCAATTAAAATTACCCTTGCTGCCAACTTTAATTCATTTTAGTGCTTTTTTTAGGAGTTTCTACGTAAGTGTACAGCTTGTACATTGTTCGTGTTATTCCTAACTCCTCTCATTTTTTACATCTCCATTTTTTTTAGATTCTACTGTTTTAGTATTTGGTGTTGGTTCCTTGTCTGTTGCTATCATTGCTTTTGTTAATGAAAAACATATACATGGTAGTACATTACCATTATTCAAGACGACTAGAAATAGGTCACCAAGTGAAAGTGAAGGTTGTAATGTGTTAAGAAGAAATAAAAAGATTATTAGTTTGGACATAAAACTTGATTAAACAAAAATGTGATGTGGGAGACTAACTCATCTATATTGTAAATGCTTGGAGTTCCTCAGTGGAAATAATGTGAAACAATAAAAACAGTTTGAGTTCAAGTGTTTAGTCAGGTATTTTGTTAGTTGTTTGAACATTGGTTTCTCATAGGTCTGATATAATGTTTCCTATGATAGAGTTCCTGAGTGTGTGTGGTTAAATGATCAGAGTGAACATAATGTGCTAATAAACACAGCACCCATTCCTGCAAAAGTTAAAAGTTTGTGTAATAATTTACAGAGAGAAGTACAACATTTGATGCAAAACATTCTCTGTCTAGTAAAGGCTGGTTTGAAAGGTTTAAGAGGTATCTTATTTTACATATTAGAATGACCAGTGAAGATGCTAGGACTGATACAAAGGCTGCCATTAATTAACCTGAAGAGCTGAAGAAAATAATTGCTAAGGGAGGTTGTACACCAGAACAAGTGTACAATGTCGATGAAATTGTGCTTACTTAATGTGAAGAATAATTGGCTTCCAAAAATTTTCTGGAGCTTTTTGTAGGAAAAAGGCAGCTGGTAATATGAAAGTAAAGCTCGTACTTGTGTATCACTGAAAATCCAATGGCTTATGAAAGGCTTCTCAAAATTTAATCTGTTTGTGATTTAACGTTGAGGAAGGGCTGAATGACAATGATCTTTCTCTGAAACAATTTTACAAATTTTCTTTTGCCCCACTTTTGGAAGTTAAGGTATCAGCATAATATTTCTAACAATGCGTTGCTCATTCTAGACAATCTATGAAGCCACCCAGTGAACATAAAAGACTTTTCTGATAATATGAGAACATAACTTCTTGGCTCAAGCCAATGAATCTAGGTGTAATAGTTAACTTCTGGGTATAGTATTTGAGAAGATATTTAAATTAACTCATAAAAAGATGATAAACCTACAGTTAGAATCTATTTGGAAAAGTTCAATATTATGGACGCTGTAGATAACATGCCTGAGTCATGAAATATTAACCTTCAGCTATGAATTATGTTTGGATATGCAGATAGTCAGTCTGCATCCATGAATTTAACTGACATAACTGATTTTCTATTAGCAGAAAGCCTACACCAATTTCAATACAATATTGTAACAGCAACAAATGATGTAGTTTTACAATCATAGATGATGTAGTTGAGTTGCTAAGGTCCCAAGAATAAGTCTATTTAATGAGGAGCTCATGCAGTTTGAACAAGAGCTAGTTGTAGAGCAAGGAGTGTACACACACACACATGGATGTTAAATGATGATGATGATTTATATAAGGTTTCTCCATTCCACTTCAGTTGGCTGCAAGATATTTGGTTAATCTGTTGGTGCTTATAAAGAAAGGTTTGTAAGTCTTTGTTGAAAACACTCCCTACCATTAATGTAACATTAAAATTACAAGGGAAACTCACAATGCATTCTGTTCCTACACTGAGCTGCACAAAAAGATGGTATGCTATAAACATCAAACAGCTTTGGATAAGCCCTTCACCACTTGAACAGATGCTAATGGTGATCAACAAGAAAGAAGATAATGCACCTCTTCTTCCTAGTAACTCCCATTGCACCACCTCTCAGCATGCAGCAGTCAGTATCTTTTGTCATCATTATGTACCCTATCCTATTATGATATTATCGAATTCTTATTCATTCCCTTGTGTGTATCTCTTCAAATATTTTTCATATATCCATACAGCACTGTGTGAGTTTGCAAATTGTTATTTTCATGCGTAAAGTGGTTGCTTTTTTGAAAAAAAAATTATGCTGGAATTCATCTCAATTTATAACATGAAAATCAATGAAAAACTTGATACATGATTCTGCATTATAGTAAGATTTTCAAAGGCCCAATGTTTCAGCAGCCTCTTTTTCTTTCTCTTACCCATGCCTCCTATACTCCTAAGTTTTGTATATATATATATATATATATATATATATATATATATACAAAACTTCAAATCAATCCTTCAAAAATCTCTAGTCATTATTTGCCTGAGGATCCTGTGAATATGCAGGCAAAAATCCAAAGTAGCAAGAAACTAATTTGGTCAAAGAAAACATATTAGTCTCTGCTATGGTATTGAGAACTCTATCTCCTGATACTCAACATGAGTGTGTCTGTATACACACACACACACACACACACACACACATATATATATACACACACACACACACACACACACACACACACATACACATATATATATATACACACACCACACACACACACATATATATATACACATATGTATATATATATATATATATATACACATATATGTATATATATATAGGTGAGAAAGTTGGTGTATACACATATGTATATGTATATATATATATATATATATATATATATATATATATATATAGGTGAGAAAGTTGGTGTATACACATATATGTGTATGTATATATATATAATATATATATATATATATATATATATACACACACACACACACACACACACACACCACACACACACACACATATGTATGTATTCCTTTAAGAAAGGAAGGGAAGAAAGAAATGTGAGAGAGAGATTAAAGAAGAGAAGAATTGTCCCCTTTATTAGGCTAGTACTTTGTTTATTGCCCCTGAAAGGCTAACAAACAAATTTGATCATGGCAAGAACTGAATTCAGATTGTTAAATACTGAAATGACTACTACAAGTTATTTTATGTGATATTTTAATGACTGCCAATTCACCTGTAATATACTAGTGTCAATTTAATTGGGTAAATTTCTTTACTACAATTTATATCATTGTGAAGATTATTATTTTTATTATTAATAATGTTATTATTATTATTGCAGCTAATAAAGAGATTTGTTACATTTTATGACACTAAGCGATCAATAGATATTCTTAACTAATGAAAAATTGGTTTAATATTTTAGTACCCAAGTACAGATTGAGATTAATTTCCCAAATGGACAATGATAGAAGATTCGTTCCTACTTTTCATACTTGAAGGTTTTTAGAGTGATATCAACATTTCTCATATACATCCATCGGCTTTTAAGTTTGGTGTAAGAATACCTGCTTGTATGAAGATTCCTGGTTTACTCATTCTCTTGTTACTTTTTTGATTTCCACCCCTTTTGAAAATTTTCTATCTATATTTATTCATACTCTGCAAATAATGAGAGGTTTAATAAAATGGTGATAAACAGCAATTTCTAAATTTACTTGATGATATTTGAACTCTTGCTATGGGTTAGTGATTGTTTCGATATAGTAGTCAGATTGAGGGTTTTACCATTTAGTTTTTCTCTTGCATAGCTAAGTCTCCATCAGTGGTAAACAAGGAGCACTTGTTTAAATCATGATCTTACTTGAGATTCATTGGAGTATGGTTGGTAACCTAATAAAACTTTGTTTGTAAGTTCTTTTATAACGTTGCAGCTACATTAGTGAGCCAATGAATTTGTGTTTCTAAGATATGTAATATTTTGTAATATTACTTAATGTATTACATTCAGATGATTGAAGTTGAAAGATATGTGCAATTATTACTTCTTGGAGCAAATTTAGAGCAATGCAAATTACTTCCATGTACAAGTTAGATTCCTTATCTAACAGCATTTCAATTAAAATAGTCTTGGCCTTAATTCCCCTGTTGTATTTTTTAAATTTTAATATACTTATCTTTCTTTTGATATGTTTGGATCACATCACTTGTGATATAATTTAATCTCAATGTCTTAATTTGCATGCTGTAGAGACTGTGTCATTAAAAGAAAAACATTCTTATAGTCCTTGTTTTATTTACATATAATATATGATATACCCATGCAGGAATCAGATACCATTCCTACTTCATGGTTAATGGACAGTAACGGAATAAAGGCATTGATCTGTAACATTATTGGCCTCTATACGTATGCAAAAATATCATAAATCATTACAGCCATGCTAGATCTTCAAAACAGATTTAAACTTAAAATTTTCATTCATAAGCCTCACAATCTCACATTCTCATTTTATTATAGAACTTGTATTGAGGCTTCTGCTGAAAATTTCTTTGGCTTCTCTTTTGATTTTCAACAAAGATATGCCTGATCAAGTCTGGAAGTAAACTGTATTTCTTTTAGAGAGCAGAGTATCATTGACTTGAAGCAAATACTTTCATTATTAGTAGTATTATTAGCAGTTCATATGAGCTATCATAAGGAACTGAGAACAGGTTACTCTTAAGAAATAATGAACTTTTTGAAAGAGGGTATAGTTAACTAGCTTTAGAAGATATCATCATCTTCTTTGAGATTGACATCATGCTCTCCCACTTCATCATCACCGTCATCATCCCACTGCCTTCCTCATCATCAATCATCATTTCCAATTCCCCTTTCATCGCCATTGTTGTCATTTTCACCACCATCATTACCATCCATCATCATTATGAAAATTCATTTCTGACATGTTTACAGATGCATATTAACATCCTGATTTTCATGGTCATGGAAATTGGATAAGATTACATAGTTTAGCGTCTATAAGTGAAGGCAGAAGAGAGGTTTCTTGCAGAGAAACTGCAGGAGCTGTTCCTATCTCAGCAAGCTATAGTTTAACAAAATACACAGCTAACTTCTGATGTTGGCAGTATGAAATTCAGTTGCAGCTGCAGAAAATTGTCAAAATCCCTGGAAGAGATCCAATGGAAATCTGGCTGCTTTATTTTCTATAGCTAGCGATACAAAGACCACCTTACAGAAATACCTGGGGTTCAAACTAAAGGAAGACAGCATGTCGTGTTATGCTTAAAAATTGCACAAACATGCCCAAAAGAAAGTTTACTTAATAGAATTTTCTGAAGAGTGAAACTCATTAACCTGAAATTTCAGCGTTTCTTTGGCTGCATATTTAATTACGAGAATTTCTCAGTAGCAGTAACTAATCTTTGACATTGTAGCTGACATTAGAAAATTTTCTGATGAGCTGAAAGATCATAATTTGATTAAAACTGGTTCCCTCTAAATGACCTTTTTATTCATTTATTTTCCTCTTTCTTTTTGTTTTTATCATATTAAAATACATTTTTCTGCCTCCCTCCTCTTACTGATTATTTCCAATTACTTTAGTTATTTTTGCAAAGATATTTACATACCTTGAGATTACTATCTATCAGACAAATCATAAGTGTATGAAGTTTCTTTTATAGATATTTGTTAAACTTAGAAGAGTTGTGGAGTGAAAATTGGGTATGTTTAGCATATTTATCATTAATTTGCATTGAAAAGAATCTTGTATATGAAGGTATTGTGAAGGGATGCAATTCTGAGAGGCAAAGTATGTAGAAAATGTTGAGTGTAAGATTTGAGGGATAAGGTATAATGCCTTAAACTTTGTTAAAAACATACCTCTCACTTAAAATACTTATATCATGTAAAGGCACAAATAAGAGTATATGAGTGACTTTTATATTGGATTCAGATTGCAAAACAAGCCATAAGCTCAGAAGAGATACTACTGTTATTTATGTTAGAAATAATAAAAATAGAATACAACTTTATGTAGACCTAAATATTATTGAGTCTAAGTGATTGGTGATTTGTTTATCATCCAATAAATGTAGTCAATGTATGTGTGTGGTGGAACAAATTATAGTTCTCTTTCCAAAAGTGACTAAATATTTTGACTTTGAATAAAAAATCTTGGCTTTTGTAATAGTTTGAAGCATATTAAGATGAACAGACAAACAAAACTACACCATCAGAGGTAGTTAGCATTCTCAGATTATGTAGTTGTGCACTGTATGTTGGCTACATTTGTTAACTTATATGAAGCACAATGTCTGTAAATTTAAGGGCTCAAATATCAATGCAGCCATTATGATGAGCCAATGACTAAATTACAATATTGCTTACTCCAAGTTCATCTGCTTCTAAAAACATTTTCTCTTCCCCCATTACATTTCCCTAAAGATGTATGTACATTTTAAGGCAAACAGCATAAACATATTTAAATAGAATATTAATTATCTGAATGAAAACCTAAATTATCTATTAATATTTATCTTGTCCTGTATGTGCATGTGTGTGTGTAAATGAAAGCAAAACCAAACTAGTAGAATGGAATATGGTAAAGTACTTTATCTGTTCCTCTTCAATTTTCAGCCTGAATATGAATAACCAAAATAAAAACTGTATGTAATGCTTTAAGGTGTCTGAACACCACTATCTTAATGTAAAAATAATGAAGTATGTTTCAGATGTATAAACTGTTGTTTGTCTATTTTAACTAGTTAGCATGAGTGGAAGGTTTGTTTCTTTTCTTCATTTTTTTTCCTCCAATGGAGAAGTTGTTTTCACTGTTGGATTTTTTTCCTACTATTAAGTTCTCAACTGTTTTCAGTTAGGTACAGTGAAGAAGTATAAGCTTTGAAATCATTAGTGCATCTAAGCCCTCAACTTCATTCTCATTATGCCTATTGCAAATGCACTCACACATGTGTGTGCATATATGTATGCATGCACATTTGCACACACCACCACCATGTATGTCAAATATTAAAATGACTGTATGTATAAAACATCTACAGAATTTCCCTTCAAAATCTAAGTTTTGAACTATACATACTGTATAAGACGAGCTGATAAAATTTCACAACAGTAGGTTACAAGTTGGTTCTGCCTATGGAAATTTTTCACAATGGATTTCATACTATTGCTTTCAAATTTTGGCACAAGGTCAGCAATTTCATGGGAGGAGATAAGTTGATTACATCACCTCCAGCACTTGACTGGTACTTATTTTAATGAGTCTATATGGATGAAAGGCAAAGTTGACCTCAGTGGAATTTGAACTCAGAACATAAAGACAGACGGAATGCCACTTAGCATTTTGCCCAGTGAGCTAGTGATTCTGTCAACTTGCTGCTTTAGGTAACTATACTTATTAAATACAACTTCCCAATCATATCTATAAGTTTCAGAAAAATACTGAGTGACAAGACTGTAGTAAATATGGAATGTTGTAGTTTAAATTTCATATTTAGTGTTTAAAATAATTTCTGATTTTGGAATTTTTTCTTTTTTTTTTTAAGGTTCAAATTTTGTGCTAAAACCTAAGCATATGGTACATATATGCACAATAATGGCTCTAAAGTTAACAATGCATTACTTAAAATCACAGCATCTGCTGTCAGTTTGTTGATCCTTTTCAAAAGATGACTATTCAGCTGATTGTAAAAAACTCATTCACCACTGATGTATGTTATATCTTATTTCTGCCATTTTTGCCACATTTATTATAACAGCTTCTGTTTTTCTGAACTACCAAGCTGCTCTCTGACCCTTATGCTTTTGAAGCAACCACTTGCTTTTCTTATTTGGTCACCTAGGTAACAGAATGTATCAACCACTCCTATAGAACATTGTTAGCAGCCAAAAGAATTGATTTCATGGCCGCTCTTACTAACTATTGTTGTATATCTACAAGTAAAATCTTCCTTCTCTTTCAGCTTGCTTCTGATCCCTCTATATCTTGTGCAGCCATTGTTTACATTACATGCTCCGTATGGAATTCTTATCTACTCCTTTCCCCGATGGCTGTAGAGTCCTAATTTCTTCTTTTTAACTAAAACTTTTCTATTTTGTAGATTTATTTCTAGGCTTTTCAATTCTAGGTTTTACCTCCACTTTTCAAATTTCTTCTCTAAATCTTTGACAGATGCATCTATGATTACTAGATCATTAACATACAGAAGTTCCCTTGGATACTCAGCTTCAAATTTCATTGCTATGATCTGGAAAGCTATTATAAAACTAGTGGTGGTGGTGGTGGTGGGTGCTAAGAAGTAAGACCTGACTAAATTCATCTTTGAACTCATGACCAGGTTTCACCTTGCTGATCTCTTAACATGGCTTGCACTCTTCTCACAAGTTTTTCATCTACATCTAGTTTCTGTAATGACCACTAGACCACAGTGCATGACAGCCTGTCAAAGGCCTCATCCAGATAAGTGAGTACTAGGTTTAGTGACTTGACTTTAGCTAAGAACTTACTTCATTGCTGTCTCTCTCCCTAATCAGTTATGCTGTAACTATGTTACTTTCATATTTTAGCCTAGAAGTTTGGTGCCTCTGTATTTGCTTCTTTCTAGAGCATCCCTTCAGTTTTATATTTATTGATGCTGATATTGCGACTTAAGTTATTGTTTATGACACCTCCATGCAATAAACATTTGTCTTGCTTAAAAGATTCATTACTTGTAGACCTCCTATTTTTGTGTAGGCCAGTTGCAAACTCTCTTCATTATACATCACACTACACTTTACGTGTGTCTTTGCACAAATGTGTGTGAGTGTTTTAGGCAGTGCTACATTTTCTAACAAAGTATAACATTTTTCGGGTATTAAAAACACTTTCTCCAGTATTAAATACTAAGTGTCATATCCTTTGTGACACTTCATGGTGTTCATTAAAGATTATTTATAATTTGTATTCCCTCATGTTATATTAGCATCAATAACTATGGTCTCTCCAATGATATTACTTGGTTATATAAAGGTGTAACTATCAGTACTCAGAGCAGCTTCAGACCTTGCCAATGGAAGAGTTGAGTATAGTTTGCACATGAATTGAACTCCCACAGATTTTCTTAAGAGTTACTTCTATTTACAGCAACAGGGTGTACAGTTCTGTAGAACCCTGTTATAGCTCAGATAGACTGAGCCATAATGAGCTAAGCAGCTTGACTGTAGCCTCTTCTTTATTTAGAGTATTTTTTCAAAAGGATTTCAGATGGCATATTGCATTAACAAATCGACTGATTACATACACTCATGACATGGTTGCACACACCCACATACATCTGTATCTGTGTGTAAGGTGCATGGCTCAGTGGTTAGAGCATTGGGCTCACAATCATGAGGTAGTGATTTCAGTTCCCAGACCAGGTTGTCTTGAGCCAGATACTTTATTTGATGATGCTCCAGTTCACTCAGCTGGGAAAATATGTTGCGACATCACTGGTGCCAAGCTGTATCAGCCTTTGCCTTGGACAACATCAGTGGCATGGGGAAAGAAGACTGGTATGCATAAGAGACTGCTAGTCTTCCACAAGAACAACTTGACATGACTTGTGCCTCAGAGGAGAACTTTCTGGATGCAATCCCATGGTCATTCATGACTGAAGGGGTTGTTTACCCTTTACACACACACACACCTCTAAAATGAACAAGGGCACTAATCAGTACTAGTATTGCTAGAAATAAAAGTCAAAACAACTCAGTAGCCAGCAATATAATATATATATATATATATATATATATATATATCTACATGGTTTCGGGTTTAGTCCCACTGCGTGGCACTTTGGGTAGGTGTCTTCCGCTATAGCCCCGAGCCAACCGGAGCTTTGTGATTGAATTCGGTAGGCGGGAGTTACTGCCATGTGTGTATGTGTGCGTATAGCTACTCAGTGCCTCTCTGAAAGAGAGAGAGGGATATATATATTTATTTATCATCATCATCATCACCGTTTAACGTCCACCTTCCATGTTGGGATGGGTGGGACATGCACAAATGTGTGTCCGTGTGTTTGTATAGATATATGTGTTTGTATCGATAGTATTTAGAGCATAAACCAGTGGAGCAGAATATATTTTCCCACAGGTTGTGTGCAAGTGTATTTGTATAAAGGAAAAGCTTCATGTGAAGCTGCAACAATGGTCTTAAAGTACAAATTGTTTAATAAGTCAAATTCATATGAACTAAAATTTGTTATAGATGTGCAGCTTTTCTTTCCTTATATCTTATGTTTGTTGTTTCAGATCCAAGAGGCTGTGAACAACGAAAACCTCAAATCAAGCATCATGCTATCATTAAATATCTTACATTAGGTGAATAATAAGAAATACATGCTTTAAGAGACTTATCATACGACACTTTGCTAAGGAATGTAAGGCAGTCATTTATTAAAATTTGTCAAAGTATGTTGAAAAGATTCTGGCACTAATCCTGATGTTAATAAAGGCAAACTCTGTGCAATTTCTGTTTCCCATTTTGAAATGATAACTATGAAAAATATTGTGATGAAAGTTTCTAGCCACTTAAATAATAGTGGTAATAATAACAAATCAAGGTGATTATTTGGGTGGAGCTGCAAAGCCTTTTGGAGATTTTAATTGAACAATCAAAATCAGTCATTTACACTGTATTTATATGTATATTTCTACTCAGTTTTACATCATTTTGAAAACAAACATATGTTGTAGTATGTTCGTTTATTGAGTATTTGTGAATAGCAGAACGAGGCAATCAGTCTCAGACTGCTATGCTAATTTCACATTTTTTGCAAGGAATGCCATGAATGTTAGTATCAGTGTGTTGATGGATTTTTTTTTTGTTAGATAAACATATATAAAGGTATCTCTTTCAGAGATGCAACACGCTGCTCTGGTTTATACCAGGTGTGTCATCTTTGTAACAATGCTAATTATTCTGTTGAGCATTTGAAGTGAACACACAATACAGTTCTATATTTAAGAGATGAGGAATTATTTACATTATTTACATTCAACGGATATTTGTCCTCATCTTGTTTGTTGTTCAAATCAGAATCAGTTAACAACAAACAAGACAAGGACAAATATCTGTCGAATGTAAATAATGAACACACAATGTAGTAAACTCATTTCAGAAATTCAACTCAATTTGGATGTGGCAAATGAATTGTAAACAAAGACACATAAATCCGCTCATAAGACTTTGGTGACCCACGGCCATAGGAGAAAAGATACAAGATGCTGAAGAGTGGATCTGGTTCTGAAATCACACAGTTGGGATGTAAACTTCTTATATGTGCAAGTACATTTCAGAGGAATATGTCTTCTTACAGCGTCTCATTTTCAACGTCAGTGTGTGTGTGATCCAGCCTTGGATTGCTTGAACAATATTATTGACTGACTACTCAGCTATTGGAAGAGTGGTACTGTTTCTCATTTGTGCTAAGTTACAGGAATGTAGACACACCAACACCATTTGTCAAGCAGTGGTAGGGAACAAAGACACACACACATATACACACACACACACTCAAAACTACATTGGTCACCAGCAATAGATCATATATATAACTGCATGATAAATGTAGACTGATGTTACTGTATGAATTTTTAAACTATGTTTGACTAGATATATCAGGAAGAATTAATGTTACAAATGAGGGAAATCTAGGATGAAACTAAGTGCTATATGTCACCAAATTTAACAAACTTTAACAATAAGAAATAGTGTAGATATATGTATGTGTACATCAGTTACTGTTTCCTTACCTTGACTTTGTGTGACAGTTGTAAATGAATGTCATCATTCAAGAAGGCTGTGTCTTTCAATTCCCATCTTCTTTGAAAACATGTCCAGTTATCAGGAATGTTACTTTACATGACAACTGTTGAGGGTCGGTGGCATGAATGGCAGTCAGCTGTAGGAAAAAGTCCAGCTCAACAAATTTCATTCAACCCATGCAAGCACGAAACAGTGAACATTAAATGGCACCGATGATCATAATGATGATAAACTCTCTCTCTCATATACACACACATACACACCCAGACATTGAAAATGAGACATCGGAAGAGGATATAGTCCTCTGAAATGTACTTGCACGTATAAAAAGTTTACATCCCAACTGTGTGATTTCAGATCCAGATCCACTCTTCAGCTTCTTGTATCTTTTCTCCTATGGCCATGGGTCACCAAAGTCCTGTGAGTGGATTTATGTGTCTTTACAATTCATTTGCTTCTAAGAGAACATTGTAATGTACAGGTAGTGTTGGCAGTTTTCCTGTTAACAAGTCAACTGCTTGTCTTGTGCCTTTGGAGATGCATTAGATAAAAGCTCCATGATTTGAAAATCAGGTGAGGGTTAGTAATGGGAAGTGCATCTATCTGTAAAACAATGTCACAATAACATATTTGTCTAACACATACCAGAATAGAAAAATAAATGTGCATATGAATGTATCTGTTTATGTGTGTGTGTGTGTGTATATATATATATATATAGATATAGATATATATATATATATATATATAGATAGATAGATATAGATCGATAGATAATTTGATGATAATGGATTCATAGTGCTGTGAACAGCTATTTATATGTTCATCATTGAGTTGTGTTACATGCTGTGTGAAAATATTGGGTTTGATATTAGATGATTTCTTGCCATTTGTATTGGTTATTCATCAGTGATTGTCACTTGTACACAATGATGCTATATTCCTTCACATTTTAATTAAGTGCCTCTTTGCACTGCTTGTATGTTTTCAATTAGTAAGGAGTACATCAGCTCTGCAGGCAACCAATGATCCAGTATTCACAGCATGGCCAACCTTTTAAACATGATCTCAAGTAGTAATACTTTCAGCATAAAAATACAGTGTTCCTCGACCTTGCTGGCTCTTCATAACTATTTGGCATCAGCATATTTCCAGCTCGTGGAGATTTGGCCTATAAATTTTCCAGATTTCACTGCTGTATGAAGAATGATACAACAATTGCCTTATCTATCTTCACATACAACATAAATGATCCAGCCTTGGATTGCTTGAACAGTATCATTGATATTTGACTGACTACTCAGCTATTGGAAGAGTGGTACAGTTTCTCATTTGTGCTAAGTTACGGGAATGTAGACACACCAGCACCATTTGTCAAGCAGTGGTAGGGAACAAAGACACACACACACACACACATACACGCTCACACACACACACCTATATAATAGGCTTCTTTCAGTTTCCATTTACCAAATCAACACAAAAGGCTTCAGTTTGCCCAAGTCTGTAGTGGAAGACATTTACCCAAGTTGCCATGCAGACCGTGTTGTTGAGAAGCAAACTTACCACACTCCTAACCAGTATCCGCCTATATCTATGTAACAAATATTTATAAGTGTGTGTGTGTATATATATTTATGCATGCATGTATATACATTTTTATACATGTATATCTATCTATCTATCTATCTATCTATATATATATATATATATGTATGTATATCATTTACATTATTTACATTTCATGGATATTTTATGCATGCATGTATATATATTTTTATACAAGTATCTCTCTCTCTATCTCTCTACATATATATATATATATATATATTATATATATGTACGTATGTATATATGTGTGTATGTATATGTACATCATTTACATTATTTACATTTGATGGATATTTGTTCTCATCTTGTTTCATGTTAACACAACATTTCGGCTGATGTACTCTCCAGCCTTCATAGGTATCCTGGGGTAATTTTGAACCTAGGTTTTCATTCCTAAGGTATTTTTTCAAATATTATTATTATTATTGTTGTTGATATTATCATCATCATCATCATCATTATTATTATCATTATTATTATTATTCAGGTCACTGCCTGGAATCGAAGTCAGATACTTGGGGTTAGTATCCCATGTTCTTAACTACCACACCATATGCCCATGGATATATGGCATACTGGTTAGGAGTGCAGGTATATGACCTAGTGGTTAAGAACATGGGCTACTAACCCCAAGATTCTGAATTTGATTCCTGGCAGTGACCTGAATAATAATAATAATAATAATAATAATAATAATATCAGAAACATACCTTAGGAAAGAGAACCCAGGTTCGAAATTCTCCCGGGACACCACATGAAGGCTGGAGAGTACATCAGCCAAAACTGTGTTAACAACAAACAAGATAAGGACAAATATCCCTCAAATGTAAATAATGTAATTCCTCATCTCTCAAATATAGAATTGTAATATATATATATATATATATATATATATATATATATACTCTTTTACTCTTATACTTGTTTCAGTCATTTGACTGTGGCCATGCTGGAGTATCGCCTTTAGTCGAGCAAACTTATTCTTTGTAAGCCCAGTACTTATTCTATCGGTCTCTTTTGCCGAACCGCTAAGTGACGAGGACGTAAACACACCAGCATCGGTTGTCAAGCAATGCTAGGGGGAGAAACACAGACACACACATACATATATATATATACATATATACGACAGGCTTCTTTCAGTTTCCGTCTACCAAATTCACTCACAAGGCATTGGTCGGCCCGGGGCTATAGCAGAAGAGACTTGCCCAAGATGCCACGCAGTGGGACTGAACCCGGAACCCTGTGGTTGGTTAGCAAGCTACTTACCACACAGCCACTCCATACATATGTATGTATATATACATGATGTGCATATATATATACTTTGATAGGTTTCGGCCATTATTGGCCCAGGCCATGTCTAACTTAATAGCACCACCTGGTGTAGTCTTTCAATATATATATATATATTTATACTTTGAACAATTGAGGGTAAAATTAATTAATTATTAATCAATTTCACCAAGTATTCAGTATGTAAAGGGACCATTATAGGCGAATTCAAAATATTACATTATATATAAGGGCTTAGTAAAATAAATTACTTTGCCACATACTGAACTCATTAGAAATAGCAGCTAAAGAAAATTTCTTCAGCTATTTCTAATACTTAAAGAAGATCTCTCTCAGATAGTGTTTGCCTAAACTAACTCACAAAAGTATGGGGGAAAAAACATTAAAAAATCAAGTGCAAAGGTTATTTGAGAACGTACGTTTCTAGATTAGTCAATTCGACATTTCTTTCTTCAGCTCAGAATTTCCTGGTGGAAAGGGGAGAGCAGAAATTCTTCGCTTGCATATTCGAATTTGATAGCACTTTTAGTTCGAGCAGAATTCTAGAGGTGATTAGAAGCCGAAAGGGTATGCTCCCGACTTTCAGTGTTCCCAAATCCGATTCAAGGAATTCTGAGCTGAAGAAAGAAATGTCGAATTGACTAATCTAGAAACGTACGTTCTCAAATAACCTTTGCACTTGATTTTTTAATGTTTTTTCCCCCATACTTTTGTGAGTTAGTTTAGGCAAACACTATCTGAGAGAGATCTTCTTTAAGTATTAGAAATAGCTGAAGAAATTTTCTTTAGCTGCTATTTCTAATGAGTTCAGTATGTGGCAAAGTAATTTATTTTACTAAGCCCTTATATATAATGTAATATTTTGAATTCGCCTATAATGGTCCCTTTACATACTGAATACTTGGTGAATTGATTAATAATTAATTAATTTTACCCTCAATTGTTGAAATTATAATTCATCTCTCTCTGCTAAATTCTGCGGTTTTCACCGTTAATACATGGTGTTTGTCAATTTTAACCCACGCTGGTGGAAAGGGGAGAGCAGAAATTCTTCGCTTGCATATTCGAATTTGATAGCACTTTTAGTTCGAGCAGAATTCTAGAGGTGATTAGAAGCCGAAAGGGTATGCTCCCGACTTTCAGTGTTCCCAAATCCGATTCAAGGAATTCTGAGCTGAAGAAAGAAATGTCAAATTGACTAATCTAGAAACGTACGTTCTCAAATAACCTTTGCACTTGATTTTTTAATGTTTTTTCCCCCATACTTTTGTGAGTTAGTTTAGGCAAACACTATCTGAGAGAGATCTTCTTTAAGTATTAGAAATAGCTGAAGAAATTTTCTTTAGCTGCTATTTCTAATGAGTTCAGTATGTGGCAAAGTAATTTATTTTACTAAGCCCTTATATATAATGTATATATATTTATATGTATATATATGTATAAGAATATAAATGTGTATATATATGCATCTATATATAAATATTTATATGTATATATATGTATATGAATATAAATGTGTATATATATGCATCTATATATAAATATATATGTGTATACATGTATATATAAATATATATTTATATGTATATATATGTATATGAATATAAATGTGTATATATATGCATCTATATATAAATATATATGTGTATACATATATACATGTATATATAAATATATATTTATATGTATATATATGTATATGAATATAAATGTGTATATATATGCATCTATATATAAATATATATGTGTATACATATATACATGTATATCTATATATATATTTATATATGTATATCTATCTATATGTATATGCATGTATATATGTATGCGTGTATATATATATATTTATGTCTATGTATATGTATGTATGCAAACGTTTGTATTTATGTATATTTATGTATTTATGCATTCTTTTATTCTTTTCAGTCATTGAACTGTGACCATGCAGGGGCTCCACCTTCAAAGTGTTTGTCGATCATTTCAACACCAGTACTTATTTCAGTCTGGTACTTATCTTATTGATCTTTAACAACACTATATAAACAATATAAACAACACTAAATCTATACAGGAACATGCAAAGGCCCATCACATATATGGAGACATATACGACAAATATATATATATTATTTATATAATGTATATATATATATATATATATATATATATATTATATACATTATATATCAAAATCATCATCATCGTTTAACGTCCACTTTCCATGCTGGCATGGTTTGGACGGTTCAACTGGGGTCTGGGAAGCCAGGAGGCTGCACCAGGCCCAGTCTGATCTGGCAGTGTTTCTACAGCTGGATGCCCTTCCTAACGCCAACCACTCCGTGAGTGTAGTGGGTGCTTTTTACGTGCCACTGGCACAGATGCCAGGCGAAGCTGGCAACGGCCACGTTCGGTTGGTGCTTTTTACGTGCCACCAGCACGGAGGCCAGTCGAGGTGGCGCTGGCAATGGCCACATTCGCATGGTTCTATTACGTGCCACCAGCAATAGTATCACAACTACAATTTCCATTGATTTTTGATCGATTTTGATTTCGCTTGCCTCAACAGGTCTTCGCAAGCAGAGTTTTGTGTCCCAAGAAGGAAAGGTATGCATAAGTGGACTGGCTACATCCCACTTGTCCTGCCGGATCTTCTCACGCACAGCATACTTCCAAAGGTCTCAGTCACTAGTCATTGCCTCGGTGAGACCCAGTGTTTGAAGGTTGTGCTTCACCACCTCGTCCCAGGTTTTCCTGGGTCTACCTCTTCCACAGGTTCCCTCAACCGCTAGGGTGTGGCACTTTTTCACACAACTATCTTAATCCATTCTCGCCACATGACCATACCAGCGCAATCGTCTCTCTTGCACACCACAACTGATGCTTCTTAGGTCCAACTTTTCTCTCAAGGTACTTACACTCTGTCGAGTATGAACACTGACATTACACATCCATCAGAGCATGCTGGCTTCATTTCTTGCAAGCTTACACATATCCTCAGCAGTCATGGCCCATGTTTCACTGACATGTAGCATGGCTGTTCATACACATGCATCATACATTCTGCCACTTACTCTGAGCGAGAGGCTTTTTGTCACCAGCAGAGGTAAGAGCTCTCTGAACTTTGCCCAAGCTATTTTTTACTCTAGCAGTTACACTTTCAGCATACCCACCCCTGCTGCTGACTTGGTCACCTAGGTAACGGAAGCTATCACTACTTCTAGTTTTTCTCCCTGTACATAAAGTATGCATATATATATTATGTATATAATGTGTGTGTGTGTATATATATATAATGTATGTGTATATATAATATATATATATATATAAAATGTATGTATATATATATATTATGTATATGTGTATATATATATAATATATATATATATATATATATATATATATATATATATATAATATATATATATATATGTATATATACATGCATATATGGGTACAGGACATCAAAAAACGTTGAACACAATGAGAAACAAAAACATAGTAACAAACATTTTTTCGAACAGTGAAAAAATACAGAGAAGCAAGACATACAACATAAAGAATATTCCCCTTCTTCAGTTGTCCCTGTTTCATCTACTCCATGTTTTGAAGGCAAGGACAAGACGCGACTTTGTTGAAACAGTCCTTCCCGCAAAGCAAATTAAATAAAATTTGGAATTTTTTGTGAAGGGTGAAGGTGGTAACAAGAACAGGACAGTGAGAACCAAACAGTAAAAACAAACAGTGAGGACTGTTAAGCTGAGATGATAGAAAAATTATTATGAATGCATGGAAGACGAGCTTATGAAAAAGACAGTATAAGCACATTTGTTCTTTTTGAAAGTTGTGGGCAGAAAGGTGATTATCTTTTGTCACATGTCAGCAACAAGAGAGTTGAGGAGGATGGGTAAGAGAGAGGGAATGGTGAAGAGGAGAGGAGAAGAATGGGAGAGAAAACCAGAAAGGATGAAGAACAAGAGAGGGAGAGAGATAGACCGAGCAGAGATAATAAAGGTAGAAGAGTACACACACACACACACACTCACATGAGAGAATTGTGTTGGTTCAGGGTTGTAGTAGAAGAAATTGCAGAGGATTCTTGGTGTGGAAGTGAACTTGGAGTCACATGAACTGTGCCTGCACATATATGTCAGCATGTGTGTATATGTGTATATCTGTGAGAGTGCATGTATATATGTGAGCATGTGTGTGTGCATGCACATACACACGCACACACACACACTAGTAGCAATCCACTTCCTCACACTGTTGTAGCTTCTGAATGCTATAATTTTACAGGCTACGCAGGCAGTCCAACATGCCTGTCTGTCACAGAATTACCCATTTACAACTGAATTGACTGGACCAATGTGAAATGAACACAATACACCACTGGTCTGGAAATTGAAATCATGATCTTGAGATCATCAGAACAGTAAACTAACCTCCACACCACACACCTTCACACTCACATATATGCGTGTGTGTGGAAGCAATAATTTTGCAGATTTATGTAATGTGCCTTGTGTCTCCAAGCAATCCTCCAGGCTCAGTGCACAAAGGTTTTTTCATTGACCAACATCTTGGTTTTCAAATAGGACTAACCATGTGCACTGAGCCTGAAAATTGCTTGGAGACACAAAGCATATTATATACATCAAATTATATTTCCATGGCATGAAACTATTAGTAGCTGTTATTTAAATACTGTGTATATTAAATGACATATATTCTGTATATAGGTATATGCATATGTATACTCATTTATTTGTATGTAAGATATATATAACGTTCGATAAGTCAATGTTTTTTCTTTATGGTAACAGAGGTTGAGTAGGAATTGATGTTAAGGCAGGATTTTCAAGGCCTTATGCTCTTTCTGTCATCAACTTACGCGCGTGTTTGAGGTAAGGAATTTTTATATTTCACAGCCTTTTCAAAACCCAGATCGACCAGTCATAATACTAGTTCAGTCAACCAGATTTACTCTCAAGGCATTGGCCAACCAAGCCTGATAGAAATATTCACCTTTGACATGAATCCCAAATTGCATATGTGTGCTTATGGATGTGTGTGTGTGTGTAACGTCATCATCATTACCATTTAAAA